>NC_092180.1:2318607-2683607 GCF_043641665.1 Enoplosus armatus
TGTTTGATTTACAAAAGAGTAAAACCACACTGACTGTGTTTTTGCCCGTCTTAACATAACAGTGCATACTGTTTTTGCAGGATGGTGTGAAAGCAGCTAAGAGGAGCATCCAGATGGAAATCCAGACAGCCGTTCATAAGATCTACCAGCAGCTGTCCGTCACACTGGAGAGGGCACTGCAGGCAAATAAGCACCACATAGGTAATAGAGACTACTACTGTACATCCCCAGCCTCAATGATTTATTGGGCTGAACATGAACTCTTTAAATCTTTTAGTTGGCAGCTTCACCTGCAGGTTTGTGTGAACCTGGGATCTGTTCTCACATGTTCTTTCAAAGTGGTTTGTGTGAATGACAAGATGGGTTGAGCTTGCTTTAGTATCCTGAAACACAGCAATACTTGGGTGGAGTTTTGCCAACAGCCTGCCTGATGCTTTTCTCTCTTTCTCTCGTTCCTTCTCCATCCTAGAAGCCCAGCAGCGCCTCCTGCTCGTGACTGTGTTTGCACTGAGTGTTCGCTACCAGCCAGTGGACGTCTCCCTGGCCATCTCCAGTGGGCTGCTCAACGTGCTGTCCCAGCTCTGCGGGACGGAGACCATGCTGGGGCAGCCGCTCCAGCTGCTGCAGAAACCCGGAGTGTCCCAGCTCAGCACTGCCCTCAAGGTGGCCTCCACACGCCTGCTGCAGATACTGGCCATCAGCACTGGGTAAGAGCTTTAGGAGGTTTCGAGTAAACCTGAACCAATACAAAGACAAGATTACATCAACAGCTGTGTCTTTCCTTGGATTAACAGGACCTATGCAGACAAGTTAAGTCCCAAGGTTGTCCAATCGCTGCTGGACCTGCTCTGCAGTCAGCTGAAGAACCTGCTGTCTCAGGCCGGAGTTAATCTTCTCTCTTCTGGAAAAGACCAAGAAGACAACAAACAGGAGGACAGTGCAGAGTCTGAAAAGAAAGACTTCAGAGGTGATGAAGGAGTTTGCTCTTCTTACCCTTTAACAGAAAGGATCTTTTATTAAGTCAGTTTTAGGAAGCCATGTTGTCCCTCTTGTGTTTGATAATACATGTGTTATACTCATGTGATACTCATGTTATAGTTCATGTGAGCAGTGTTGATTTTCATCAACAAACCGCGTTGATCAAACACATCTGTTGGCAACAGTTTTTCCAAAACTAAATGATAAATATAAATGAAGCTTGTTAGGAAAAAAACAAACAATAATTTCAACAACAGACAAAGTGACAGTCAGTTGTATGATCAGGAAAAATCATACAAACACCTGTTACAAACACATGACCATAGTCGTAGTGCACACCAAAGACAAAAAATTATACATGATTATAAAACCAGGCAATATTCAAATTATTCAAATGTGAATAAAACTTCCAAAAATGTAATTAGAATCTGTTGCCAAAATGATCAATGTACTTTTAATTAATGTTTAATGTTATCAGCAGTTAAGAGCAATATTTACTGTTCGTACACTGAAAGTGAGTGAAGGTTTAATAAGCGGCCCATAATTGTATTTGTGTTTTCAGCTTTGATCCGTAAGCAGCACACTGCTGAGCTCCACCTTGGAGACTTCCTTGTGTTCCTCAGGAGAGTGGTGTCCTCCAAGGCCATCCAGTCCAAGATGGCCTCCCCTAAATGGACGGAAGTGCTGCTCAACATCGCTGCACAGAAATGCTGCTCAGGTACAGCCAGCATATGTAACACAACACAGATAAATGTGTGATACTCTATCCAATGAACGCACAGCTGACATGAACTCTTGGTGGCTGTTAATTCTAGGGGTCCCTCTGGTGGGGAACTTGAGAACTCGGCTCCTTGCACTTCATGTTTTGGAGGCTGTCCTGCCTGCCTGTGAGGCCAATATTGAGGATGACCAAGTGACACAGGTACGCTACTTACTTTGCTTTGTACACGTCCTCAATAACAGACTATTGTCAGTGAGCTGATATAATTTGTTCTCTTCTAGGTGGTTGAGCGGCTGTTTTCCCTGTTGTCTGACTGTATGTGGGAGGCTCCCATTGCTCAGGCCAAACACTCAATCCAGATTAAAGAAAAAGTTCAGGAACTCAAACTACAGGTGTGCAACCAGCCGTTCTCCTTTCATACTAATGTATCTTGATCGTCATTATTTCTTTGTGTGACTGACGGTGTCTTTCCTTTTTAACAGGGAGAAGCAGAGGAGGAGGACGAGAACCTTCCCATTCAGGAAGTGTCCTTCGACCCAGAGAAGGCTCAGTGTTGTGTGGTGGAAAATGGCCAGGGGCTGACGCATGGCAGTGGGGGTAAAGGCTATGGCCTGGCCTCCACTGGTATCTCCTCTGGATGCTACCAGTGGAAGGTAAAGTATTGTATTATTATATCTTCAGAAGTGGCACATTTTGGAGAAACCCTTGTCAGCTGAATGTACACAACAGGGCTGAATTAATGAAAGGAGCACATAAAGGATCACAGTAGAGACAGAGCATTAATTTATTAGGAAGTGTTATACACAGAGGTGGAAGCCATTTTCTTCTATTGTTTGATTCATTTCACATTTTATCTCCCTTGTAGTTTTATATCGTGAAGGAGAATCGAGGCAACGAGGGTACATGTGTAGGCGTTTCCCGGTGGCCCGTGCACGACTTCAACCACCGCACCACGTCAGATATGTGGCTGTACCGAGCATACAGCGGAAACCTCTATCACAATGGGGAGCAAACGCTGACACTTAGCAGCTTTACTCAGGGAGACTTCATCACTTGTGTCCTGGACATGGAGGCCAGAACCATCTCCTTTGGGAAGAACGGAGAGGTGAGAGTCCAGCTAGCTTAACGTCAGATACTTTAGTCTTCAGATGACAAGACTGGGGTTATACTTATGTGACATGCACCAGTTTATCCTGCTTGTGTATACATGTTTGTTCTGTTTGACAATATATGGATATTTTAAGAATACTTTAATGTATTACAAACTGGGTTCATTATTCCTCATACATGCTCACACAAGACAGTCAGAGAAGAGACGTCATGAAAGAAAGAAAAGCCACGGATCACCTCAGGGTTCAGTGTCTATCCCTAACTGCTAACATGTGATTCCACAGGAGCCGAAGTTAGCCTTTGAGGATGTTGATGCGACAGAGCTCTATCCCTGTGTGATGTTCTACAGCAGCAACCCAGGAGAGAAGGTAAGAGAACATAAACGTCCGCCTGTCTGAGAAGCATACTTCCTCTCGATCTCAGCAACAGCAACATGAGGAGTTATTTACCTCTATTGGTTTACTTTGTTTACGGACTCAACAATCACTTGGGGATTAGATTAATTACCTTTCAGCTTTTTTTCCCCTGATATGGTATGATATCTTATTTTGAAAAACAAATGAACATCTCTACATTGGTTCTTGGGACTATGGGAGTAAATTAACTATTGAACCAGTCACGGCACATTTACAGTGATGTTTTTAAAATGTCAATGTTGATAAATGTGCATTGTCCTCCATACAAAACATACAGTAAACAAATGGTTCTCCCTCACCCTCCAGACACGTGTTTTATTTCTACCTGCTGAATCAGTGTGTTCATTGGTTTCTGTGGGAAACGCTGGCTTTCTCTTCGCCTTTTTATTGGGTTTAATATTGACTCTTTATTTACTGCGCATGGGGGTATCTATTTATATATGTTGTTTTATATGATGTATATTGTGCTTATTTTTACATTTTTCCAGGTTAAGATCTGTGACATGCAGATGAGGGGAACACCTCGAGACCTCTTACCTGGTGACCCAGTCTGCAGCCCCATGGCCACAGTCCTGGCCGAGGCCACCACACAGCTGATACGCATCTTACATCGCACTGACCACTGGACCCATCGCATCAACAAGACCATGATCGAACGGCTCCACAAGATTAAACCTTGCTTTAGAGAGTCAGCCAGTGCATCTGGCAGTGGTGGGGGTCAGAGGCTGAAAAAGAGTCGCTCAGTGCAGAGCCGCGAGGAGCACGACGCCCAGAGAGAGAGCCAAGAAACGCCCACGAGGACGGAGGAGGAAAGGGGACGCCACGGACGGCAGCATGGCTTGGGTGACCTGTCAGATCACCACCTGAGAACGCTCTGTACGGAGGTGTGGCCGGTCCTCGCGATCATCGGGGGGGCGGATGCGGGCCTACGCGTTGGTGGGCGATGTGTGCACAAGCAGACGGGGAGGCATGCTACTCTGCTGGGAGTGGTGAAGGAAGGCAGTACGTCAGCGAAGGTGCAGTGGGACGAGGCAGAGATCACCATCAGGTACCGGGGGAAATGTTTTGCTGTGGCACTTTCTTTGTCACCTTTCTTTAACACTTTTCTTTGTGTATATGTTGCTATATTTGTTATTCACTGGTGCACGTTACAGGTAGCTAGGATTTCTTTTACACCAGCCATGTAAAAGACTTTGGCTGTCACTGCTGTTGGGTAAAAAAAAAATGTGCTGAGTGACCTTTTAGGCCTCTGAAACCTACTTTTACTGCATATTGTGAAATGACTACTTTAATGCGGGGAAACGCCTTCTTAATCCCTGTAGGGGAAGATCACATGATCGTTGGTCCAACAGCAGTGACGTTCTGTTTGGGGGAACTTACAGTGCCCTCCAAAAGTATGGCAGCGGCAAGTTTTTTTTGCTATAAACAAAAGACATTTGGTTTTGACATCAAAGGATGAATAAGAATCAGAATGTCACCTTTTACTTCCTGGTACTTGCATGCATAAACAGTATGTTTTACTATTTTAGAACATAGCACCTTTTTGTTTCAGCCACTCGCATTTTTAGTTGAGCAGAAGTATGTGAACATACGACTGAACATGCTTTTGGAGGGCACTGTATGTGACACTGGTGTGCTGTGGTCATCTTCAGCGTGACCACATGGCTGATAAAATGTATTTTGAAACACAGATGGAGCCGAACGTGTTTTGCTGAATGTTTCTTCACTGCCTGTATTCACATACCTCTGACACTCTGCATTAGCCTCTTGCTTTTTAATTATTTTTTCACCTTCCATTTTCCCTTGCTCTGATTTACCATTTTCATGTTATTGACGTCATTATTAATCCATTACCCTTTTTGCACGTCCCAATAAACCATGTTTTTGTGCCATACCGCACATTCCATCTTTTTATTTGTCTTGCATGCTGTGCTCTTTCTCTCCTGCCCTGTCCCTCACTTTGTGTTTCCTTCCCTTGTCTCTTTTCACTCTCCACTCCCTTCTATTAAAGCTTCCCAACTTTCTGGTCGCCTAGTGACACTCCGCTATACAACCTGGAACCCTGTGAGCCGCTGCCCTTCGACGTGGCGCGTTTCCGTGGCCTCACCGCCTCGCTGCTGTTGGACCTCACCTACCTTACCAGCATCCACGAGGAAACCGCTGCTAAGCTCAGCGCACGACGCCACGACAAGAAGCATCGCAACACAGCCTCGACCGGGCACGAGCCGACCAGTAATGAAGACAAGGCAGACAATGAGGGGCACAACCATAATGAACAAAAGGATGATACCGGAGCCTCATGTGGAGCAGCTCCAAACACCACGACCTCTGACCTGCGAGTGTCCCACAGCCTGGATGAGGTGAAAGCACATGTGGCGCCCAACTCCAAGTCAGAGAGTGAGATCTCCTCTGTGGTTAGCGGAGGGGTAGGCGGGAACGAGACCCTGTTCACCGCAGCTCCTCATACTCCTGCTGAGGGAAACCGGAAGAAAGGCCACGAGCACGGCTCCCGCAGTCACGAGCCTTCTTCTTCCTCTATCGCAACCCAGACAGAAATCCACGCTGTGCAGCTGTCCTACCTCTACCTGGGAGCCATGAAGACCCTCAGCGCCCTGCTTAGCTGCAGCAAGTATGCTGAGCTGCTGCTCATACCAAAGGTACTGCAGCTGGCTACGTTTTATACAATACATACAGTAGCAGGTTCTTCAGTGGCACGATGGAGGGAATAGTCTGACATATTGGGAAATACACTTGTTTTCTTGCATAGAGTTAGATGTGTAGATCAATACCACTCTCATGTCTGTCTGTTAAATATGAAGTTGGAGCCAGGAGTTGGTTAGCTTAGCTTAGCATAAAGACTGAAAACAGGGGGAAACAGCTAGCCTGGCTCTGCCTACCAGCACTTCTAAAGCTCACCAGTTAAGTTATGTGTCATTTGTTTATTTCTGTACAAAATAGAATAAAAACAGAAATTTGTGGTTTCATGGGATGTGCTGGGCTGTTTCTTGAACTGAAGCAGTGACTCCTGGAGTCAAATGAGTCTCTCAGGAGTCAGACTGAGAGTAGTATAGATCTTCTCATCTTATTCTCGGCAAGAAAATCATCAAAAAAAACTAGAATTGAACTCTTTCTTTATTGTTTTTCACCTCCCTTCCCTGTTTTTATATATTTATTTGTATATAAATTGAATAATTAGAACAATTCAATGTGGAGCAAAGGTGGCTGATGTGAGTGAAAATGCCTGAAACAGATCCAGGTCAAATGTTGTCAGATTTATGCTAACCCGTTCTCTGCTAACATCAAGGTGTTACCGGAAGCAGCGCCCAGCGGGCACAATGCTGATCTCAATGCCAGCACCAGCGGAAGCACAGCTGCCACCTCGCCAGTATGCCAGGAGGAGGTGGAGATGCGGGCGGCTCTGCAGTTTCTCATGCGCCATATGGTGAAGCGGGCAGTGATGCGCTCCCCCATCAAGCGGGCCTTGGGCCTGGCAGACCTGGAGAGGGCTCAGGCCATGATCTATAAGCTAGTTGTGAATGGGCTGTTGGAGGAGCCCAGTGGGGCAAAGGCCAAGCCTGGTGAGAACCTGTAGAGATCTGGACAGCTAGATTGTTTATTAGTGCTCCGAGAGTTCTTACTGTTTACTGTACTGTGTATTTACTGTATAAACAACAAGCATTTTTTCAGCTTCGTCTGTCTTTTTGTCCCCTTTAGGAGTGAGAAGTGAACCAGAAGGTGAGGGGGAAGCTCCAGAGGGTGAGCAGTTGGCACAAACACCAGTCACAACCAGCCCCTCTGCCTCCAGCACCACCTCCTTCATGAGTTCCTCGCTGGAGGACACCACCACTGCCACCACACCTGTCACAGACACGGAGACCGTCCCTGCGTCAGAGTCTCCGGGGGTCATGCCTCTCAGCCTCCTCAGGTCAGAACAGATGGCTGCACATATTGTCAGTCAGCTCATGTTAATGATCGTTTTTCATGTGTGATGAAATCGAGATGATTATTTTAATGCCTCTCTGTGATGTGACAGGCAAATGTTCTCAAGCTACCCAACTACAACCCTGGTTCCAACCCGTCGAGCACAGACTCCTCCGGTGTCCTCTCTGCCAACCTCTCCCTCAGATGAGGTCGGCCGCCGGCAGAGTCTCACCTCCCCAGACTCCCAGCCCAACAGACCACAAAACAGAACGGGTACCTGTAAGTATGCCACATTTCTATACCTGTAAATATCGCTGTCGTGGTGGTTTTTAGCTTGTACGCTGTGTTTTTGAATTATTACAAAATGTTTTGAGATTCTTGACCAGTAGAAGACTTCACGACAACGCAGGGTTTCCTCCAGGAAGTTGATTAGTCTTTAAATGAGCTCTCGTCTGATCACAGTCATTGATGCAAATGTCACAGAGCTACGGAGACACATCCAATATTTAATCTTAAATCAGCTTCAACTAAATGCTCTCTGTTGGATAAAGTGTGCGTCCTTCAGCCTAGTTTCTGATCGGCAGCACAGCAGTGACTTTTTCCACACATGCCCACCAGACTGTGACTGACGGAGCTCCCTCGAGCTGCTCTGATCAATTACCGCAAAGTAAATCTACGACGTGATCAATGAATCAGTGTCACCCGCTGATCTGATTTGATGGATCCTGACGCGTCTCTTTGGTTATCAGTTTTAGATAATTTATTTAATATTATCTTTTGGCTTTTTTACCTTTTTATTAGACAAGAAAGGTCGCCAACACATTTGTTGGAGCTCAAGGATACACATAAATCTGAATGTAAACAAACTTTTCTTTGTTTACAAGACAACCACAGAGGGCACCCTTTAATTATTAGATGATGATTTAGTCCTTAGACACACGGCCTGTGAATTAGCACCGCTGCTTGTTTTCCCTGAAGCTAAATATATTTTTTAAGAGTGTAATAACTGTCTTCTGACATTAATGGAGGTGCTCTTTATTCCAGACGAGTCGCCGCCACTATAATACACTGTGGGAAACAACATTCACAAACATTTGAGTTATTATTATTATGGGACACGTGAGGATCTATAAGATAAACAGTAAAATATAGATTAGAAAAAGAAAAAACTTATCACGTTTTAAGATTGTGTTTTTGCATGATGACACGTGATACACGCAAAGTGCAATATTCAAACCTATATTCCAGATTTCATAATGATTTCACTGATTGCGGTGGTTGTTTGCTCCGTCAGCTCTGTCAGACCCCAGCAGCAGGCTGTCGACCTCTCCCCCTCCTCCTGCCATCGCTGTGCCTCTGTTGGAGATGGGCTTCTCCCTGCGCCAGATCACCAAAGCTCTGGAAGCCACCGGTCAGTCTCACTCAAGTTCCCCTGTTCGCAGTTTTATTTCATTTAATTCATTGCATTTAAGCTGAATTCTTATTCCGACCAACACAAGTTAGGAAGAGAACACGCTTTGACTTCACAACAGAGCGAGGGAAAGAGGCTACAGCCAATGATTATTTTCATCATGGATTTATCTAATTTTAATTGATTAATTGTCTATGAAATGTCAGAAAAGGTGTGTAGACTGTGTGTTTCTGTTATCTCAGGTGCTCGAGGAGAAGCAGACGCTCAGAACATCACGGTTTTGGCCATGTGGATGATAGAACATCCAGGAACAGAGGACGAGCATGACGAGCCTCACACCAGAGGCAGCGGCGTTGGCGGTGACGGCTCTGACTCGTCCTGTCCGGGTGCAACAGCCTCTGCTGGAGGCAAATCTCTGGATAGGAGCTCCTATCTGTGCTCTCCCGGAGACATCGCCAGTGCGGACGCTTCAGAAATGGAGGAGGGCTTCAGCGAGAGGTACAGTACAAATAAAAGTGTATTCATAATTACAGGTCTTCACGGATCCAAAACATTGGACCCACAACGTGATGCAACGTGATATGCTATCAATCAAGAAGCAGCTGTGGTCAAATAGAGCAGCAATATAATAATAATGTCCAAAGAACGAATATAAAGTCATAGAAACTAATTGCAAAAAGCAATTTGTTTATTTACTTAAAGGTTCATATTTTCACCTCCTCCACGACAGATAGATCCGATAGACAGAAGATAATAATATATATCTATTTTTATTATCTATATCAAAATATTTTCAAATTCCAAAAATAACTGTCATTTAATAGCATAAATCTTTTCCGTAGGCTACTAGTTTCCTTAAATAGTTTCTCCTGCAGTGATCATGAAGTAACCAGAGCTGATACGCTCAGATCCATTTGGATATTAGACACATTGACATGCAGACTTGAGACCTGTGGCGGTAAAACAAGACTCGACCTGAGTACACTGAGTATGATTAGACCTGGGAGCAGAGTCAGACAAGGTCCAATCTCTATCCCTCAAAACCAAGTGGACCCGTGAAGACCTCTAGTTCACTAGCTCATATTCTAAATCGAAATGTCAAAGTTTCAGTACCATTGACAGAATTCACTGTTACTATACATGAGCAAATCGTTCTCATACTCAAATCATATGTTGAGTAAAACAGACCCTCTGTCAGTGGCACAAGAGAGTGAAGATTACAGCCATAAATGTCTGATCCAAAGCCTCATCTAAGATAAAATAAAATAATCCTTTATTAATCCCTCAGCAGGGAGATTTGCATCGTTATAGCAGCATACAGGATGGTGCAATAGCAGAGACATGAGTAGAAAAATCAGGATATAATAAATAAAAACAATAAAGACGTTATAAAAAAAGCTACTAAAACTAAAAGACAACTATAATTACAAATTACAAATGTACAAATTCACTGAACGAAAGAAAGAAAGGTAAGAGAATTAAACTGTATTGTTATACATTCAGAAATCTGCAGGAGGCCGAACGGAAGAGAAAACCCAGAGAGAAACCCAGAATAGTTAATGGTCAAGTACCGTCAGCAGGATGTTGAAGTATTTTAAGAACTATACGTTCTCCCTTGAGTTGGTGGAATCATCACAGACACTAAAATGTGCTGTACTCAGGGTCAGAAACATGAAAATACAATTGTTATTTGGTGCAGGAATATTGTGTAATGGAATCTGGTTTTAGGAAAGATGTGTTTTACTTTACTTTTTAAGTTTGTAAAGTAGTGAGCATATGACACAGATATGAAAATGAATTTTTGAACGCAGTTTTTCAGTGATAAGGGTTTTCATTTGTAAGTAAGTGTCTGTGTCCTTTTGTAGTCCTGATGGTCTGGAGCAGGACAGTGCTTCAGCCTCCAGCGGTGCTCCGCTCAGAGGCCGCTCTGCCGTCGGTAGGAAACACCGCTTTGACCTGGCTGCGCGCACGCTGTTAGCCCGCGCTGGTAAGATAATTCCACATATTTTGCCTTTGTTCACATTTAGTCTAAACAAAGTGCAGATTTATCTCCCACTTCCTCACCTCACTTTAAACTTCCTCTCCTTCTAAGCTGGACTGTACCGCTCGGTGCAGGCCCACCACAGCCAGTCTCGTCGGGAGGTCTCGTCCCTCCAACAGCAACAAGACCCGGGTGCCCTTTATGACTTCAACCTGGATGAAGAGCTGGAGATGGACCTGGACGAGGAGACCATGGAGGCCATGTTTGGCCAGGACCTTGCCAGTGACACCGACATTCTGGGAATGTGGATCCCGGAGGTACTGGACTGGCCAACATGGGTGTGTGTGACTTTATGCTATGGCTAGAGGGCTTCCTTCACCATTCTGCTCTTCACCTGCTCTGCATCTTCTCTCTGGCAGTAAATTCATACTACACATGCATGCATCCAGCGTCGTGCGTCAGTTATGTTTTTCTTTTCCTGTTCTTGCATTTTCCTACATTCCTGTGTTGGTATCTGCTTTCTTTTAACGGTGGATTTTGAGAAGTGCTCTGTGATGGACCTCGAAATGAAAGACTTAAATAACAAAATGATGATTCTCAGTGCTGCTAATCGGCTGTTTGGGAAAGGAGCTCCTTAATGCAAAGCTGTCGTTGATTCATATTTCTAACACGTCACATTGCATTGATGCTTAACTGCTGTTCAACTCTGTGTTGTGTGTAAATCCACGTTTTCCTTCGTGTATGTGAATGTGTGTGTCTGTGTGTGGTCCACCCCTCGCAGCACGTATGCGAGACAGACGATCGAGATGAAGTGGTGGTGTGCGAGTTGTGCGAGGCCAACGTGGCCAACTTCAATCAACACATGAAGAAGAGCCACCCAGGCTGCGGCCGCAGCGCCAACCGGCAAGGCTACCGCAGCAACGGCTCCTACGTAGACGGCTGGTTCGGAGGGGAGTGTGGGAGTGGAAACCCCTACTACCTGCTGTGTGGCGGCTGCAGAGAGAAGTACCTGGCCATCAAAAGCAAGGCCAAAGTCCCCATTGTGGAGAGGTATGCACACGCACACACACACACACACACACACACACACACACACACACACACACACACACACACACACACACACACACACTGTTTGCGTCACATTATGACTTTACAATAAACACATGCAAGAGATCCTTATCAAAGATGATTGTTTGTGTGTCATGTTTGGGTTATGGCGCATAATGTTTTATTTCTGTACTACCTTCTTATTTAAAGGAAGTAAAACTGATAAAGTCTCATTCTGTGGTATGTATTCAGGTATAAGGGACAGGCTCCTGACCTCCTGGGAAAGCAGGACAGTGTCTATGAAGGTAATGTGAACATCCATCCATACATCCATTTTCTGTAACCGCTTATCCTCGCGGGGGGGGTTGGAGCCGTAATTTGAACGTTTTAAACTCAACGTGAAATCCAATGTGATGTGGTGTATTTAATGTTTCTT
The DNA here is from genome assembly GCF_043641665.1 of Enoplosus armatus. Taxonomy (NCBI): domain Eukaryota; kingdom Metazoa; phylum Chordata; class Actinopteri; order Centrarchiformes; family Enoplosidae; genus Enoplosus; species Enoplosus armatus. The sequence continues at coordinate 2,330,632 of NC_092180.1, forward strand.
GCAGTGACACACAGAAGTACGCCTTTGATTTCACATTATGTGTGTTTGTCTGTCCCGCTGCAGAGGACTGGGACATGCTGGATGTTGACGAAGATGAGAAGCTGACGGGGGAGGAGGAGTTTGAGCTTTTGGCCGGCCCGTTGGGTCTTAGTGAGCGCAGGATCGTCCCCGAGGCGGTCCAGTTCCCTGACAGCGACCCGCTGGGAGCCTCCATTGCCATGGTTACAGCCACCAATAGCATGGAAGAGACCCTTCTGCAGATAGGTGAGGAGGACTTTCAGGATCACGTTACTTCTGGAGACAACATCATATCTGATGCCTCGATATTACAAAGTGTTTTGTGTTGTGTGTCTCTCTGACTTTCAGCCAATCAAACTGCAGTAGTTGGTTCAATAGCATGAATAATATAACGGCAGAAAACTTGAGTGTGCGTGTTTGTGTTTAGGCTGTCAGACCTCAGTGGATAAGAGTTCCTCTGGCAGGGTGACCCTCGGCGAGCAGGCAGCAGCTCTCCAGAACCCTCACGACCGAGTGATGGCTCTGAGGAGGGTGACGGCTGCAGCCCAGGTGCTGCTGGCCAGGACCATGGTGATGAGGGCCCTGTCCCTGCTGTCTGTCAGGTAGGACATGACTACACACTCCCTCTGTCGGGCCTCTATATTCTGTCTTCTTTGATTTGACGAACAATAGCTAGTTTGGAAATCAAGTCTTCATAGTAACCTGTAACCCAACAGACTTCAGTCATGTGAGATGATTTCATTAATTAGTTTGATTGCATGAGGTCGGAATAAATACATTAGTTATGGAGCTATTTATATTGTAAAGACACTATTTGGAGAATTTGAAAATTCACAACCTTGGCGCCTTCAGGTAGCATCAAAAAGACACTGTTCTTTAAACAACGTATGCCAAGATATTTTGAAAGATGCCATAATTACATAAAAAGTGGTTTTAATTCACCGAAATGTACTTAATAATGATTAAATTGTGAATGAATAATAAACCATATATTTCTGTCTGTTCTTCGTTAATACTGAAATATTTGCAACTGAATGTAGTGAAATAAAGCAGTTAAAAAATATCAGGTTATATTCCCAAAATGTTTTATTCATTTCAACCCTTTGGATGAAAAATGTGACATTAATTTGAACATTTTAAATGTTCCTAAAATGTAGTTGACTGATGGATGAAAGCAGAGCTTTCTGTCTGTTATGTGAGACACGACTATCTCCGTCCCTCCCTCCTCCACCCTCTCCCTCCTCCACCCTTCCTTCCCTCCCACACAGTGGCTCGAGCTGCAGCCTCGCAGCAGGTCTGGAGTCTCTCGGTTTGACTGACATCAGGACTCTGGTCAGGCTGATGTGTCTGGCGGCAGCAGGCCGAGCCGGCCTTTCCACCAGTCCTACAGCAGGCTCCGGCCATGCTGAAAGGCCCCGCGGGGCCGCCAAGGCGAGCAAACCCATCTCCTGTCTGGCTTACCTCAGCACTGCAGTGGGCTGCTTGGCCTCCAACAGTCCCAACGCTGCCAAGCTGCTGGTGCAGCTGTGCACGCAGGTACACATGTTGAGGGATTAAAGGAGCAACATCAAGTCCAGTAGGATGGTTCAAAGTTATTGTATCCAAAATTAAGAAAAAATGAAATGAATACTTCAAAAGTTCAAATGATTGTTCAAAATAAACCTACTGTAATACAGGAAATAATATCAATAATATCAATATCACGCTCGTGTGTGCAGCTTAGCTTAGCTTAGCAAAAAGACTGGTGGCAGGGGGAAACAGCTAGCTTGGCTCTGTCCAAACATACACGTAGCAGTACCTCTAAAGCTCACTAATGAACATGCTGTGTCTTGTTTATTTACTCCTCACGCAAACAGAAATGTAAAAACAAGCTATTATTATCATTATTATTATTATTATTATTATTATTAGAGACAGGCCTTTATTTTTGAATATATTTAATCATGTATTAGTAAGCACATTTCTTATTTCTTTTTTTTTGTTATAAATTTAAAGCTGCATCTCATAATAATACAATATTTGCTTCCTTCGCAGAACCTGATCTCTGCAGCTACCGGCATGAATCTGACCACAGTGGACGACCCCATCCAGAGGAAGTTCCTGCCCAGCTTTCTGCGCGGCGTAGCTGAGGAGAACAAGCTCGTCACCTCTCCCAACTTTGTGGTCACACAGGCTCTGGTGGCCCTGCTGGCAGATAAAGGGGCCAGACTCAGACCTGCTTATGACAAGGCTGATATGGAGAAAAGAGGTTTGTAGACTTCAAAGAGCAGGAGATACAAATCAGCTGCATGTTGTCTGTTTGTCATTGTTTTTGTGCATCTCATTGGTCGTCTTTATCTCTCACAATCATGATATTTCATATTGGTAGTTCTTGTGATGAAGTAGATGTTGGATCCTGTTTGTGTTAGCTGTTGAAATCTTTCAAAGTAATGAAACATGCTGAACGTGGCACCACCTTGATTGATTATGCCACATTACATTTATCTTTCAAATGTTCTTCTTGTAATTTGGCCTCAGACACAGCAGCAAACTGCACACCTATATGTTAGTCATCTCATTATTATTAGCATGTTTTTTCTGTAATTCGTGTAGTAATGCCATAATTCATCAGTGGTGTCTGAATCAGAAAGTCTCATGTTGTGCCAGCTTGGCTCTGTTCCTCTCTGTTCACTCGGGTCACCTTTTTGTTATTTTCAGTGCTTTTTGTGATCTCATGTCTGTCTTTTTCATTTTGGTTCCTTCTCTCACTCACCGGGCAACTTTGTCACCTTGTTTTCCGTGTCGATCAGGTCTAATTGCACATTTGTATGCACATCCTTCCCATAATCCCTCCGCTGTAGGGCCTCTGGAGCTGGCCAACGCTCTGGCGGCCTGCTGCCTTTCCTCAAGGCTTTCCTCGCAGCACCGCCAGTGGGCCGCCCAGCAGCTGGTCCGCACACTGGCCGCCCACGACCGCGACAACAACCAGAGCCGGCCGCAGACCTTTGCCGACATGGCGGGGGACCTGCGAAAGTGCTCCTTCATCAAGCTAGAGGCTCACCAGAGCAGAGTGAGTCCATACAGGAGTTCCCTGACTGGTTTAGAACTTGTTGTTTGGTGTGAACTGATTGATATTAAACGAAGTCTTTCTCTGTTTCACTCAGGTCATCACATGTGGTTGGTGCAGTAAGAAAGGCCTGTTGGCTACTAGTGGAAATGATGGGACGGTCAGGATGTGGAACGTGACCAAGAGCCAGTACACCCTCCAGCAGACCTGCATCTTCAACAAGGAGTAAGGCTTTCTGACACGCCACCAATACCACAGTCTAATGTTCTGTAGTAGTGTTACATTCTGAAGGGAAAAGCAAAAATATTGATTAGTGCAGCTTTTACAAACAAAAGACATCATAAGTTTTATGACTCCAATGTGGACTGATAGAGATGTACAGATAAAATGACTAAAAGCCTGGTCACATCAGCATTTAAGACGGCAACGTTTGGCAAGAAAGTCAATTCATTTCAATGGTCAGTAGGTCAGTAGAGTCACTCCTGGGGACGAAGTAAATCTGCCTGAAGTTTGAGTAAAATTTTTTTTGACTTCAACAGTTAGCCAGCAGCTAGCATGCTCGTTAGATCGGAGAGTGACGAGGTCTAAAGTGTGATATGAAAGGACGTTAGACAAATTTAGCGACTAGCTAGAAAGTGGAGCATTTAGTAGCTAAAGAGCCAGATGTGTTTCTTAGGAGTTAGAGAAGCCCACAGCAGAGCTAAGAGGACATTCAAATGAATGCTAATGTTATTCTGTGTCAGCTGGAAATAGATGTGTAACAGTTTGCAAACACTTTCCCCACAACAACTTTATAAGGTGATAATACGAGCTAACATGTTCCCCATAATAACTTTTATGAGGTGATAATAGGTCAGATGTGTTTTCTCCAAACAAATAAATGAATGCTGCTGTAATTTTGTTCTCATGTATGTTGATTCTGTGTTCTCTCTCTTCAGTGATGGCTCTTCAGAGGAGGGCATGTCAGGTTTGGGATCTCCCAGCGACCCTTGCCTGTCTCCTCTGGCCTGGAGCGTCACTGGAAGATATCTGGCCTCCGCTATGGAGAAGATGGTCAACATCTGGCAAGTTAACGGTAAACATTTATTTGTTCACGCTCCTCTGGGGGTCTTTATTCTATTTTTATTTTATCGTGCAGTGTGTTAATGATGAGCTCCATTTGAGTTGTTTCAGTATAAAATGTGTTATGTGGCCCTGCTCGTGTCACTGGTGTGTGAGGTCCACAGAATATGAATGAGAGGGCATTAAGATTTTATAGCTTCCATTAAAAATGAATATGTCTGGGGACTGAATGTGGGCCAATCATCTCTTCCTGCCTCCCACCACACACCCTGCAGCATGCACCATCTGTCCTTGGCCACTTTCTATCGCCTCGAGGATGAAAGTCCGCGATCACATTTCTATTAGCTTTCATGAGCTCATTTACTCTTGTGCCTTTGAAATGTGACCGTCTTTAATGCACGACCAAATAAACCCGCTTTCTGTGGGCATTGTTGTGTAATTAGTTAAAGCCACAGTCCACGATTTTGCCTCTCAAGATATTTCAAAACAGCTTATGATGTTTAAACAGCGTAAACATGTTCTCAGTGTATTAAAATGGCCGTGATAACAGCTCCACACTAACTGTGAGCTCCTGTTCTCTCCTCTAAGGTGGTAAGGGCCTTCTGGACGTGCAGCCTCACTGGGTGTCAGCGCTGGCTTGGCCTAAAGAGGAGGCAGAGTCCTTGTGGTGCGGGGACCCCAAGGACATGCTGCTGGTGGGACGAATGGATGGATCTCTGGGCCTCATCGAGGTGCTGGATACTTCCAGTATGCACCGCACCGAGCTGGAGCACTGCTACAGGAAAGATGGTATGAAGACGGGTTGAATGAGTGACAAATCTCTGTGTTGTTGTTGTTGTAATATTTTTTGGCTGTACACTCTTAATCTCCTGCCAGATCATCAGTAGTTTCTTTGATATCTTCTTTCTTTGATAATTCTGCACCTGTCTGCCAAAGTGACGTGTTGTCCTCTCTCAGTGGCGGTGATGCACATAGCCTGGTACAGTGAAGACAAGCCTTTTGCTGTGGGCTACGCAGATGGCAAGTTGCTGATAGGATCCAAAGAGCCCTTAGAAAAAGGAGCCATCGTGGTCATTGATGCACACAAGGTAAACTCTACAAAAAGAATCAATCAGTTGTTTTGATTTAAATCTGTGGAGCCAAATTCTTCTCAGAGCTGAATATCTCTGCATGTTGTTCTTTTTTCCAGGAGTCAATCACCAGTATGAAGTGGAGTCCTACTGGTCAGATCTTACTGACCTGTGCCAAAGAGGAGACGGTGAAGCTGTGGGCCAGTCCGGACTCTCACTCTCACTCTGACTCTGGCTCTTGCTCTGGCTGGCGCTGCCTGCAGAGTCTCAGACACCCCTCCCTGGTTAACGGTGTGGCCTGGTGCAGCCTGTCTGGACGTGGCCCAAAGCCGCTCAGCATGTTAGCCATGTAGGTTGTCCTCAAGTACAGACAGTTTATGAGGTGTTCTCTTCACCTCCACACTCATGTTGACATCATCATTTAAATGAGTTCCTCAAATTGTCTTTAATAAAGCATGTGTGGTCAATGACGATATTGCTGTAAAGTCCATAACAATTCATATGAAAGATACAGAAACAAGTCAGTATCGAGTCATCATTTCACAGCTAATCTTCACAACAAAGCAGATGCTTCACTTTCAGCTCACACTCTGTGGGATCCATTTTGTTTCACAGGACAGAAACAGAAAGGTTTTTTTATTTTAATTTGAAGATACGAGAGAGGCTCTGACCTGCTGTCTGAGCGATTTAACATGAAACTTTTGATCTGCCACAATCTCGAGGAAACATTTTCACTCTTCACCCCGGCATGTTTTTAGCACAAGGATAATATATTTCCATGAAAGAATATGTCCTATGTTCGGTAGGTTTTCATGTGTCGCTGTGTTTTTCAGATGCTGCCAGAACGGCCTGGTCTCCGTCTGGACTGTTCCTCAAGACATCTGTAACTTCCCAGAATCCTCTTCCTCTGACTCGGAGGGATGGTGGGAGCATGAGGCAAAACCTAAATTCATGGTAATTCATTATCTATGAATTCATTCATAGATAATTACTCTAAATCGTTACCTGACTGATGACGTGTCATTTTTCTTTTATCATTAACGACATTGATTTTACATTTTTTTTTGCTGTTCATTTTAAGTTTCTGGACATTTGATGAATTCTGCCTCGGCACCTAAATCTTTCTGACCATACCTGCAGATTCACACCAATATATCATGCTGCTTATTCTCTATATACATGCATGGAGTCTTAGGAGCACATTTTCAACCAGAGCACAACATGTATTCCAACAGATGGTGCGTTCTTCCACTTACGTGTTGTCACTGTTGCAGTCTTCACGGTGGTCACGAGATGGAGCAGTGTGTGTTTTCCAGCTGAAGGGCCACATCACTCCAGTAAGAACGCTGGCCTTCAGCCCTGATGGTCTGGCTCTGGCATCTGGAGGAGTGGGAGGCCTCATGAACATCTGGTCCCTGCGGGTAAGAAATACACACATACAGATGGAGGTGAAAACACCCACACAGGATATATGGAAATACTGCAGGTACACGTCACATAAAAAGCTCACATCTGTCCCTGAAATGTTCAGGAACATTTCCTGCTTGGGCTCATGTGTGAATGTGACCTCGTAACATTTCAGGGAAAATGCCGGTACGTCTGTGGTGTGAATGAAAGCAGTAACATTGCAGGGACAAGCATGTAAAGGGTCACGTCCGTCTGACATGGAGCGAGCGAACCAATCACAAGACTCCGCTAATGACGTGTTTGAATCCGCGACTTGTTCACGGTTGCCTTTCGCGTTTAATATTTGTTGAATATTAAATACAAGAACAGCTCGTCAACAGCTGCCCGCCATGTACACGTACATCCGAAGGTTATCCCAGTAATTTACTGGGAACTGTGTGTGAAAGAGGCTTTAGATACACAGATGAACGTGTGAAACATAAAGTTCAACCACAGAGGTGAAAAGAACAAACACAGATCATCTGGCAGATCATACAGTAGTTTACAGTGACACTGAATACCTTTCCACTGGAGTCATTGTGTGTGTGTGTCTTCAACAGGACGGGTCAGTGCTCCAGACAGTAGTAGCCGGTTCAGGGGCGATCCAGAACATTGTCTGGATCCCAGATGTGGGTGTCGCTGTCTGCTCCAACAGGTCAAAGGTAAAACATCTTGACATTTCTCAACGCATCACTAGAATTAGATGAATATTTATTTACTCACCGGTCTGCTTCGTTTCCAGGATGTGCTGGTTGTGAACTGCTCCAAAGAGTTCATGGCGTCCAACCATGTGCTGGCCACTTGCCGCACGGCCCTGAAGAAGCAGGGCGTAGTCGGCCTCAACATGGCGCCCTGCATGAGGGCCTTCCTGGAGAGACTCCCTGTCATGCTGCAGGAGCAGTACGCCTACGAGAAGGTACAGGGACATTTAATATGTTCTCCACGTTATTGTGTCTACTGCCGAACACCATTTAGATTATTGTAATCTTCATTAATCTTATGATTATCTAACTGTGTACAAAACAAAACGCTACGTGAACGTATTTTAAGCATTGTGTTGATTGCAGATTAATGAGATCCATACATGAATACACAGTGGGGTCCAAACCTCTGAGACCACTAGTCAAGATACTTCTATTTTGCATTTGTTTCGAATGTAAGACTGTATTTTTCAATACAAATGATAATATCAGTTTAACACTTTGAGTAAAAAGTTGAATCTTTGAAAAATGTTCAGGAATTTCAGAAAATCTGACTTTTTGTATGAAGGAGTTAAGTTGGTCAATGCCACAAATTTGACCTGAAAATAGTGCAGAATCAAAATATTTCTTCTTCATTTTACGTGTCATAACTTCTTGTGTTTCAAAATGTTTCTGAATCCTCAAAATTTGTGATTATTTCCAGGTTTATGTGAAAATATTTGAGATTTTCAATGTGGTCTCTGACCTTTGGACTCCACTGTACCTGTTATATTCAGTCTAATCTGCAGGTCTGGGTTCGTGTGTCAATATGTCTAATACACTTATGGATCATCATCTTTGTCACAATCATCACAGGTTTTGAACTGTGAAGTGCAGGAATAACGGCATGCGTCGCTGCTCTTTATGACCGCAGCTGCGCGTTAAACGATGTCACGCGTGCTGAATCAAAGGCAGCAGGTCTTTCTTTGATACTGTCACTGTTCATAATCATACATACTGTCAGGAGATATTCATCTTGGACGAAACACAGACACCAGTTTCTTCCACCCACAGTCACAAAGATGACACACCGCTGCAGGACACGGTCTGGCTCCCATTCTGCATCAAAACGTTGACTTTTACAATAATGTTTAAATGTGCGTGCGGTTAAGACCTACAGCTGAATGAGACTAAAATACCAGACTGTAAATCAAAAGAGGCGGACCAGGTGCCCTGAGAGAAGAGGGTATAGCAGAAAACCATCTCCTAGAGTCTCTGATATCACGGTTTTTAACTGTATTACTTTCAAATAATTTCCAGTCGTTGCTGATGTTTCCTTTTCTCTTCAACTTCTAGCCTCACGTCGTATGTGGGGAGCAGCTCGTCCACAGCCCCTATATGCAGTGCCTTGCCTCCCTGGCTGTTGGTCTCCACCTGGACCAGCTCCTGTGTCGCCCCCCTGTGCCGCCTCCCCTCCGACACTGCCCACCTGAGTCTGGCCTCGCCGTCTGGTGTGCCAGCGAGTGGGCCTGGTTGGACTGCTTCTCTACAACAGTGAAAGCGGCGGAGGCCCTCGCTCGAGGCGCCACCTTCCCCGAGTCGTTCTCAGTTCCTGACCTGGAGCCTGTCCCCAAAGACGAAATGGCTCTGCTCATGGTGAGGGAGGCTGCTGCTGCTCTAACTGCTGGAACTGTCATTTATAATGTAGTTAAAACCTACTGTTGCATGTAATAACAGTCTTTGCTCTCTGTTTTTCCAGGACAACAGTAAATGGGGCTCTGGTATGGATGAGCAGATCATGTCCTGGGCCACCTCTAGACCAGAGGTAATTCAGATTGATCCCCAGATTAGCTGTAATAAATGTCTCTGTTTATTCTCCTCAGATCCTGCTGACGATAACTCCAGTTATTAATGTGTGTGTGTGTGTGTTTGTGTGTTGGGCGTTTGCAGGACTGGCACCTCGGGGGGAAGTGTGATGTGTATCTGTGGGGTGCAGGGCGACACGGCCAGCTGGCGGAGGCTGGCAGGAACATCCTGGTACCGACTGCCGCCCCGTCCTTCTCTCAGGCCCAACAGGTACACAGACGGCACATAGAACAGTCCACAGACTGTCTTCGTTAACCGCATCCACAAAACACCAGTTACATCATGTGAGAGTGAAGGACACATGTAGTTGTTATTAATTCCACTTTACTGCAAGAGTAAGTGCGTTTACTGCCTGTTACACTGTGTAGATGGATATAATCTGGCTCTATTTGATGCATATTTTTGCAATAAGAAAGAAAAGAAACGTGTATTAAAATGTGCTACTCCCCCAGCTTTATGGAAGTGTAACTAAATCACTTTTTGAGTTTGACCGGAGGTCGTTAACCAGCTGACAACATGGATGTCATAAAATGTGATTATTGCTCCCCTGGTTAATCTGCTGTCTACCACCAACCCTGCTGCCGTTCATGTCCTCCTCCTGCAGGTGGTGTGTGGTCAGAACTGCACCTTTGTGATCCAGCCTAACGGGACGGTGTTGGCCTGCGGGGAGGGCAGCTACGGCCGTCTGGGGCAGGGCAACTCCGACGACCTGCATGTCCTCACGGTCATCTCGGCTCTTCAAGGTGGCGCTGGAATAGCTGTCGTTCTTAACAAACATGAATTTCAGTCGCAGTTGTGGCCTTCCACATTAACTGTATTGTGTTACCTGTACACTGACCGTGTGGTCGTCTCTTTGTCCCTCAGGCTTTGTTGTGACTCAGCTGGTGACATCATGTGGCAGTGACGGTCACTCCATGGCTCTGACGGAGAGCGGCGAGGTGTTCAGCTGGGGGGACGGGGACTACGGTAAGCTGGGCCACGGGAACAGCGACCGCCAGCGCCGACCGAGACAGATTGAAGCACTGCAAGGAGAGGAGGTGGTGCAGGTCAGTCTGTCAGGGGGACCTCGTAGTAATACACGATTTTGGAGCATATTTTGTGGGCTTTTGTTAGCTTGGTTGCAGTCACAGTTAACTTTGATGTTTTCTTTGCTGTCCTCCAGATGTCGTGCGGGTTCAAACATTCGGCAGTGGTAACAGCTGATGGAAAGCTCTTCACGTTTGGTAATGGTGATTACGGCAGGCTGGGTTTGGGAAACACCTCAAACAAGAAGCTACCAGAGAAGGTCACCGCTCTGGAGGGCTACCAAGTCGGACAGGTAGGACAGAAAAGGGCAAAAGTGACTCCAGACTGTTTTTCTGTCTTTCTTGTGTTTTGACAGCTGAAATATTTTGAAGCTTTAGTAAACGTAGATGACTCTCAGAGTTTATGTTGACGTGTGTTCCCTCCTCAGGTGGCTTGTGGTCTGAACCACACTTTGGTCATCTCTGCTGATGGAATGATGGTTTGGGCTTTTGGCGACGGAGACTACGGAAAACTGGGACTTGGCAATTCCACAGCCAAGTCGTCGCCTCAGGTAGGCGCTGCTGCGTCATTTGAGCTGTGAAGCGAAGGTCTCTTTTGATCTTGAGTGAACGTAACGTCGGTTTATTTTTCATTTTTAATTCCTCAGAAAGTGGACGTTCTGTGTGGAATCGGCATCAAGAAAGTGGCCTGTGGAACTCAGTTCTCTGTGGCTTTAACCAAAGATGGCAAAGTGTTCACGTTCGGCCAAGGTACGCTCCGCTTTGATCTTCACTTTACTCCCCAAATGATTCTAAATATGATAACGATTAGAGCTGCAATGATTAGCCGATCTGCAATTATTTTGATAATTGTCATTCAAGTTACCTTTCAAGCAAATATGCCAGATAATTCAGCTTCTCAAATGTGATGATTTGCTGCATTCTGTTTGCTTAAATCATAGTAAACTGAATATTTTACATTTTGGACCATTGGTCAGACAAAACTCGACATTTGATGACATAACTTTTATTTTGTTTTGCATTTTTCACTATTTTCTGAGGTTTTACAGACGAAACGATGAATTAAGAAAGTAATCAGCAGATAAACATTCAAATATTTTTTCCTCCCCTGTTGCAGACCGCCTAATTGGCTTGCCAGAAGGCCGAGCCAGGAACCACAACCGGCCCCAGCAGGTCCCGGCTCTGTCAGGGATCCACATCCAGGATGTCGCTGTGGGAGCTGAACACACTCTGGTGCTCTCCTCCACGGGAGACGTTTACACCTGGGGCAGCAACTCAGAGGGACAGGTAACCTGCTGACACACACACTGAAAGGCCGTCAGTCGTCTCTGTGGTGACATTTCCAAACAGGGCAGCGAAGGCAGATTATCAATAACGTGACGTCAGGATGAAGAAACTATTTATAACCTTCAGCCAGCGTCTGCTCTGGAATAATGCATTTTTAGCATTCAGTCAACTAGAACTAGAAAAGTGTATTTGTTGAATCAGTCTTATTCTAGTTTTACAATCTAATATCTTTATATCATGTCAGCAAGTCGTCCAATATCACAAATCTGCCTCAGGGGGCTTCGCAATCTGTAGCGTCACCCTCTGTCCTCAGGCCCTCGATTCGGATGAGGAAGAACTCCCCCCAATAACCCCAGAAAGCACTTTTAAAAGGGAAAAAATGGAAGAATAACTAACTTCAGGAGGAGCGGAGAAGAGGGATCCCTCCTCTCTGTTGCTATCTGCTATTTGCTGTCAGCCGGTGGAGTTTTCTCAGTTTTAAAGAGTCAAACTCTCCACTCGCTGATAAAACTGTGAGACGTGGATGAAAGCTTCAGGAGAAGCTTGTAAGTGGACCTTGAGTTAAGAGTATTTTGTCAAATGTAAAGAGACCTTCTTTTAGGTTTCAGCAGTTTTTATACACACTTGTCCAGAAATGATTAATTCATGTTTAATTTGGGTGAAGGCGTATTATAAATGATTTAATTCTCGTGTCCTTGAACTGAACCTCTGTTGTCTAGCTGGGTCTGGGCCACACCAACCACGTTAGAGAACCCACAGTGGCGACTGTGCTGCAGGGAAAAAACATCCACCAGATCTCTGCTGGACGCTGCCACAGTGCTGCATGGACGGCTCCCTCTGTGCCGCCTCGAGCACCAGGTTAGAGACACACACACACACACACTCGTCCTAACACAAGGCCCCCTGCCATGGCACCGCTGTCTGATGGGCAGACACTTTATCCTGGAGGTCAGATTTCCTGCTGTGCTGCTGGGACGTGAAGTAAATACCAAACTGGGGCTCAGCACATTGTTGTCAGATGAGGCAGCGCCATTGTTTGGTGAACGAACACTGAGGAATTTCATGCATTGGGGTTAGAAAGCTGCTGAGTCCTCATTCCAGCAGCTCCAGTACGTGCCAAATGACTATTGTCATGTGACAGTAAAACAGAAGATATGTGTAAATACCTCATAAAATATAGCTGAACTCAGATGGAGTTCTGCACGACTGCCACAAAAAAGTGAGAACTCATCGTTGAGTGTTAACATAACAAACCTGTTTTTGTTTAACTTTTTGTATTCTAACTACTTTTTACGTGCAACATTTATAATTCTGTCTTCAGTGGGATTTGTGGTATTTGCAAATTTAATTTATAGTTTTATTGCTTTCTGCTCACCTCTTGTAATACCTCCCTGCTCTGTGCTCCTCCTCCTCCTCCTCCTCCTCCTCCTCAGGCTCGTCGGTTCCTCTCCAGCTGGGTCTTCCTGTGACGGTGCCTCCTCAGTACAACGGGCTGAAAGAGGTCAGCATCGAGGCGGTGAGGGCTCGCCTACGACTCCTCTACCACTTCTCCGACCTCATGTACTCCTCGTGGAGGCTGCTCAACCTCAGCCCCAACAACCAGGTAGGCAAAGAACCAGGACACGTGTAAGAAACTTCACAGCTTGCAGAGCACATCAAAGGGTCGGGGCTGTCTAATGACTGTGAAAATGTAAAAACCCATCATCAAACACGAATCAGTGTTAGCTTTGAGAAGATGTTACTTCAGGAGGTAGTACGTGAAACCTCAGTTGAGGCTGTAAATTAAGTGAAATATCAAAAGAAAATTAATTTAGTATCAAACTGTGATGTCTTTTTTATTAAAAGAAGGTAACTAAGTTTAAGTTTTGGGAGGCAGTGAAAGCTTCATCACACACTGTATTTCAGTAATGATGGTGAATTGTTACTCTGCAGAGCTGCACGTCCCACTACAACGCTGGTACCTGGGGGATCGTTCAGGGCCAGCTGAGGCCCCTGTTGGCCCCCAGAGTGTACACTCTGCCCATGGTGCGCTCCATAGGCAAGACCATGGTGCAGGGCAAGAACTACGGCCCCCAGATCACCGTCAAACGGATCTCCACACGGTCAGTCCTCCACTCAGATTTATTCCCACAGTACAGAAAGTTCCCAGTTTGGCTCCAGTGGTGAATTCTTCTCGTTCTGCCTCTTCTTCCCTTTCGGACTGTGACTCTCTGCAGGGGGCGCAAGTGTAAACCCATCTTTGTGCAGATCGCTCGTCAGGTCGTGAAGCTGAACGCCTCGGACCTTCGACTGCCCTCGAGGGCCTGGAAGGTCAAACTGGTGGGAGAGGGGGCTGACGACGCAGGGGGGGTCTTTGATGATACCATCACAGAGATGTGTCAGGTATGGACACGTCTGTACGCAGTCTGAACTGAAGGACTCTTGATAAGTGAGTTTACTGGATGGACTTGTGACGCGGTGATCTTTCTCTCTTGGTGATTTTAAATGTTTGTAGGAGTTGGAGACGGGCGTGGTCGACCTGCTCATCCCCTCCCCCAACGCCACAGCTGAGGTTGGCTACAACAGAGACAGGTGAGGGAGAAGGAGCATCGGCTCTGACTGTTTTATCTCACAGAGAGATTCACTGCTGAAATTAGTACCGATGTGATGTTCCCCACCTGTAATATCTGACTCCCTGAAAGTATGTGATATGATTTCATTTAAATTTTAATTCTGTCATTATATGGAGTTACATACAGAGCACCTTCATTGAAAAATAATATTAATAATTATTAATATGATAATCCCTTTTAACAGATAATATTGATCAATACTGATAGTTTGAAAGTGTTCTTCATTTATCTTCCCCTAACTAGGCTCTCTCATTTCTCTCCTTCTTTATTTAATTTTAAACATATTCAATTCTCTTACATCCTGCGTAGAAGTCTGCAGTCTTTCTTCTCACAGACGCTCGTTTTTCAAACCTCCGACAGAAACGTCCTGAAACACGAGAGTCAGACAAAGCTGCTGAAAAACGCAACTTGAGTATAATAAGTATGTTTTCAGAATAAACTGCAGAAGAATTTTAATAAAGTTAAGGCAAAGTTTATTCAACAACAGCAAAACTTTTATTATAATTTATCTTGTTATAATTGTTATAGTTATAACAAAAGTCTCGTGTAGCATAAACCAAGTCTCCAAAATATGAAATGATGTGCTCATTTCATCCCCACACATATTTAATCATGTGAATATATAATATATTAAGATCTTCTCCTGCTCCGTCACTGGTGGAGTCTCCTGCTCTCTGGTTAAAGACTACAGAGAGTGTCACCTTAAACTCATCATTTTAAAACCAGACCTCTGTCTCCTCTGGGGTGCCCAGGTTCCTCTTCAACCCATCTGCATGCCTGGATGAGCACATGCTCCAGTTCAAGTTCCTGGGCATCCTGATGGGCGTGGCCATCCGGACCAAGAAGCCCCTGGACCTGCACCTGGCCCCCCTGGTGTGGAAACAGCTGTGCTGCATCCCCCTCATGTTGGAGGACCTGGAGGAAGTGGACCTCCTTTATGTGCAGACGCTCAAAAGCATTCTTCACATTGAAGACAGCGGCATCACCGAGGAGAATTTCCACGAGGTGGGAACAACATTTCTGATTCTGACGTTAGGTGGAGGAGCTGTGAGTGGGTGATATGACGCTATATTTCATTTTATATTGTGACATCGAATACATTTACTGGAAAATCATCTGAGAAGCTGTTTATGGAATCAAAATTAAAATAGCTGTTTTTGGCTAATCCAGTTAAATAAAGGTACGTCATCATGTGTTTCCAGCAGCAGTTAACTTATTTTTCACTTCGATGAAATAAATATGCAGTTTTTATTTCTGTAAATTGACTTGAAACAACCTGTACAGCTGCACCAACCTCATCTACACATGTAGATTCAGGTTTTTCAACACAGGTGAGATGGGAAAAGTATCTGTGACGTACCTGTAATATTTAAATGTAACCGCTGAAATAAAAAGAAGTCTAAGTGCCGTATTTCTATGATAGAAATGTATAGAAAAGGTAAGTATATCAGAGCTGCCTGAGCTTTAACAGACAGTCAATTTAAATTCACACTCTGGCTTCATCAGATTGGGAACTTTTATTGCAAATAAAAATGAAATAAGCGTCATTCCACCTCCTCAAAGGCTCAGCAGTAAATGCCAGTTTCACACAGCCACCGCCCTCCACATCCTCCTTTCCGCTGCGCTGAGCTTGATGTCAGGCTCCAGCAGCACTGAAGGCTCACAGGATGACTGATCATTGTTTTGACAGCGTGGGCGGCACGTTCACCTCTCCTGAGCCATGTGAACGTTTGATTCCTCAGAATCACACGCGTGCCGTTTAAAAGACAATAAGCAGCCGGTTTTCATTCCCACAGCCAAAACACACTTCAAATGATGTCACATAGCGCGGCCACGCCACGCCCTGCGGGCGCTAACGGGAGCCGGCAGGGACCGCCATGTGATTTATAGGAGGTTAACAGAGTTGAACATTAACCAACCAAACGTGGCCCTGATTCTGTGTTCACATTCCACACTCCAGAAACCAGTGACAGTAATGTGGCTGTAACCAGCTGTAAGCATTGTGAAAGCTTGATGTAAGCCCTGCTGGAGGGGGGGAGGGCGGGGGGGGCACTCTGAGCTGCCTGTCCTCCCCGCTCCAGTACACACTGTTCCTCTCTGATAAAACATCAGCTCGTCTGTGGCTCCGGCCATTACGATACAGACCACACACCCCTCCCACCACACCCAAAACCCACAGATAGACTGGCTCGAGCAGCAGAGAGCTAACATGTCCCGGGAGCTTTGGAGCCACAACACTGCCAGGCCGAGGGAGGAGAGTAAGGGGCTGCATCTGCTGCTTTGGCATGAAAGGAGGGAGAGTGGGAGGGAGACAGAATCTCCTTGTCCGCCTTTTTTTGTTGGCTTTGGTTTGGATTCTGCCAGACGGGCTGTCAAGTGTCTCAGCACGATATTCTGATGTGTTGTCGCTCGCTTCATGTATTCACCCGCTGAACACATGAATAGATCAGCTTCATCATCATCATCATCGTCGTCGTATTTCATTCAGAGGGAACCTTTTATTACCAGAGATGAGGATAAATTCTGCGGTTCAATAAACAGTTTGAACAAGTTCAGTAACTTGAATGAATAAAGAGAATAAAGAGAGAACATGCTGACAGAGAGCGATCAATAAAGCTGTCAGGCTGATGTATCGGCGGATACATCTGTACTTATAGTCAATATCTAACAGGTCTGAAATGATGGATTAACAGAATATGACAGTTCTGGTTGTCGGTGCTCATGTTATCATCTCTTGTCGTTTATCAGACCAGTGAATAGATAACAGATGAATAGATGAATTGATGCATTTCAGCTTTTGTTTCAGATCGTCTGCATCGTCGCTCACCAAGTTAAAGGCCCCTGCAGAGTTTTTCTTGTGAACAAAGTTTCTGTTAACATTCAGTGTTTCTCTCTCTGTGTCTTTGAGGTCCAACAAACATGTTGAATATATTTCCTTCCTCATAAAACATTTGCAAATCAGATTTTCTTTCAGTATTTTAAAGAGTCTATCTTGCAGTCTTCTTCTTCCTTCCCTTTGGGAGTATTCCTGCTCTTCATCAGCTGAGCAGCCTGAAACTGATGGCAGTAATTTGTGCACGATACAAACAAACCAGGGACCCACTAAAAACATTGTTCTATAGTGGACAAAAACTCCACAGGGGACCTTTTTAATTGTAAATGAGACGATGGAACAGTTTCCATCAGAGGACTCGTGAGTAAAGTCCACCAACAACAGAGTTACAGTTCTTTGTTGTTCTGATCTGTGTTTGTTTTGTTTTCCAGATGATTCCTCTGGATTCTTTTGTCGGGCAGAGTGCAGACGGCAAGATGGTGCCCATCATCCCGGGAGGAAACAGCATCCCTCTCACTTTCTCCAACAGGAAGGAATACGTGGAGCGAGCCATCGAGTACCGGCTGCACGAGATCGACCGACAGGTGCGGTCAAACTCTGAGCGTTTGTACGAGTACACGTCTGTTCCAGGACTTTTATAAAGTGTGATATGAGAGAGTCGTGTTGAAAACAGCTCTTCAGCCTCATGTGTTCCTCTTGTTGTTTAGATCAAATCGACAGAACCAAGTACATTTAATTTACAGAAAGCTCGCTGGTTTGAAGGGTCAGTTCACTGCCATCACAAAAGCACACATTTTCTCGTTTAATAACCTCTGTGATGGAAACTGACCAGTTGGATCTGATTATCTGAGAGATTAGTGGAATCTTACTTGTGGCTCTCAGAGCAAGAAGTTGCCAGATGCATGAAATTGTTGTCTTATTGTTTTATTGTCTGAGCTTTCGGTCACACAGACCTTCACCTGCAAAACGTGTAATAACAATAATTTAATAATAATAATCTGCAGACGGTCGACAGTCTGTTCCTGTGGTAGAATGAAGTTGACCGTGTGGACTTCAGATGCAACAATTAGTGGATTTATTGATTCGTCGATGAACAGAAAATGATTCAGGAACTACTTTGATCATCAACAGAGTTCAAACATTTCTCAGTTCCAGTTTCTTAATGATTGAAATATCTTTGAAGGCAGATTGAAGACGTCACCTTGTGCTTCAGGAAATTGTAATCTATATTTTTCACTGT
The DNA here is from genome assembly GCF_043641665.1 of Enoplosus armatus. Lineage (NCBI taxonomy): Eukaryota > Metazoa > Chordata > Actinopteri > Centrarchiformes > Enoplosidae > Enoplosus > Enoplosus armatus. Next base: position 2,348,817 of record NC_092180.1, read on the forward strand.
TTTCTGACATTTTATAGGCAAACAATTAACCAAGAAAATAGACGAAACAATAATTAACTAGTGGGGACTGTGGATTATTCTGGACGGACAGTTTGCTGTTTAAACTTTTAAATCTAACTTTTCATTCCTTCGATCTCCTCAAACTAATTTCTGGTGTTTGTCTCTGAGATTCCTGCAAACCAGAGAAAACATATCTTTTTGTGATTTGGGTGACCCTTTAATCAAACATGTGGCTCCTCCTCCTCCTCCTCCTCCTCCTCCTCCTCTCAGGTGGCGGCGGTGCGTGAGGGCATGTCGTGGATCGTGCCGGTGCCGCTGCTCTCCCTGCTGACGGCCAAGCAGCTGGAGCAGATGGTGTGCGGCATGCCGGAGATCTGCTGCGACGTGCTGAAGAAGGTGGTGCGCTACAGGGAGGTGGACGAGCAGCACTCCCTGGTGCAGTGGTTCTGGCAGACCCTGGAGGAGTTCTCCAACGAGGAGCGAGTCCTCTTCATGCGCTTCGTCTCCGGGCGCTCGAGGCTGCCCGCCAACACGGCCGACATCTCTCAGAGGTTTCAGATCATGAAGGTGGACAGGGTGAGTGGATCAGGATCTGTGCGCTACATGCGGGAGGTTAAATCTGTAGTCGTGTTGCCTGTTTTATTGGAGGCAGAGAGAAAGGAGGGCGTGACGGGCAACATCGGTCCTGGTCCGGAGTTGCCGGGTCACGTGGTCTGCGCCTGAACCATCCGGCTCTCAGGACGCCCTGTACATCTGTAGTCTCAGTGAATACACCACTGAAGTGAACATGACGCAACACTGTGTGCCAGATTTAGTAAATATTCCCTTTTTAGTGTTATTTTAGTCGTTTTGTTGGTGTCGTGCTTCCAGTCCTTATGCTAAGCTAAGCTAATTGCCTTCCGACTCCTGCTCTGTACTTACAGGCGTGAAAGTGGTTTCGATCCTCTCTTCTGACTCTCGGTCAGAAAGCCAATGAGTGCGAGGAACTGTTCCTGTAAGTCGGCTGCAGCCGCATCACGCAGCTTCCTGTAAAACACGTGTGACGTTCATGGACGATGAGTTGATGATTGTTTCTGTTTACGTCGTAGTGCGACTTAGATTTTATTGGAACGTCTGATGTGAATCCAGATGTGACTCTGGTTTATACTTGATGTACGGGGGCATCCGCAGCATGGAGGTCGCGTTGTTAAACGTGTTTTACTGAACAGTCTCAACGACAGAAACATGTAGGAGAAACTGACCAATCACAGCGCGGCCCTCTCTACAGCTTAACGCACAGTTCAGTTCATCCTCAGTGTCAATCTGATGTTTAAACCAATGGGCTTTGAGTTGTGGAGAGAAAGGAAGTTTGACGTGATTGGACGGCCTGAGAGGCCGGAGTTTATCGGTCGTACGTCTCAGTTCCAGTGAGTTTGTGTGTGTTTCCTCCGCAGCCGTACGACAGCCTGCCCACCTCTCAGACCTGTTTCTTCCAGCTGCGTCTGCCTCCGTACTCCAGCCAGGCCGTCATGGCTGAGCGGCTGCGCTACGCCATCAACAACTGCCGCTCCATCGACATGGACAACTACATGCTCTCCCGCAACGTGGACAACGCCGAGGGCTCCGACACGGACTACTGACGCGGGCCGGTTCACACATGCACACGTAGGACCGTCTCACCTGAACGCCACAAACACAGAGATGCTTCGTCATCGCTGCACCAGTTGTAGGGAACTCCTGAGCAGAAAGGCCACTTTTTAAACCCATTTTATGTACTTTCAAACAGCACAGATTTTCATTTCTCCTCGTGGTTTATTAGCAGTTTTTAAAATGACACAAAAATCCACACGAGAAGTGCATTTAGTGTTAATTATTTTTCCCATTACTCCACATCCCATTTTCAGGGTTTCTGCATGGAGGTATGTTTATTTGTTTGGAAATGTGTATAGAATATTCAAGCAAGAGGTGGGGGGGAAGAATATTGTACATTGTGTAAAATGCTTCATTAGGAAAATGTTTTGCATAATATCCATATTTATTGTTTTCATTGCCTATGCCGAGTTTCCCAAAGCAAACAAAAACAACAATAAATGCTGCATAACTGACTTGTTGTTCCTTCGCTGTTTAAAACTGTGGTGGAAAAAAAGAGACAAACATTTCCTCTCAGAAAGCAGACGTCACATTTATTTCAGAAGTACAAAATGTCACAAAGGCCATGTTTTAGGGGGAGTAAATAAAATGTGTAAAAACTATGTACATAAAGGAAAAACTCTACAAGCAGTGAGTCAAACTATCTGGTCATGTTGGCGAGAGCTGATGTTAAAGGAAGTTTGTCTCGATACGAAACTCGCGTCATAATTTAGCGTCTACGACTGCAGTGAACGCAGCTTCAGGCCTCAGTCTGTCGCACAGGAGGCGTTCAGGGACAGTAGTGAGTGTAGGTCACCCAGCGCTCAGAGTCAAACACTAAAATGAAAGAAAATCAACTTGAAGTGCAGAAATACTCTTCAGGTTCTGGTCACGTTTGGAAAACAGAAGCCGTCATGCAGCCTGGGGACAGACGGGTGTTTGAAATACAAGTGAGACTGAAAGACGCAGCAGAAACAGACTGTGGACACGACTTCACACGTAAGCGTCTTGTTTAGCCAGTCAGAGCGCTTCAGGAACGTCTCTTACACACTGAACAGATCCAATATTTAATTTTACTGCGTTTCTCGCCAGAAACTCGCTGGTCGCTGTGTGTCTTCCCTTGCTGAGCTGTAGCAGAGGGATCGCACAGGACTGCCAGGACCAGGACTCACTCTCTTCACAACTACGTTAAAATATAAAAGTCTGCGGTGATCAAATCTATTTACTGTTCTGGGAAGTTCTTCACAGCCTGAAACTCTCACATGGAGGCGTGAAAGATGAAAACAGAGAGCTTTGGGTTTTGAGGAATCACTTCGTTCTCTGTGGATTTAGAAAAGTCAGAGGTTAAAGTAGCGTCAATTCAGTATTACTTAAGTGACATTCAGTGGGCGTTACATCATGTGCTGTTCGTTTTTAGTTCTAATTAGAAGAAATCATTGACTCTGGATACATCGTGCCACGTCAGGAAGTCTTGGAATATTGATTTCCTGCAGCCCTGAAGCTCCGACGCAGGCTGCTTTCCTCAGCTCCTGTAAGAGTGTACAGTTGTGCTGACTTTCTGACAGCGATGCTGTCTTTTAAACTGTGTCGTGGTGTCGGCATGAGGTAGAGGAATCATTCAAAACCTAAAGAGGAGCAGATCCAACAGAGTAACAGTCAAAGTGTTCAGGTATGAAAATCTGAAGTTCATTCAGATTTAGATCCATAAATTGAGTCCGTGTTTTCAGGAGATCTCAGCGACGATCCCTTCTGCCAACGTGTCGTTTTAACCTTTGACCTCACCAGAAGATCAAATCCGTCAAACAAAAACAACCCAGAGGTCCAACGTTTCCTCGCACAGGAGTCGTTTTGTTCTGTTGCTGCACATCAGCTGTAGATTAAAGAAAAAAAGATGCAGAAGACTTAGAAACATGCTTTTAAGGCCTTTTAGTGTCTTCGGGCTCCGTGGGGCCTGAGTGACGAGCTCCCGTCTCACTCGGATCTGACCCCAGATCAGCCTCTGATAACTCACATGAAGCGTCCCCCGACAGCCAGCTACGACAGCCAGCCTCCACCTCCCACGGTCCGGGGGGCGATGATGCTCTCCTTGGCCTGCAGGAGTCTCTCCAGACACGGCGAGCTGATCTTGAAGGGCAGCGGCCCCCGGCTCAGACGAGGGTCGGCGGCGATGCGGCGCGGGGGCTCCGCGCGGACGTCGGTGCTGGAGGAGACGGCGTTGTCCTGGGTCACCTCCCGGCTGCAGCGCGCGGGCGGAGGGGGGGCGGCGGGCCGGCCGAGCGTCGATCGGGGCATTTTCAGGGAGCAGATGGGCGACGTGTGAAGCCATTTGAGGTGAGTGGAGGAGTAAGAGGCCGCGAGGGCCAGATCCACGTCTGAGGAGCTGAGACACACCGCAGAGGATGGAGGAGGGGGGGCACCGCTGAGCCGCTGCAGGAGAGAAAACATCAACTTCACCACAAGAAAATAAATAAAGAGTTTAAATGTTTTCCTATAAGCTGTAACGCATATAAATACATACAATAAAAGTCTCTTCCACCTTCTAATCCTGTTATTATTTATTATATATTATTATTATTTCTCTAAGGAAACACGCGGACACAATACGACATCATGTTAAATATAACTCTGATAAACTATAACTCGCTCTGTTGCTCAAAGTCAAAATATTGTGACACTGATCGTGGGACTCGGCAGGTGAAGGTCTCGAGTTCTTGTGTGGCGGCAGGACGTCTGAAAGACTTGAGAACCGATTCAGCACTTTATCCAACAACTATTCATTGATTTCTGACACCGACGGGACATTTTTAGCCACAACTATGAAACCGAGAGGAGCGGGAATCTGACTCCGAAGACTGTTTGTGAGAAACCGGTTTCACTTCCAGCAGCAGCAGCGATCCGTGCGGTCTGCAGAGGTTTCTGCGACTCCTTCAAGGTGAAATGTGGATTTATTCGTCAGGGAGTCGACACATTCTTGTGTGTGCGGCCGCTCTGGTTTTCCCCTCATTATTCGACCTCTGCTCTTCTTATGAAACTGAGGAAATCACTGCCAGTAAAAATACGTTAAAACCTTCAGCTGTCCTCTTCCAGGACGCCGTTACATAATGCGACTCTGGTCTCTGCTCGCCACCAGAGAACTGAGCTGTGCTCAAACAGCAGATTAACCTCTTTTCATTATTGACTGATCTCCTCATTATTTCTATAAAATGGCACACACAAGTTCTCGGAGCCCATCGTGACATTTCCAGCAGTCAAAAACTCAAAGATTAATGGGAACATTTACCTTCCGCTTGTTAGCCGGCGTGCTGTCGTCTGTCGGCGTCAGGTCGGGTTTGATACGAGGGAACCAGCTCTGAAGCATTTCTTCTATTTTCAGTAAGATGCTGAGGAAGCGTCCGCTGGAAGAGAGAGAGACAGAGCTGTTATTCAGTGATCCTTCGAGGATTCACTCTCTTCCACAGATCCGCAGGTGGAGGTACGACGCCGACAAGAGCAGCAACAAAGACGGGAGAGAAGAAGGCCGCAAGCTGGACGTGGACGTGAACACAGCTGGATTTAAGATGCTTTTCAGTGTTTCATGAGGAAGGAAACGTTTTCAACACGTAGATCAGAGCTCAACGATTCCCACGACGTGTTCTGTAAACTAGAGTTTAAGGTAAAGCAGTAATACCACAAGCTTTACTGATCGAGTATCAAAAGCACTTAGAAAAACGTCTCTGTGATGCATCAGTGTTGAAGTTGAAGCAGTTTTTTTGAGGTGGAGTTAGTTTTAAGTACTCATGTGTACTCATGAAGACATTTCTGTTCATGATTACGTCCTAAAAACAGTAACAACACAGAACTGTATTCAGTTTAATTTGCTTCAACAGGCTGTAGAAGAGAGTCTGTGGCTCGCTCATGAATATACTTGAAGAGAATCTGCATTGAAGACGTAATACAACATAATAATATCTATTTCCTGCACTCAGTCGCGTTTCTTCACTTTTTAAAGAAAAGACGAAGATGTTGTGAACAATGCTTCATATTTCAGAAGCACATCACAAATATTCAATAAGCAGCACAAACGTACAAATAAAAAGATTTGCCTTTGAAACGTAGTTATGTAGAAGTATTAAGTAGCATAAAATAGAAATACTCAAGTAAAGTACAAGAACTTCAGAACTGTACTTGAGTAAATGTACTTTGTTTCTTTCCACCACAAAGCAAAGTGACGACTGTTGCTGCTGGAAGAAGTCCTCAGATATTTCACCTCAGTAAAAGTAGTAATACTATAGTGTAGAAGTACTGTGTTACAAGTAAAAGTACAAAAGTATTACTTAAAGTACCAAAAGTAGTGTTCATCACTTTAATGTTGCAGCTGGAGCTCATTTTATATATATATATATATATATATATATATATATATATATATATATATATATATACACACATTTATACACTGCTGGGTATCTCATCAACAAAGTCTTTATATATATATATATATATATATATATAATATAATTGTTTATATTTTATATTAATGAAGTGCAGATAAAAGTATTTGTTGTGGAGTCGAAGTATAAAGTATCACAAAATGGAAACACTCAAGTATAGAGTACCTGAGTTTTGTACTGAAGTACAGTACTTGAGTAAATGTACTTTAGTGGCTGCAGGAGTGTGAATGAGGCGTTTGAAGAGCGTAGGAGTTTTCAGAGTCAGAGACGCCCTGCAGCTCAGATGGCTCAGGGACGTCTCGCCAATGGCCGTTACATAATCCTCATAAAGCCTCTGCCAGCTCACTGGGCGCTCCGCTTCTTCTGATTGGTGGACGACATGAAAGAGCACAAAGACTCAATAAATAAAAGGGGGGGGTGGGGGGGGGGCTGATCTGTGTGAATCTACATTCCTGAACCGTCTGTGATGCGATCTGAGCACACGGACACATACGAGCATCACATGACGCGTACGCAGGAAGACAAGCAGAGCATGTTCAGGTCCACATGAGAAATGTGACCGCAGCACACACACACACACACACACACACACACACACACACACACACACACACACACAGGCTGCAGCCCACACGTGGCAGCGGGGGGGGGGCTCGTTCCATTCACAGACTATAAATAGAGCAGTAAGCCCCGGGGCGGCCGCCGAAGCTCCGCCCACCGCTCACAGCCATGAGTTAGACAACGAACACACGCACACACACACACACACACACACACACACACACACACACACACACACACACACACACACACACACACACACACAGAGTAATAAATCACAGCTTTATGAAAGTTTTACTGCAACTAATTAATTTCTGAATTTATCGTTTAAAGTGATGGAAAGTAACTAAGTACATTTACTCGAGTACAAAACGGAGGTACTCTGTACTTTGAGTATTTCCATTTTATGCTACTTTATACTTCTACTCGACCACATCTCGGAGGGAAACTTCTTACTGCAGTACATTTGTCTGACAGCTTCAGTTCCTTCCAAGAAAATCAGTTATTGCAGGTTTAAAGATTCTGTTTTCATGAACTATTGTGAATATTTAAATAAATGTCATTTAAATAATGTCTTAAATATCAAATAGCTGATCAGACAAACTAATAGGAGATTTGCACAGTGTTGGAAAAGTTAAGATGTATTATTGTTGTCATTTTATTTTACAAATGTTTATACTGACAACCGGAGATAAACTCCAACCACTGATGAAGTCCATGAGATGTGTTTGAAAGCTCAGGAAAAGCCGACACGTGGACCTTGAGTTGAGATTATTTTGTCAAACTATTAAAACTTTTCAAAGGTCCAAACGACTGTAAAAAAAAAAACCCATCTTTACGACAAAATATTCATATTTATGAAAGTAGTTTTGTGTGTTTAAATATAAAATAAATACATAATGATGGATGTGTCGTTATGGGATACTTGTTGTCTGTGTGTTTAATATATATTTAATATATAAATGAAAGAGCTGAATTTGTGTAAACTCTTATTCGACTTCACAGGAGCGGCTTGTTTTAAACTTTATTAACGTTTATCAAAAAGACTCAAACGAGACGTCGTCAAGTGACGTCGGCTGGAAAACGTTTAGGTTTCAGCCTGTTTGAACGTCTGTGACGTTTCTGGAGGTAATAATAATGATAATAATAATAATAATATACGACGCAGGAAGGAACGAATATATACGTTTGTGTGAAATGTGTCGCTTCAACGACTCCAACTACATTAAAGTGTGAGATTTATTTATGTTGGACACGTTCTTTAAACAGCCTTTCATTTCGTTTTAACATGATCAGGACTGAATAAACATTAATAATTAATAACATTTTAGACTGTGTAAATGTTTGTACTAAATAAAAGTTATCTGACTTCGTCAGCAGCAGAACAATAAAAGTCTGCAGAGTTTCGTGTCTCACGTTTACACATTTTACAGAATAAGAAATCGGCCGTATGACATACTTGAAGATGCAAAAATCAAACTATTAAAAAACCATATTATTGAAAAGGTTCCTGCAGCTCTTAAAGTTTCCTCATGCTAGATTTTGAAAGAAGTATTATTTTGATCAACTGACACCCAGCTGGAATATATTAGACATCAACGACACATTTCATGTTTTACTGACATGGAATCAGTTAAATGAAGCATTTATTTACACGACAGCACTTAGAGGCACGTTTCTTTGTTCTGAGACGATGGTTCGATGATGCGTTTGGAGGTAAACATTAGTCGCCTGACGGAGGGACGACTCAAACTCCAGGCTTCAACGTGTTGAAGGAGTTCTGTGAGAAAAGGATCCCTGTGATCTTCTAACCAACACTGACTGCAAAGTTACAGTCGCCAGGTGTTTGTTTGTTGAACTGACATGAGGTCAGTATTTCTGTCTCATCAGGACAGAAGAGACAAAGACGGGACATTTTCAGCGTTTGGACGTTTAAAGTATTAAAACGTTTTTTTTACCCCATGTTTGGATTCTGAAGGACCCCCATTATTCTCTGGATGCGGTCCATTGCGACGCTCTCCTGGAAACTGCTGAGACCTGCAGGAGGACAGAAAGGGAGAAATGTGCTGTGAGGAGGAGGAGGAGGAGGAGGAGGAGGAGGAGGCACGTGGCTCTTCAGCTCTGAACAGGACCATGTTTCCAATCATGACCTCTGCTACGTCGTCGTCAGCTTCATTCTTTGATGCCTCGACGTCATTAAACCACAACTGAAAGACGTTAATGAACGGGGAAGTCATTCGCACGCTGGAACGTTTCAGCTTCACTGATAGAAGCTGCGGTGACTTCTCTTCTTATTGTGGTTAATTATTAATGATCGAGCAGCGGAGCCTCACGGAGCTGCTGGTGCGTCTTGTTTACGACTCGAAACTGAAACTCTGTCGACTGAAGCTTTGTCACATTCTAGGTGAAAACATCTTGCGGTTGGAGAAGCAGCGCAAACAGCCGCTAAACTACACGCACAGCCGAGCGCCTCTGATCCCGTCTTTCATCTCTGAAGCAGTTTTAGTTTGAAAGGAGGTTAAATGACTCGTGAGGCCTTTGATCCTTTTATTTTTTGTTCCACAGCTGTAATTTTCAGAGGGCACTCTGCATCCCTGAGTCTTTTATCGTGGACATTCGGTTTTAATTATTTCTAAATGAAGGAAGTCTTGATGGAGAAAAGAACATCTTTTGAATCACTTAGTGAATCAAAGGAATACGTGTCATTTAGTATAATAAGCTTCTCATAACCCTCAAATCGTTTCCTAATGAAAGCTGTACTTTAATGAGATATTCATTTATATTACACATCTTCAGCTGAACGCGTCCACGGGGAGAAACAAAGGAAAGAGGAGCGTTATATTGTAAAATCACAGTGAGGCGGCATTTTGTTTCCACATTTACAACTAAAACCAGACGTCAGGGAGGAGCAGTGAGGGAGGTGCTGTCGATAACACAGATGAATATTATGGGCGGACAGCTTGTTGTTGTTGTTGTTGGTATTTTTAGGCCTACTGGCTCCTCGACATCACTAAAAATAAAATGTTTTCCACGAGGGAAAATTGAACGGATTAAAACTGGATCTAAGTGGATCACATAAGACGCCGCTTGTAATCGCCATCGTCAGACTTGGCTACTCGGTCTAAACTGGACTCAGTCTGCTGAGCTGAACGCTAATGTTAGCATGCTAACATTCAGAATTAGCATGTAAACATACTTAGTTGCTTCCTTGTCAAGAGTTAAATGATTGAAAGATTGAGACCACTCTTATATCTGTACGGAGCTGGAGTCAGGACGTGGTTAGCCTAGCTTAGCATAACAACTGGAAGCAGGGGGGGAAGCAGCTAGCCTGGCTCTGCTCCAAAGTTCAAAAATCCACCTCTCTGCACCTCTGAAGATCACTAATTAACACGTTGTCTCTCATTTGATTCATTCGTACACAAACGGAGACATAAAAACAACAAATTGTGGTTTGACGGGGAGCGACATGCTGTTACTGTTTCTTGGTGAACAACAGCTTCCGGTCTTTATGCTACGCTAAGCTAACAACGTCTTGACTCCAGCTGCATACTTAATGCACAGACATGAAATTGATATCCATCTTCGTTCTGACGTGTTGGCACTACAGTAGATCAGCGGTGCTCACTTCTGCTCCTGGTGAAAGGTGAGACATTTCACTCTGAAGCAAAGTGTAGAAATATTCTACATGAACACGTGCTGTCTGAGAACATCCAGTGAAGCGCCTCTATAATCACCATCAACCATCCCGACATGATGTGTTTATCTTTAGCAGTGTGATCTGCACCGAACGTGTCCATTAACAAACCTGCCTGTGAGCCGCAGAGCGGGGCAGGAGGGCACCGCGAAAGCCGGGATTAGACACTTACGTTCAGAGTACCTGCCTGACCTCAGGCCCCGCAGGATGGACGACAGAGGCTGGATGTAGCGCTGCAGCTCCACGCACTGTGAGGAACAGATAACGGAGTTAGCATTCATGCTATCAGTGCTGCACCACGTAGAGTGGTTTCTAATAGCCACTTAAGAGAGCCCGTCCACGGCAGGGCTGCTTATTGCTTTCCTAAAACTGAATACAGGATTACAAAAGTTACATAATCACCCAGGCCTTGATTTAATCTGTGTGTGTGTGTGTGTGTGTGTATTGCTGCACATGATTTACAGCTTATCTGACGTATTGATTTGCAGAGAAGTGACTGATAACACATTTGCTCCCATTAGTTCCGAGTTAACGCTGAAGGTAAACGTCCTCGGGCCCTCCAATGAGAGGCTGCCGTTAACCGCTGACAGAAGCTAATGGAGAAGCTGATCGCAATCTACAACCCCCCCCCCCCCACCACCACCACGAGCATCACTCTGCAGCTCCGACATGAGACGCACGAGACCCAGCAGCACCAGACCGCCATGAACGCTGGCCCCCATCAGATCCTCTTACACCGGCCCCGCAGCTACTTTCCCTCAGCTCCTTGTGCTTCTTACATTTCTGTCATTGATTTCCAAGACAGAAAGAGCCATCATGTTTTCTGCATGTTCTCAACATGTTCTCAACATGTTCTCAACATGTTCTCAACAGCTACTGCGGCTGCAGAAACTCTGTGTGGCCCTGTTTACATTTTGTTTGCGTGTTTGTGTACAAAGATATTTTAGTGGCACTTTCCTGTTTCTGAACGTAAGTTTGAGCTTGAGTTCGAGTGTAACAGTAAATACTAACAGCCGCGTTATGAAGCGTGCTGTTTAACACTCAGCGTGCTGCCACGACAACACTTAATCAGAAAGAGGACGTTTCTAAAGTGTCTTAACTTTGTGTCGCAGTCTGTTTTTCAGTTCACTGATAGAGAAACTCCTCCACCACATTCAAACCAATGCTACGTTTGGACTTCAGTGGTTTCAGTGGTTTTCCCTGTTTAATGTGGAGGAACCTCAACCCCATCCAACACCTTTGAACTGGTTCAACTGGAACACGGCTGTGATGTAATTATCATAAATACTAATAAGATAACATGAATAATAACATAAACCTCTGAAGGACTTTTGTTACTTTAAGTATATTTTGCTGCTAAACCTGTAATTTTACTTCAGTAAACTTTTGATTGGAGAACTTTTACTTTGTAATGAGTGTTTTTATATTGTGGTTTATATTATTTTCCACTGTGGCCATAAGGGACGATTAAGGGATCATTTCAAATACTAAACGTAGAGTAACATCAGCACAATTAGAGTTATAAAGTCAGAGAACTGACTCCATAATAACAGTTAAATGGGAATATCTGTCTAGAGTTTGCAAACATTAGCAACATACCAGACCAAGTGAGGCTGTGGCTGCAAAAAGAGTGAATCAAGTTGGGCGAGGGTGCGTTTTATTGCTCATAAATTAAACTTTTCAGAAGAGGGGAGGCTTTTAATAGCAGCAGATTGATGCTCATCCACTGTCCACATACTTTTAGCCACATAATCAACATCGATGCCAAACGGCAGCGACAGAAAGAAGCTCTCTCGACACCACGACTGCTGAAACCTCCTCTAGCAGTATTTTACATGGCAGACATCTGAAGTCTAAATTTTGGGTGAAACCATCAAAATAAAATGCAAGGCTCAGCTCCAGCAGATGAAGTCCATCTGCGTTACCGCGTGAACAAACTAAACCCTCTCACCTTCAGCGAGAAGACTTCGTTCTCGGTGTCTGCTTCAGGCTTTTCACAGAGTCCGTCCAAACCGGCGTCGCGGGCCCTCTTCCTGCTTGAATGATGCTTCGGCTCCACAGAAAGCGTCTGCCGCGCATCAACAGACGTAAATCCCTGAACCGGACTGACCGCCGGGGTCTGCAGGTCGACCGGAGAGTCTGCATCGACTCCACAGCCGCCTCCATCTTTACAGTCATAGCAGTAACTCCTCCTCCTCTTCCTCCTCTGGGTCGCTCCTCGGGGGAAGCGGCTTGAAGGAGATTCCCTTAAAGATGAGGCTGATGATGATGATGATGATGATGATGATGATGATGGCAGCACTAGCAGCTCCTCCGCGTGAGGAGGACTTAATCTCTTCGGGCTGTCGCAGTCGTCCTCATCGCTGGCGAGCCAGTCAATGGAGTAATCTGAGTCCGAGGTCGACATGTTGGAGCTGGACTGTCAGCCAGCAGAGAGCATCACGGACCTGCCAGGCCAACAGACTGCACGTCAACAGACTGCACGGCAACAGACTGCACGGCAACAGACTGCGGTGAAGTCAGTCACACATTACTCTGTTGTCAAACATGCACAATTTTTTCTATTTTAAAAAAAGACGCCAAACTTTACAAAAGACACCAAATAAAAACCATAAAGAGCCTTAAAAACATGGAGTCTCGTGTTTGAACGTTTCTCTCAGTGTAAACATCGTCAATAAAGAATATAAATCAGACAGACAGTCAGAGAGAAAGAAGACTATTCAACAACCTTAAAGCTACTTAAAGGTTGGTTTGTTTAAGAGTTTAAGGAACTCGAGAAGACGTTTAGGGGGGAAATCAAGAGTTGAAGGGGTTAAACAACAAGCATGAAGAGGCTGCTGCAACATTAAGACTTATTCAAAGCCCTAATAAACACTTTCTACACATGCGTCTCATTATAATGAGGTTCAGACAAATTAGGAAACTGATAGAAAGAACCAGGCATACTAAATTCATGCTTCCCTGGAGACAGGAAGTGGAGACATGTAGAATAAGACAGAGACAGTCTGTCCTCAGTACACTCAGAGTTTACATATAAATCAAAAACTTGCTGATTCTGATCTCTTTCATGCTTTATATCTTCAACTGTGCTGAAAATGTGTCTCCAACTGTTCTGATAATCAATTCATCTTTTCAGGACATTTATCAAGTAAAAATGCCGGTTTGATCTCATCAAATGTCTTAAATTTCTCTCTTGCTGATACAGTGTCAAGATGGCTTTTAGGCTTCGGCCAAACATCGTCTTGACTGAGCAATAAATTTAATAATCGACAAGTGATGAACTATTAATTAGTCGCAGACCTACAAAATAAATAAATAAAATGTAGTTTAGTGTAATTATAAAAAGGCTCAGAAACAGCATTTAGACAGAGCTCACTATTATTTTCATTATCCATTAATCTGCAGATCAATCTACTTATTTTCTTTAATGGATTAATCACTTGGTCTAGAAAATATCAGAAAACTGTGAAAAAAAGTCCATCACAATTCCCCAAAACCAAAGCTGACGTCCTAAAATGGTCCAGAATCCAAAAGACATTCAGTTTCCTGTGATGGAAAACCAGCACATATTCACGTCTGAGTGGTTTGAACCAGAATTGTTGGTATTGTTGCTTTAAAAAAAAAAAAAAAAAAGCTTCAACCAGTAATTTAAATGGCTGCAGATTCATTTTCAAATAATCACTGCAGCTCTAATTTACACCAGCAAATATAACTGACAGTTTTAGCAATAAACAAATAAAATGTGGAAAAATATAGCAGAAAACTTGATGGACTTTTTTTGTTGGCTTTTTGATTCGTGACCTCAGTGTTTTTTTAAATCCCAGCCACAGACCTGGTCTAATTCCCAGTATAACCAGTACACGAGCCTGAATCCTGCGCCTCTGAAATGACTGAACATACAGGCCAGTAGATTAAATAACCCTCCTCTGCCGCGTCCAAATGGGCAGGTCGTCCAACATTATGTAAGAAAAAACATCCAAACACATGGACCTGTTTCCCGTCGCCTGTCAGTTCACATGCACACACACACACACTGCTGATACAAGAGACCAGACTACAGTGGACCGAACACACACACACACCTGTCTGCTGAAAGGCACCAACCAAACCACATTCAAAATATGCAACATTAAATAAAACGCTGCGGGAACTTCACAGCTACAGTTTTAGCCAGCAGAGGACGTTTTCTTTACAACCACAGAAATGAACCTGACCTGTATGTTCAGCGCGGTGCAGAGCCGCGTCTCGAACCGCAAACGTCAACTCCAAAATCCGGCTGTTAAATTCCGCACAGCGGCGTCTCCCCTCGTGATAAAAACCAGACAAAATGTAATGAAGTCAGGTGAGTTGAGAGGAACGAGAGCAGGCAGGGCGGGTGTGTGAGCAGCACACCGTCACTTACCAGAAGTGGACCGAGTGTTTCCCGTCCGGTGTTTCGGTTGAAGGAGTGACCCCCGTTAACTGGCCACTTTCCGCCGAATGCGTCTGTTGCGTAGTTACGACAGCTGTTGAAAGCAACTTGCTCTCTTCCGGTTTTCAACAAATTCCGTAACAACGAGCGACGTTCAAAAACGCGACCGGGTGTCAGCGTGAGACACGTTTCCTCAAACCGGACTCGGTGTGTTTTGATGAAAAAAATAAAAAAAATAAAAAAAATCTCTCGCTGTTTTTCAGCAGCTGCCGTAACTACGACAACAACTGCCGTAACTACGACAACAGCTGACGCATTCTGCTGAACAGGGTCGCACGTTAAACCGAAACACCGGCTGACGAGCAGCAGCCCTGTGTGTGTGTGTGTGTGTGTGTGTGTGTGTGTGTGTGTGGATGCGGATGCGGACGCGGACGCGGATGCGGACGCGCTGACGGACCGACGCCGACTGACGGACTGAAACCGTGAAACCAGCAGAGGCGGGAGGGCTGCAAGGAAAGGCGCGTGGGCAGGAGTCCCATGCAGCCCGTGCAGCCTCTCCCCGGGCAACGTGTCCGAGAGGGGCGGGGCACAAGCCTCTCCTCTCCGCGGCTCTGGAGCTCCTCGCCGCCGCCGCCGCTTCACGGAACACACACGGTCTCACGGAGAAAGCGGGGCCACACAAACTGTGTGTTATCGTGGAAAAATAAATAAAACAAGAAAGGGGGGGGGGGGCAAAAAGTACACACGTGAGTACGTCGTGACGAAATATTGTAGCGCGTCACCGCCCGTGTTCCTTCAATTAAGCTCTCCCATTGGATCAGAGACTCGCTGCACGTGACGAGCTAAAAAGGCCAATTAATGCTGCGTTCAAGGACTTCCTGGAAGTTTATTATTAGAGGCTGAGTAAGCTAATCATACAGGCCACAATAAAAGATCATATTCACAGTAAAATCACACAAAATAATATTAAAATTAAATTAAACAAAAGGCAATCTTTAAATTAGGATGTAATGACATGGACTCATACTTAGTTATAAAGTAGAGTTTGATGCCATTCTCACATTTGTGCATTAAGTACAGGTGGCGATTAGCCTAGCTTAATCTTTATCTCATTTATGCTAATTAGCATAACAGGAAACAGCCTGCTAGCACCTGTAAAGCTCACAGATTAATATATATAGAAATAAAAGCAATAATTTGTGGGTTTATGGGGAGTTACAGTATGTGGTGTGACTATTTCTTGGTGAACTGTTCTCGTGACTCCCTCAGAAACCACAAATTGTCGGCTGTAACTCCCTCTGAAAGCACAAACAGTTGTTTTTACATTTCTGTTTGTTGTACGGATTAAACAAACAAGATACAACATGTTAATTTGTGAGCTTTAGAGGTGTCGCTAGGTTGAATTTGGTGAATTATTACATTCACCATTCAGAATGGGTGTTAAATTAAAGGCACTTGATTTGTGTCATGGAAGGATTAAGTGTTAATAAATATTAAATCAGAGGATCAAAAGGAATGGGAGTGTTTCTTATCTGAATCTCTGATAGTTCTGTTACTCAATATATGCAGTCAAAATTAAAACGTGTTAATTAACCCTGCTAATTAATCCTCATTAGGTGTTTTCTGTAGGATGTTGAGGCCAACTGCTCTATACAGACATAGTTTAATGTGGGACCTCCGTCTCTGGGGAGGTCACTGCTTGTAGGACTAACGGCATTTTTTCGGGGGCCTTTGCCAAGACACCCTTTGTCTCATCCGTGCACCAGTACAATGACAACTCATCTGCCCACTGAGCAATTTTTAACCTGATGATATGGCCCATTTCCTGTTTGTGGCTTCCCTGCCAACTGTGTCACAACCCAAATGGTCTGCAATAAATGAGAGAGCTGCAGGAATGTTAAAGCCACTCAGTCAATACTATAAAAGACAAATGGAGAAACTAATTCAGCTGCTGTACGATGTGATCACACCACAAGCTTCATTACGCTTTTTGTCATTTGGAATACATGTTAGCATCATTGACAAGAGAAGACATGTTTAATAATAATATGATCCTCCTCATTAGAATAAAACAAGTATCAGAATTCAAACTCAGTTTTAATTCCATGGCTTTGACCGTTTGACCACAACAGACTGTCTCACCAACACCATTAAGTGGCTGTCGAACACAGATGGCATGTTGATATTTTTTTTCAAGTCAACAACAACGACAACACTTTCATTCAATCATAAATGAAGCAGGTCACTGTTAATCGTGGACAACCGATCAATTATATCTGTAGTCTCGTGGTGCAGCACAGAACGTACACAGTTTATAGAGTCTGAGTCATACTGTACCAGAAAAACAGCCGACTCCTAGAGTGTCTTTAAACCGAACGCCTCTATCCTGATTGACAGGTCGCCGTGGCAGCGACTTATCAATCACAAGGTAGCCCCGCCCTAAAGCAGACCCTGCTTTATCGGCTATTTTACTCTAAATGGGATCATAATTGTCTAAATGAACATCACGCTGTAATGAAGAAGACTTGAAACGAGTGATTGAAACCATGAACTCATGAGGAAAATGTTTACTGAGGTAATAAATCAAGTGAGAAGTACGGCCATTTTCTCATAGACTTCTATACAATCAGACTTCTTTTGGCAACCAGTGGAGTCGCCCCCCTGCTGGCCATTGGAAAGAATGCAGGTTTAAGGCGCTTGGCATTGGCTTCGCTTTCCAGACCCGGAGGTTGGTGGTTGGTTCTTCCCTAATCATTTAGCGGTGATATACCATGAACATCAGGAGGTTCCCTCGCAGTAACAACCAAATGAAAGACTAAATAAAGATGGATTCTTCAGGTCACGACCCAGGAAACGTCCTGACAGCTTCAGTAACATGAATCCCTCCAGTTAACAGAGCTTTGTGTTAAATCCTCTGCTGTCTGGTGGCCTCCTGACACTGAGCCTATCAGTTGTCCACTACATAGCCTGCTGCTTTCGCCCGACAATGACTTGCACTTCCACTCAGCTTAAGACCACCGAAACCACAATTGTTCAAGTGTGTCTTATCCTGTTAGTGATAACATTATACTGGATAAGAAGGGAAGAAAGGAAATCTTGAACCCTTTGCACATATTTTCCAACAATGGCCCTTTACATTTAGCCATTCATTGAAGTATAATAAACAAAGGGTCCATTTAAATGTTTTTTTTTTGCAGAGAGGATTTTGGAGGTCTGTGCACTTATGGGGACTTGTGAGTGTGTTTAATCTTTATACATCTGGTTTGTTACGCATTTAATGCCAGGAGGAGTTTTAAACCGAGGGAAAGGCTGTTATCCATATGTTAGTCATAGTCTTTGTGCTAGTGGTGGATACTTAAGTGCTGCTGAGTCATCTGATGAGCCAGAGAAAATACCCGGCCATATGGATCTTAACTTTCACTGTTATCCATAAAATAGATGGTTGCGGCTGCTGATGGCGAAGATGACGGGGCGGCATTTCCCCACAAAGTGCACTGATTCTAGATACCAGTTAAACCAATTCAGCTATATGGCTTACAAAAAAAGGCACACGTTAATTCATCACATATGAAGCACACGCGTGTTGTTATCTGATATTTTGACACGTGATAACTTTACATACAGGCACGTGTGATTTTCTGATTTATAAGTTTAAATGCTATGGAGCCTCAAAACCAACAAAAGGCAACAAAAGGTTATCAGATATAAATAATACTGTTTGTTACGCAACCAAAACTGAGTGTAAAAAGAAAGCTTTATATTTAAACTCAATCAGTTTAACATTATATTCCATATTTCATATTGTGTGCGTCTGTGTAGCATGTTTTAATTAGTAGCCTAGCTGACAATGTAGCATAATGATGTTGTGTATAATATAATTACTAACATTAATATATATATTTTTTACTTATTGCCTTGTATGCATATAAACTATTTCAATGTCTAATATTATAATGCTGATAATGTCATCTGTCCAGGGACTACAGGTGAAAATAACCTTTGGGCTGATTCTGGCGTCTTTACAGTAATGTTGGTTAATGTTCGCTCTCTGCGTTAAGTACACCAATAAATAATTCAAAACATTGTCGTAGCTCACAGTTAAATATTTACCTATTTCCTGTTTTACCCAATACATTTCCAACTTTCCTGTCAAGTGCGGCTAGCTAGCTTAACTAAAAACACAGAGCACCAGCCTTTTCAGTCAGCTACCTATCTGTAGTTAGCTTTTTTTGTAGTTTTCTTTAACTAACTTTTGTCATAAAACTACACCAGAGCGGGTCATTTTAATCATCCATATCCTCTTTAAAACCAACCTACACGTACTGCACCGCTGAGGTGACAACAGAAGCTAAAGCACTGTAGCCGGCAAAATGATGCTAACGTGTTAGCTAGCTAAAACATCACATCTAAAAACAACAATTTCACCTATGAAATCACATGTAAAATACAGTTTAACTTGTGATGAATTAACTTATAGATGTGTACTTGTTTTACATGTGAAATGCCATCATTCAAATGTAAAAAACGTGAATCTCAGCTGACATTGGGCAAGCCAATATATTCCAGTTTCTATGTCTTCAGTATCAAAACATAATTAAAAAATCCCAGATTAATAAAACAAATTTATAAAGTTGAGCCTTCCCCCTATTTTTCATCCCAGTGCAAAAGCCTCTGAAATAGAAGTAGGAACTATACAGTATACATTAGGCATTAAAATTAAGAATTAATTTAAAAAATACATTATTGAGCAGTTAGAAAGTGCTTCGAACATTACACTTTATTATCACACTTTCAGACTAGAACAGACCGCTGAGACGGTTGCAACTGGGCGAAAGGGTCAAGACCAGCTGTTACCTGATATTTAATGAAAGTCCTGATATATGAGCAAACTAATACACTGGTCTAACTCTAATCTGTGTGTGTGTGTGTGTGTGTTGAGAGAGTGAAATGCTCAAATCACATAATCCCATTCATCCGTAATTAAAAGGGATTTCAGCTGCTGCCCTCCTGCAGCGTCTGGGAGATGAAAAGCCGGTGATCGATGGTTTGTCAGGTCTAATGATGCGCACTAAGTGCAGTCGTGTGGGAGCTTAACCCTGAGGTGCAAACACACAAACTTACCATGTTAGTGTGTGTGTGTGTCTCAATGCTGCCTCTCTGGTGTGTGTGTGTGTGTGTGTGATGACAATAACGTGAGGGGAACAGCTGACAGTGGAGGGAAACGTTATCAAAAACATCGTCACTCACATGCTGACAGCTCTGAAACACAAGAGTCTCGTCCCATTTTCATATTACAAACTAATTCCACGCATTTTTGCTTCAATCGATACTCAATCACTCTCATGTGCGTTAAGTGTGGAGCCTGGAGGTGATTAGCTTAGCTTAGCATAAAGACTGAAAGCCAGCCAGCCTGTCTCTCTAAAATTAAACATATGCCTACCAGCAACTCTGAAGCTTAAAATTAAAATGTTGTACCGCGTTAAGAGTCTAGTTGTTCACTGTGAGGTTGCCAGGCAACCACCAGAGACGCTGTACAGAAGTGCTGGCTGAAAAAAAAAACGGGGTTTTTTACATTTCTGTTTGTGTACGGATCAAACAAACAGGATATAATGTGTTAATAAGTGAGCTTTTGCGTGTGTGGGTTAGAGGGTGGAGCTAGAGCCTGGAGGTGATTAGCTTAGCTTAGCATAAAGACTGGAATCAAGGAAACAGCTAGCCTGGCTCCCACCTGCCAGCATGATGTAACTTTCTCTAACAGCACAAAGAGTTTGTTTACATTTCTGTTTCACAATCAGAATCAGAAATACTTAATTGATCCCCGGGGGGAAATTGTACAGTACCCGTGCTCCCGTTCAAGAGTAGAAAGCAGCAAACATTTAGAACTAAAAGTATGTACAAAATATAAAAATAAGAAATAGAAAATAAAAAATATACACATTTACAGTATTTAAGTGAAAAATAAAATTAAAAAATATATACAATAACAATGTATATGTATGTATGTATATATATATATGTATGTATTGCACTGTTGTGTATGACTATATATGTATTGCACTGAAAATTTAAAGAATAAATAATAATGAGGTCGTATGTGTAGGAGCAGGTCCAGATTTTTAGTCTGACAGTTCAACAGGCAGGAAGGATTTCCTGTGGCGTTCAGTTGTACATTTGGGAGGAATGAGTCTCCCACTGAAGCGGCTCTTGTGTCCGACCACTACTTCATGGAGAGGATGTGAGACGGATCAAACAAACAGGATACAATATATTAATCAGTCAGCTTTAGCGGAGTTGGTTAGAGTGTTTTTGAGCCTTGGAGAGAGAGAGAGAAGCTAGCTGCTTCCCCTTGGCTTCCAGTCTTTATGCTAAGCTAAGCTAATTGCCTTATTTAACACACAGACATGAGAGTGGTATCAATCTTCTCATCTAAGTTTCATTGAATTGTTCCTTCAAATATATTTAAATTTGGAATGCACACTAAATTAGTTTGATTTTTAAAGCCGGTCCAAACGTCATTTTAATACTATAAAGTATTTTATACTAGTGGTGCACTAAAGCATGTGTACGTCAAAAGAAAAAGATAATAATAATAAACATTTTAAAAGTATAAATCCTTTAAAAAGCTTTCTTGGTGGTAAGTTTAGAAGTTTGAAATGGCAGTAACTTGACCTAAAAACATGATGTATTCGTAGTATTCGTAGTAGCGTACAGTGTGTATTTGGGACACAGCTAAGGTTTAGAAGTTAAGTTTTATGTATTTAATGAAATACTAAAAGAGTACTTTAACAGTATCAGAACTGGAGGAATCTCAGTTCTCAGGTGAAACAGTTTTCAGGGACAAAATAAAGCAGCCGTCCTTCCTTGACGTCACCACCCTGCATGTTTTAGTTTAAAGCACCGATGAGTCACAAACTGTTTGTCCAACAGGACGTGAGACACTGTGTCAACCATCAGTGACTGTAGCGGGTCAGAACTCACAGTTCAGCTGTGGTTTGGTGTCCGGAGAAGTTTACAAAAGACAAACAGAACAGGACAGACTGAACCTGAACGTGGAGTTTAGTCATCATGTCAGAGTTTTATTACTTTGTCAGCTTCCAAACCAACTCATTCATACTGAGGCATGATGTGATAACATAAAACAGCTGTGGGGTTAAAGCATCTGTGTAATAGTACAAGCTGTAAAGGTAGTACGTAGCAGCAGTAACGTTACATACACAGAAAAATGTATAAACTGATACCAAAATATTTAAATTAGAATCGATTAGAAACAATAATATAGCAATAAAATAGAACAAACTATATAAAAGCAGCTTTAAAAGAAGAAATAAAAGGAAAACTAAATAATATTGACAAGGAAGATATACAGTTCTATGTATACAGTACAGTAGTAGTAGTGGTACTGTTGTAGTAGACATTTAGTATTGTAATAGTAATAGTAATAGTACTACGAGTCTTAATAGGCGTGCCGCTAGTACTGTGGTATTAGTAGTATTAGTAATAATATATCTCAGCTTCTCTGTATAATGAGTTTTTACTTTTAATAAATTAAGTACATTTTGTTGAAAACGTTGTACTTTTATTTAAGTGGGATTTTAAATGCAGGACTTTTACTTTTTACATATGAAGTATTTTTAGATTGTGGCATTAAGTACTGGAAGTAACAGTACTGCAGTAGTAGTATTATGTCATGTCTCCACAAGGGCGTAACATTGGTTTGAATAGTGGGGGGGACATGTCTCTCCTGTCCCCGGTGTCTCCGCCTCTCTGCTGCTGGTCACATGTGGAGCTTTCTGTCCTGCTGTCTTCTTCACATGGCTCAGGATCACACTGCAATCTTCAATGTGTGTGTGTGTGTGTTTCACTGCAGGCCTTTACTCTGAACATGTGACTCCAGATATATTTCAACACAGTTATGTAACTCTTATCCGTCTCGCTCCCTCAGACTCTGTTGATGCCAGGAACAGTAAACGTCCACATATTACACGAGCTTAATAACGTCTGGTTGCATAATTTGGGGGTTGGACGAAAGGTGCTCACTGATTTACAGCAAGTTCGACTCTGAAGTCTGAAGTTGACCGTGTGTGTGTGTGTGTGTGTTTAAAAGTTGGCGTTTGCCTAAAACCGGCCGTCTTAACGGCACGTATTTTGATTCTGAAGGAGAAAACTGAGGCATTAAAACAAGATGGCTTCATGTCGTGTGCAACTCAAAAGTTGTTATTTATAGACTTCATTCTAACGATGCAAAAATATAAAATACAACTTTCAGTGGTAACATAACAACGCTGGTACTGGTAGCTAAATGCTAACGTCGGCATGCTAACACGCTCACAAGGAGTGTTCACTCATTCACTACTCTCAGTGGTGGAAGAAGTATTCAGATCCTTTACTTGAGTAAAAGTACTAATACCACACTGTGAAAATACTCCACTCCAAGTAAAAGTCCTGCATTCAAAACCTTACTTAAGTAATCTGTTTAAAGTATCAAAAGGAAAAGTACTCACAGTGCAGTAAAATGTTCCCTGTCAGTGTTTTACTATCATAGGTTATATGATGTTTCTGGATTACAGTACAGTACTTGAGTAAATGTACTTCCGTTCCACCACTGATTACTCCCTATAATCCTATATAATCCCTGTATACTCCTCAGTGAGCAGCTGTGTCTATAAATTGTGGAGCAGTGCATTGTGGGATTTTCAGCAGAAAGCTGTGGATACTACGTTATGGAATTTGTGAGGGAACTACATAGTTGATGAATTTACATTTCGAACACAGCTCATGTTTACCATCTTAGTTTGGTGAGTTAGCATGCTAACATTTGCTAATTAGCACTAAACACAAAGTACAACTGAGGTAAATGTTACTAGTTTTGCAGGTATTTGGTGATTTCTTAACTTTTCCTCTCGTGCTTGTCCGATACTTGGCTTTAAGAGCAAAGCTTTTGGAATTCATCCCGAGGGAGACATGAATATCTGAACCAAATTTCATGGTAATTCATCAAATAGTTGTTGAGACATTTCATTCAAACCCACAAATGTGAACCTCATGGTGGCGCTGGGAGAAAAGTCAGGGGGGGGGCTGTCCAAAGTTGTCTGACAAACATGACTGTGGACGCAGACCAGTGAGTGATATCATTTTGTCATGGTGCTAATGAATTATTCATGAATGATGAGTCAGTATTGTCATCCCACATGTTCCCCCATCATGGATCAGAAATATTTCTCTGTGTATCTGTGAACACATTTTACTGGTGTTCGTGTCGATGGTCCAGTCATGTCTTTCTGTTCACGACAGAGTATTTATGGAAAGCAGCTATATATATTATTAATATATATATATATATATATATATATATATTTCTCTAAGCTTGAGCCTGATTTATGTCTCGGCTTTAGGTGGAAATAAAAGCGACCTCTAAAAGAACAATGTAGTCCAGTTGCATGTGAATGAGCAGCAGACGGACCTTCAGAGCTCAAGGACACAGTGAACATGAAGTGTGTTTCCAGGCAGCCTCAGGATTTTATTTTGACCTTAACGCTTCCTGCTGCGGCCTCACAACAGTAATAACCGCTAAGTGCTGGTTTATAGTGAGCTGCTCTCAAAACCCTCAAGCAGCGACGACTTTTAGCCTTTTAAACAGACATTTTGTGTCACTTTATTGTTCAGTCTTCATGTGTTTTGTCTGGACAGCAGTGACTGACGCATTTGTCTTGTTGACGTGCTCTTCAGTCGACAGGGAAGCTGCATTAGCCGTTCGAAGCTTATCAATACATTTACATTAACGATGGATCGCACAGAGAGTTCATCTCACTTTTTCTGTTTTGGTTTTCTGGCCGGCAACTTTATTGTTTTGGTGGATATGTACAGTGTATGTATGTGTACACACAATGTGTGTATGTTTATGTGTAGATATATCTATATACTGTATACATGTATATGTATGTATACGTATATTAACTTATATTTTGTAACAACAACGCCTAAGTTAGATATTATTATTTTTATTCAATTTATTTGTTTATTTATTTAATTTATTTATTTATTTTGTCCTCCATTTTTGTTGTTGTTCTCAGCTCGTGGTATTGTTATTCTATTCCTTAATGTGTGTGTGTGTGTGTGTGTGTGTTGTTGCTGCTGGCTGTACAACAAATTGCCTCTCAGGGACAATAGAGATAAGAACTGAGCTGACTCTCTTTAGCTCCGACTCTACAAAGACTATTTCACGTCTAGAACAAAACATCGCATCTTTTGGGTTCTCCAGCCTTCTTGAGGTTTGTTTCGCTTCTAGACTCTAAAACGATAAAACTAATTCTTTCCATCTGGAGAACAAAGCTCAAGTCATCCAGGATGTGTGTCAACGTGGGCGGCGTGCAGCTTCTGACGCCACATCCATCAACTCGGATCACTCTCGACTTCTCTCCAGGCCATAAATCAAAGCTTTACGTCAATTCCAGGAAAATTCTGGATCGCGCTGTGATTAATGATCGCTCGCTGTCCGACAACACACTGCAGAGTTTAACACAACAGGCCTCTTTCAAAATAACAGAACAAATCATGTTCTGAAGGTTTCAAATGCATTGAAACTACTATCACTGCCACTATTACATATGTGTACTTGTACTACTACTAGCTAGTACAGCCGCTCATGCTGCTCTGGAGAGAGAACATGTCGTCACAGCCTGACCAGGAAATGTGTTGGATGAGATAAGAGAAGAAGAGACGCTCTGCTGACGTTGTGTGTACTGTTTCCTTCTTTGTCCTATAAGAAAGCTAAAAATAGTCTTTCAGACCAGATTAGGATCAGCTGCTATGAATCAAATCTCCATGTTGTCATTTTTATTTGTCCTGATAAGGAAAATTGTGTCAGCTGTCCAAATCACATATTTTGTTATTTACCTCCAGTGATATCTGGCCTTATCCATCCCAGTACAATGGAGGTCAATAGTTTCAACCGAAACTACAAAGGAACAGCCTATAAAGACGGTTCATACTGAGGTCTACAGATCATCAGGAGCATGATCCTGAAAATGTGTAAATGTCGTTTTTCAATGTTGTGACCACAAAGTAAATTCCATTCACCTCCACTCACCTCTCAGAGACAGAAGCCTCAACACCTGGACAAATCAAACCAAAACTGCCTGCGTGGTTAGAGAAGAAGGAAATTAAGTTATATCATGTTGACCAAAGTGTAAACATGAAAGTCTTTGTACAGATTAACCAGACGAGATGTAACGGTGTTACTTGGTGAGCTTTAGAGGTGCTGGCAGGTGAATTTTGTTACCTTTGGACAGAGCAAGGCTAGCTGTTTCCCCCTGTTTCCTGTCTTTATGCTAAGCTAAGCTAACTGGACATAAGAGTGGTATCGAGTTGACATTTCTGCTTCTTCTTTAACGACGGCTTCAATAATTGTTTATTTGTCATATTCATAATCTTTTCCCGAATCATCTTTCCCTACCTTTAATCATACGGCACCACAGCTGCCAAGGACAGAAAGTGTAGAAAGACAGAATTTAAAAAAACGTTCGTTCCTTGTTTACAAAATCACAGTTACCAAGAGTTCTTCTGCAGCGGTATAATGACGCTCGACCGGAGAACCAGCTCCTCGGGCCTGTTTCATGCACTCAGTCACATGTTGCTTTGCTAGTTTTGACGAGCTGAGAGGAAGAAACTGCTGATATTTATAACTGATGACGATGAAGCAGTATGGAACCCGGCAGCTGCAGTTTAAAAGTTGCTGGATGACAATGGACAGATCTTCTCTTCGAGCTCTCGACTGTGTATTTGGTGGAGGTGAAGGTGGAGGTGTAGAGAACCTCTGTGGTCACGTGAAAACAAACCAACGGAGGTCTTTGACGAACTTATTTGACGTTATTACAGTTGCAACTAATGATTATTGTCATTGTTGATTAATTTTTTGATATTTAATGATAACAGAACCAAACGTCTTTAAACCACTTGTCATAAAAATACACACCAATTAATACACAGAATTAATTTACAATCAAATAAAACAGAAATTGGAACCAGTGGACATTTGGCATTTTTTCTTGATTAATCACGTAAATTATTATTATTAAACTAAATTCTTGCAAATGAATTTTCTGTCAATCGATTTGCTGATTAATTGATTCAACATTTAACATGATAGTCAGTATTTTTAAAGCCCTTTGAGAGTATTTACGTTCTTCAGCTGGGATTAAAACTTGGGAACTGGAGTTAGTTGGTGTCCACATGACATGGAAACGTCTGCTGTTGTGTTGATTTATTTTCCCACAACCTTTGCACCAGTTTGTTTGTCTGGTTTGTTGTGCTGGATGTTCGTCCGGCTCAGACTAAATACGAGGCGTCCTTGGGTGCCCCCCCCCCCCCCCCCCCCCCCCCGCTGCTCTCTGCTGCTCTTCTGCCTCGTTTCACCATAGTAACGAGTGGACGGGAGGGAAGGTGAAGCAGCTCTCTGTTGATTGAGTCACATGTTTGTCTTTTTCTCTGCGCTGCGCACAAATAACTCCCTGCAGAAATGTCAAGGATATCAATACGATAAGTGAGACAAGAAAATACAAGTTGAAGGTTTAATGACGACACCGTCCTGTTGTTGCTGCGGCTGCACGTGTTTGAATTTGACTGCACATTTGTCTTTATGTAAAAAGACGTCATGTGTTTTCTCTTTTAAGCAGAAAATGCTACACGCATACATCCCTGTCATGCTGCCGTAACTGTGTTTGTTTTAGACGGGTGATGACACAGTTTCAATGTGGTTGAAGGCTGGAAATATTTTCCTTATTGTCAACAGATCCTACAGACTGACCTCACATGATCCTCTGATCTGACACAACTATCAGCAGGAGGACTGATACAACTGAGGCAACAATAAAACCAGTTTCCTGATCTTACACAGCTTTGGTTACAGTTTGCTTTGGTTTAGGCACAAGAACAGCTGGGTTAAGGTTCAGGACGAGGTGATGGTTTGAGTTCCAATCACTAGTTGGTTGAAGGGGAACTCCGTAGTATAAATGTTGTGTCTCCAGAGAAGTTTGAAAACCTGCGGGTGTGGAGTTAGAAAGAAGACCCGCTCGTCATCTCCGCTGCAGCTCAACGCTACATTAGCCGCTACTAGCATAACACACACCAATCTCCGACTGAAATGGTGGCGGGTGAGTTGCATTGTGGGTAATGTAGGCGACAGGTTTTGACAAGGACAAAGAATGCGTGGAGTAAAAAACAATATCGCTGGTTTCTGCTGCATCAATCTTGATCCATTTTTTAAAAACAGCGTTGTGGAAAAGAACTGCAATGTTAAATTGGTTGAGTACTCTTTTAAGAGTGGGGCACGATCTTGGTCATAGTTAAAAGAAACCAACGTCGACTGTCGGCAGGAAACAGGAAGGGGACAGCGATCTGTGTCGCCCTGACCTCGTCCCTCTGTGGACTCTAAAGCTCTATGACAACGTCACCCGACTTCCTCCTTTTCTCCCCACAGACCAGACTCATAATTACTGAAGACTTCAGAGGGCTTTGTTAACGTTAACGTGTAATTCTTGGGCACTTGCTGCAACGACGATGTTGAGAATAGTCTTATTAGTCCGTCGTCTGTAGCTCAAAGCCCATTGGTTCTTCCTGAAAACTTAAATCTTGAAAAAGTGGTTACAAACATAAAGTTTAATTTTCTGTCAAAAGGCAAAACAATCTGCTAAAACAGCTGCTCACTGTAGTTTTTATCAAATGTTACCTAAACAGGAGGAAATAGTGCATTTGTTGGGGACTATTTTCAGTGGCGGATTAATCCACATTTGGTGCTCTGGTGTGGGACTGAGTCAACATAAACTACGGTTTGTGTGGAGCTCTACGGCTCAGAGGAAGAAGATACATCAGGCTGTGATACAAACACAATACTTGTGTTAGTAGATATTCACTGCTGGTTTTTGGTCTTTTCATGAGATTTGTCGTAATAATGTGTCTGTAACTGTATTGTGTAAACTCCTCTGGCTGCTGAGTCCTTCCCAGCCCTCATCTCAAACAGCAGATACAACACTGAGGACGTGACCTCGGTGTCCTCTCCTGCGGGACTGATCCGATCACTGAACTCAGAACACTTTAGATAGAAGGTAAAGTAAGAGTGTCGCATTTGTTCCACGTTATCTTTGAACCGATTGTGTAAATTTTGTGTAATGATGATATTTCTTTCCCAGAGTCTCCAAGACAGCTGATGGGCTGTAATTCATTTTGACAGAAGAAGGATGATTAATGAAGGCAGCTCATTATTAATCACCTTCTAAATTAGTCATTTGTTTGACTAATTCATGGTGAAATCTGGCAACAACAACAGTGACATTTGGGACGAGCTTCAGGTTAAAAACAATGAATGAGGACATTCTGTAAATTATATCAGAAATTCATCATCCATCCACCATCCACCATCCATCATCCATCATCCATCCATCCATCCATCCAGCTGCAGCCTGCCGGGTCACCTGAGGCCTCTGCTGTCGGCACATCTACAGATTAAAGTGTCAGACGCAGTTTGAGCCTTATTTGACCTACAGCATCCAGCCAGTTGTTCCATATGTTGAGCCACTCACGTGGCGGACCCTGACACTCCGTATGTCTGACGTGGGTTTGAATTCACAGCTCTGGCAGACGTCCAGGTCGTCCTCAGGAAACCTCACATCCTGCTGTTGACATAAGGCCTGTTATCGTGCGTTCTGGGCCGCGCAGACAAAGTCGGGTTTTTGCAGACGCAGATGAAATGAAACAAACAGACTTGATCCAGAGCTCCATCAAACAGAGACGGCTGGTTTTTACAGGCGGCTGTGACAGCTGCTGTAACTTTGTAAAGTTAAACCATCGCTGTCATTTGTTTTGATTGGGGTGAGTATGTGTTAACTGTTCCTGGTTCGGTGCCTAAATTCACACCAGCGAAGAGTTAAATGATCCAAACACCGCAAACGTTTTTATAGGCTGAAGTTTGTGCTGCAACTTTATCAGCTGCTGGAAATGTTGTTTAACTCAGTTTCAAACTGACTTGTTGCTGTTTTTGTGTCTTGATAAGAAAGAAAACACGTTGTTAAAGAGGCTCTCTGCTGATTAGACACATGAAGTCAGTGGTGGAAAGTACGTTTACTCAAGTACAACTTAAATACTTATTGAGTTTGAAAGACATAGGCATTTTATTTGAATTGAAGTTATTTTTTACTTCTATATCTGTGTATATATATATTTCTTTATTATATTTTTTTATTTCACAGTTTCGTTGACAATGTAAACGTCTGTTTCTTATGCCGATAAAGCTCCTTTGAACTGGATTGAACTGAAGTCGACCCATATTAGGGACTCACAGGGAGATATATTATATATCTATATTAGAAAATCTGTCTCTTGCAAGTCCTCCAACTTTAAGGAACTGTAACACCCCTTTAAGAAAGAACGTTGCTTCAGATAGTTCTTACTCAGTAACTTTTCACTTTAAAGACGCTGGCCAGTTTGTTATAGATGTATCCTACGTGAGTTATGTTTAATGTAAATCATAAATATACAGTAGCTAAAGCTGCTGAACAATCCTTCCTGTGTCCCCAATCCCTCCCTGATGCTTGTTTACATCAGTTGTTGTGTTGTTGACCCTGCATGAGATTAAAACATGAGGTTTTTCATTCATCCACATGTTTGACATCAACGTTGATTAAAACAGCTGCGTGTGATGTGAAAATCACGGAGAATTACACAACAATGTGGTGGAAGCTGCGTCTGTTTGTTTTGATGTTTGTCCACTTCAGAGGATGCTGATATATTTTAATGATTGTCAACAAATCCCAAACCAACGGTGTCCTGCTGCCCCCAAATACTCACTAGAGCACCAAATGTGGATTCATCCGCCGCTGAAAATAGTCCCAAACAAATGCACTACTTTCTCTAAAAACTAAAGTGTCTGTTTTATCTATGATTTGTTGAAAAGTATGAAAGAATTCTTCCCTGTAAAATCTTCCTGAAGAGCTCTGATATCAATGTGACACCGGGATGATTTGGTTTCCTTGTGACTTTAGTTACCAAAGCAGCATCGTCCTCATCTTCAATGTTTTCTCTTCCTCTTCTGCCTTCAGGTTCACAGGAGTTGTGAAACATCTCCACCAAGTGGAACATGTCAGTATTACAGTCTGTGCTGCCACTAACACACGAGGTCCGGTCACCAGCCATAAAAACAACATGTACAGAATATGTTAGTAACAAACAAGGAAAACATCGGAAAGAAAAAGTACCAAAACTAGAATTTTGAAGGGGAAGTTTTAAAAGTTCAGTTTTGTATTTTTGATAAGGTGTCATAGATCAGTGTTACAGAATAAACACAGCATAGAAATATACACACAGTATCATAGAGTTTTTTTTTATATGTATCTATAAATTGTTCATCATTTAGTCTCCCAGCGATTGACATTTATATTTTTACATTTTGTAGTGTCAGATAGTGAAGGATGAACCCTCCGTGTGTTTGACTTTAAAAGAACATAAATGAGCTCAAATAACATTTTGATCTTGTGAAATGATGCTCAGAAATAATTTTAAAGCCTTCTGTGAAGCGATGAAAAAAACTGTAAAAGACCTAAAGTTGAACAGAAAGTTTGAGAACATCTAAATCTAGACGTCTTCTTTTACATGGTGTTTATCTCGTTTCAGTTTTAATCCACAACACGTGTTGTGCACACGTATGTGCCTTTAATATCTGTTTGCTACATGAATTAAATAAACTGGGAAAAATAAAATGAAACTAACATTTGTGCACAAATTGTAAGACTGGTCAGGTTACAGAGTTAAAGCAGAGTACTGTGTGTGTGTGTGTGTGTGTGTGTGTGTGTGTGTGTGTGTGGCCACAGGAAGCTCAGTCATGTAGCCTGAAGCCTCCTGCCGTCTTTCTAGGAATCATCCCTCAGCTGTTCCTGCAAATGTGACGACAGTGTGTTTATAGGAGGAGGAGCTGTTGTAGAAGAAGTACTCTGGTCTTTTACTTCAGTAAAGGTAGCAATACCACAATGAAAGTATACTCTGTAACTTGTCATTAAAGGATCAAAAGTAAAAGTACTCATGATGCAAAAAGTCTCCATGTGTTACATTTATTATTGGAATTTTATTCCTGATTCGTTAACGTCTAAGCAGCATCTGAATGTTGTCAAGGTGGAGTTAATGTACCAACTGTTTATACTGTTGTGTAGTTTCATCATAACAATATAGATTTTATAAACTGACCATATGTTTGAATATAATTATATATATTATAAGTATAAAACTTATATCTGGAGAGACAAATGTAGTGCAGTAAAACGTACAATATTTCCCTCTGAGATGTGGTGGAGCAGAAGAGTACAGTGGGATAAAAATGGAAATACTAGTACAAGTACAAGTACAAGATCCCATCGCAGGTTCAGAGTTCAGTGCTGCTCGTCACATGCAGACCAACAGAGTCACAGCGTAGAAGAGAAAGAGGGTCCAGGTGGGACCTGAAGAGACAAACACACAAGTTCATTATCTTAGTTTTTCTTCATTAAGATGATGATGATGATACTACTACTACTACTACTACTACTAATAATAATAATAATAAAAACAAATATGTTATTCCGGAAACAACCTGTCAACATCAAGGACACTGAAAGGACAAGTCGACTTTGACAGGGAACATTTTACTGCACAATGAGTATTTTTACTTTAGTAAGGTTTTGAATGTAGTTCTTGTACTTGTTGTGGAGTATTTTCAGTGTGGTATCAGTACTTTTACTTAAGTAAAGGATCTGACCGTGGAGGGAGGAAACTGAATACATTTACTCAAGTGCTGTACTAAAGTACAATTTTGAGGTACTTGTACTTTACTTGAGTAATTAATTTCAACATTTCTGAGGCAGATATTGTACTTTTTACTCCACATTTATTTTAAAGCTTTAGCTACTTTACAGATTCAGATTATTAATACAAAATATAATCAACAATTCAATGAAGATATATGATTATAGATTAAACTACACAGCGCTTTATTAAGTAGTTACAATTAGCCAACATTAAAGTGATACTTTCATTAATGCACCAATATTACAATACAATAATATAATATATATATGATTCAGAAATGGATTATTCTGCATTATGAATACTTTTTTTTTGGTACTTTAAGTTAAGTAAAGTTTTGAATGCAGGACTTTTACTTGTAACGGAGTATTCTGACTGTGGTATTGTTACTTTTACTGCAGTAAAAGACCTGAATACTTCTTGATGATGTCGAGACTGAAGGAGAAATAAAAGTCTCCTTGATGTCAACATACCTGACTCCTGACTCCGCCCGCCGACTGGCGCTGAGGTGACCGACTCTAAAGAAACAAACACACCCTGTTACGTCACCGTATCACAGCCCACGTGCTCCGTCACGCGCCTCACCTGTCAGACTCACCTGACGTCGCGTCCAGCTCGACGCTGTAGTCCGAGAACTCGTGTCGTTTGCTCACAGAGCAGACGTGGACCCCCAGGTCCTCCGCGGTGACCTGCTGGATGGTCAGCGCGATGCTGCCGGGGCTGTAGCTGATGGAGTATCCCGCCGTGCAGTTCTGGTAAGCTTTGTGTTTGATGTAGTGACACAGCAGCTCGTGGCGTGGACTCCTCCACTGCACAGACAGCTGGGAGACGCGTCCGCTGTCCTCATACTGATACAAACAGGGCAGAGTGACCCGCCGACCGGGCCGACAGAGGACCCTCACGACGCTGCCTGGAGACAGAAGAGCTCACTGTGGCTGTTTGAGACACTTAAAGGGGACCTATCCTGCTCATTTCCAGCTCTGTTTTCATTTTGTGATTCCCGCTCGAGCAGCTTCGCATGATTCACAGTTCAAAAAAGTCCTGATTCATCTTAAGGTGGCCCCTCGTGTGGCCCCCCACCGACTGTCTGACACAAGCTGTTCGAGCTCCTGTCTCTTTAAGGCCCGCCTCCCTAAAAGCCCACTTTCTTCTGATTGGCTGGCCAAGTTCTGGAAGTCTTTGGAAGAATTTCAGTTTAGTTACTTAAGAACAAATTCAAAGTACTTGTACTTTACTTGAGTATTTCCATTGTATGCATCGTTCTACTTCTACTCCACCACATTTCAGACAAATATTGTACTTTTTTACTGCACTACATGTGTCTGACAACTTTAGTTACTTTTCAGATTACATCCTCCTCCTCCTCCTCCTTCTTCTTCAGCTAAATAAACGATTTAATCGCCACAAAGATGAAAACTCATGAAAGGTTGAACTTTTAGAGATACGTGGTTCTCAGCATATGATGATCTTATAGAATACGATGCATCGCTGCAGATTAAACTACACAACAGTATATAAAGTACTTCAACCTGAAACATCTACAGCAGGAAAATAACAGACACATGAACGCAGCAGAAATATGACAAGGAACATTTTACTGCAACATGAGTACTTTTACTACTGATACTTTAAGTACTTTTTCCTGATAATTGACTTTTACTTGAGTAAGGTTTTGACTGCAGAACTTTTACTTGTAGTGGAGTATTTTCACAGTGTGGTATTAGTACTTTTACCTCAGTAAAGCATATGAATACTTCTCCCACCTATCAGGTGAGGATGTATCGGCAGAAACGTTCTCTAAACGTTAGCTCGATGTGAAAACTCACCTCCTCCGGCCAGCTGTGACAGAAGCAGTCCGAAGCACAGCGCAGCCGCCCCGCTCTGCTCCGCAGCTGTTCTCCACATCTGGTCACAGATGAACTTCAAACACTTACATCAAGATTATTTGACAATATAACACAGAACCTGCAGCTCAGCGTTCAGCGGTGACGGCCGCCTCGCATCACTTCTGTTTTCAGTTGTCTCCGTTTACACGCCCGTCCTGACTCTGTGGTTACAGGCGTCAGACTCTTTGTCACCTGATCCTGAGTTTTGTTTTAGTTTGAAGGATTCGTGCAACGAGACAACGAGACAAACTCACCACAAGAGTCTGTCTGTGTTTCAGGTGTTTTACAGGGAGAGCCTTATATACAACACAAGATGGCCGAGTCATTTCCAATCATCCAATGAGAAGCAGAGAAAAGGGATGTTGTAGCCCAAACTTTCAGAATAAAAGTACAAAACAAAATGATACATAAACAGTAAAAACAGAAAATACAACCACAGAAATAAAGATAAGATTTAAGATGCAAGTAAATATTTAAAACGGCTAATTAAGTTTAAAAATGTAAAAAGCTCTCGTTAACAACCTCAGCATGACGTCCCTTTAGTGGCTGTTCTGGAGCTTTTGATCGCATCAGACAGTCGCTGTCTTGTGAAAACAGTTTGCCAGTTTTCTTGTCGGGTTTTTCAACAGTTTATTTATCTTAAGAGGAGGAAAACTTCTTCCTTCTGTTTATCTGACACATTTGAACTCTATATTTAGAGATACTGCAGATGATGTTTGCTGACACTGAATTCTTACAGTATTTATATTTTGCTTCAACATATATATATAAAAACATATATACTTGTATTGCATTACACAGAGTAGTTTAGTCCACCAAACAGAAACACTGTTTAACACAACACAGTTCATCAGAACCACAAACGATCAGTTTAATTAAATCAGTTTCATCACAAACTGAACATTATAATCTTCATAAAGGAGGATTTATATTAGACTGCATTAGTTTCAGCTACGTGTACCTAATAAACTGTATATTTTATTTTATAAATATGGTTATTTTCTTCCTTATTGTTTTTTTTTGAGAAATGCTGGAAACCTTAGATCATGTTTTGTTCTGTATATGATTAGATATGATCTATATTTAGAAACTCTCCTGTGATTGGACGGTGATTCAGCAGCTGACACATCGTGTATGAAGGATGAATTAAATGTCGCACCACTAAAATCACAGAAATCAGTTTAATGTCAATCAGTGCCGTTTATACAAGTCAACTTTTCAAAACACACGTACAGAAAAAAAGGTGTCGTAGTTAAACTTCCGATTTCTAACTACAGACAGAACGAACGTTATCACGCTGTGACAGACTGTACACGAGTCCTACTGACGCTTATTTACAAATAAACACACATTTTCCATCGTCGTGGAGATGCATTCATTTACAGGTGATCAACAAACTTAAAACGCTCCTCGTCTTAATACTTCACACTGAACTCTGCGTGAGCGTCCAGACTAAACAGACGTTACGGCTGAAGACACTCGGAGTCTCGTTTAGTGACAAAGAGCCTCATGCAGGAAACACTTGAACGAACAGAGAGTTTGTTTCTCTGAGGTGTGAATGAAATCGTGAACTCATCAGTGAGTCCTGCAGAGACAGTTTGTCTCCTCTGCAGAGGAAAAACACTCGTTTCACTCCAGAATCATACATTTACAGTTTTAAACACGTTTGTCAATAAATAGGTGAAACGAAACTGTGTGTTTACTGAGAGGTTTGAGAATGTAGCAGCTCCTCTTGGTCTTCATGAATGAAGTGTGTGGATCAGGAAGTCCGGTTTGAGACTGAAGGCTCATCAGACGCCACAGCACTGCACAGAGGTCGATTCAAATGCGAGACAGACTTGACACCTCTGGGAAGTTGTTATCAAGGTGGCAACTATTTTATCTTTGGTCGAGACGATCACGAGGTGAACAGCAGATGTTTTGCAGCATCTTCTTTATTTCTGTCACAGTGCGGCAGAAGCTGTTTTAACTGACGCTGATACATTTGTTCTATTTGTCTGCTGATTTCTCAGATGTGAACTGTGTGAAATTCTTCTTGAGAATGAACAGGCGGCCTTACAGCTAATCTGTAATCGTCGATAATTCTGAACGGGTGACGTTCATCGAGTTCAAACGAGTGACTGACAACAAGTTTGTGCAGTTTAGTGACGACAAACCTCACAGTAAAGAGTAAGAGAGGTTTGTGATGTGAGTACAATGTCACGATGAGCTCAAACTACGTGATCACCTTCACATCTCCCAGACTTTAGTTCTAATCCTGACAGCTTGACGTGCTGAACTACAGACTCTCCATGATCCCGAACATCAGTCAGGGCCACACGAGGTTATAATCAGGCTACAGAATCATGTAGTGTGAGTCCAGCTTCCTGAAGTGACTTCTGTGGTGAGAGGAGCGTCTGTAGTTCAGTCAGCCCTCCGTGTTTAGCTTGTTGAACCTCTTAGCACCGGTGTTAAACAGTGAGACAGTGCAGAAGTACTTCCTGTTTGTGTCTGAGGCGCCTCAAACGCCTGCTGCGAACTACAAAATGATGTCACAAAACCAATGAGACACATAAACTATCACTGTACAAATACATTTCATACTTTACAGGTTTGTTTTCCTTCTGCTTTGTGCCTGTCTGTCGGCTGATTGTGATGACGATGATGATGATGATGATGATGCTGACCCAGCGGTTACTGGATGCCTCTGAATAAACACATTGCGAACACCATGGCGAAGAGCTGCAGAGAGAACAAGACGCAGTGAACTGTGACAAACTGTCTCAGAGGCTGACACAACATCTGACACTGTAACACTGCACAAATCATGACAAATAATAATCATGTCCGCAGAATATTTCAGGGTTTGTTTGAGGCATTTCATGAAATTGTGTACGCTATAAAAGAAAATGAGAATATTTTAAATCTGCCAACCTCAATAACCAGTTCCATAAAGATCTTTAGATGAACCAGATGTAACCTATGATCCATACTTTGGTTTGATATGCATGTATAAGTTTTAGCTTTAAGATATTTCCAAACTATTTACTTCACGCTTATAAAATAAAAGCTGATAATGGAGTTAACGTCACAACACAAACTATTTGTGATTTATACTCAAACACTGAGTAAAGCTTCTTATCTCACTGTCCTGAACAAGCGATAAACGATTCAGTATTTTAATATAAAGGAGGAGAAAACACTAAAACACGTACTTCAATCGTCAGCACCACGATGGCCAGAGCTCCTGCTGTGTAGATGTACGTCTCAAAGTAGTCCACCATCGCGGAGTAGCAGCCCTGAATAAATAAAACACGCAGAGAAGAAGAAGAAGAAACCTCACAGCTGGGTGATGAAACTAAACTTCATTATATTCTGTTTGTCCATTTTTCTGTAACGACCTGAAATACATTTTGAATAAACTTCTTTTCAAGAACAGTTTTTGTTAAATTAATAACACGTACCTCAAGTACCTCAAGTATTAAAAATATAAATATTACAACTCATCAATTATTGAACTCATGAATATTTATGACCCAAATTAAAGAAATGTCACAATGATAAAATAAAACTCTTTGATTAAATGTCTAATTTATATTTTCTCTTGTTTTGGAGGTAGTTTTGCTGTTTTAGTATTTCTATTTTACAGTTTTAGACATCACTGTTACTGCACTTCAAGAGTTTACATATAAAACATAAAATCATCTCTTATTCAGCAGATTGAACGACGCTGAGATTCAACGCTGCTCCACAAAACCAAAGATCAGAATCGGACTTTTATTTTACCAGACGAAACTTATCTTATACCGTATGTTCTTATATGTATATTTACCAAGATTACCACAGCACTATACATGCTACATAACCAAACAAATATGCATGCTAATTTACAGCTAGCTTTAAAGCTACAGTCACTAACTTTTTCTTACCAACCTATAATCATAAAATCTTTGTTATTGTTTGTTTTACCACATAAACAAGACAACAGTTAACTTCAGTATGTTGAAGTTTAGCAGAGTATCAGTAACTGATCAAATTAATGTGGTTTGATGCGATTAAGCTACTTTTAAGTCACATATTTACGTATATCATAGATATAATTTATTATACACTTAAATTATATACAATAATCATATACTTTCATTCCAGTTCATGAATTTAAACAGACAAGAAAGCTGAAAAAACACATCTTGTTCACTGCAGGCCAGAACAGTGTATAAAGTAGTTAAAATGCTGCTGAAACATTAATTCATCAGTACAATAATATAATACGTTGCAGTACTTTTAAATTGTTGTACTTGTATTTTCCACCACCGCTGAGCGTTCAGGTGTGGACTTTTCTCAGACATGACTGTGTGTTTTCTCTACTGACCTTGTTGTGTCTGAAGGCCACGCTGCCGCTCACACACTGCTCCACGCTGACGTCTCCGGGGTAACTGTTCCTCTGGCAACAGGCCTCGGGGACCAACTTGTTGGGGCTGAGGAGCCTGAAGAGGCTCTCCTCGAAGTCCTCGGGGCCACTCACGCCACAGCAGTCGAACTGCAGAAACACGGCGAGAGGGAACAGCATGTTGACGGACACACCGGGTGGATTATAAGGAGGGAAAACGCTGAGAGAGAAAACCGATGCTTCACCGTGGTCATGATGGCGTTCCATGTGGACGTGAAGACGTCGGTGTTGTTGTGACCCTGATAGTGACGTTTCAGCTCCCTGCTGAAATACTCTCTGGTTAACTGTTCAGAGAAAACACAGTTCAGGTCAGGAAACTCTCCTGAAGTCTGAAGATGGTCGGTCTGTTAAACACCATCACCCCCCTTCACACACACACACAGACTCAAACACTGGGGGCACAACGACAAGCTGCCATTCATTGAGAATCCATCCTTGAAATAACATCCCGGCACAACGTGACCTCAGGAATGTTCCCCCAGGTAGTACAAGTACAAACCTGTCTCTTACTGCGACTCAACAACCTAAAAGTACTAAACAGAAGAAGAGCTGACCGCCAGCAGCTCCTCCGTTCTCTATGATGGAACTTTAACGAGCTAACGGGACTAAATCAACGTGTTCATGAGAGAATAATCGGAGGTGAGTGCAGCCCAGGACGTTATGACCACACGGACTCGACATGTTAACTGCACAGCAGACAGGTCTGTGAACACACATGCTAACGTAGTATAAACAGAACTGCGTGTGTGGCTGCTGTCCACATCCGTAAGACTTTCAACTTTAACTTTATTGTCCCTGAGGGGAAATCAGTGTAAAACAGAACACACACAGACCCCCTCCAACTGTTAAATACTCATGACGTCTCTCACTGAACTGCTGGGGGCTGATGATGTTTTTATCCTAAACAGACTTTTATGTTTTATATATTTTAATTTAACAGTTGGAGGCCTGAGTGACAGTGACAAGGTGAACTGATCCAGAGTCTGTACTCACGTGTTCCCTGAAGAGGAAAGCCAAGATGGCAGCTGCCAGCTCGGCCAGGAAGATGAAGAGGATGAGCATGAAGAACTGAGTGAGGACAAAACAAAGGTCACAGTGTTAGACAGGGAACTCTAATACTCTAATATAATAATAATAACAATAATAATAATACTCTGCATAGACATTGATACAACAGCAGACATACTACACAGGTTTATCCTGGCTGTGAACAACAACCTGTCTGATGAAATAAAGGTTGAATAAATAACAATATTAGATGTGTTGTTACAGTCGACTCCTCTAGATGGCGCATTCGTGCTGTTTCACTCTGGTCCAATATGACTTACAAGCAGGGACTGAAAGTCTCACTCAGTCTAACACATAACACATCAATATAAAGTGTTTATCAAATGAAATAGCACCAACCTGATGTGAGACACACGAGGACAGAGTCTTTATCAACCAGATTTTATTATAATATAATAAAAATATCGTTTCGTTATCCACAACTACACCATCACAGTTTCTTTTACTTCACACAGCTGAACGCTCATCGCTGGGAGTTACATCTAACAAATAATAAGAATAAAATCCAACATTAACGCTAATATAATCGATTCAGCTCATTTAAAACGAGCTTCATGCTGTCGGTATCTGGTTTCTCTTGTTAACCAGCTGCTACAAACACTTAATGCTGT
This sequence comes from Enoplosus armatus, assembly GCF_043641665.1. Lineage (NCBI taxonomy): Eukaryota > Metazoa > Chordata > Actinopteri > Centrarchiformes > Enoplosidae > Enoplosus > Enoplosus armatus. Next base: position 2,389,335 of record NC_092180.1, read on the forward strand.
TTAACAAGAAGGCATAACGAGAGGTCAGAGGTGGCAGAAGTACTCAGCAGTCAGCAGTAATACCACAGTGTACAAATACTCTGTTGCAAGTGCTGCATTCAAAATGTTACTTAGGTAAAAGTACATAAGTATTAAAATACAATTTAAGTACCAAAAGTACTCCATTAAGAATGATGTACAGAGAATACAGTAGAATATATATCATATTATTGTATTATAATTATTGATCATTAATGTGTTCATCACTTTAATGTTGCAGCTGATGAAGCTAATATTAAGTACTTCATATGTTGCTGGTGTAGCTTGTCAATTTCACCTCAGGATCAATAAAGGTTTATCCTAACTGATAATATTACATCATAACTGTTGATTATATTTTATAATGAATCTGCAAAATATGCAACTTATCAAATACATGTAGCAGTAAAAAGTACAATATTTCCCTCTGAAACGTAGTAGTAGAAGTGTAAAGTAACATAAACTAAAAAAAACCTAACCCTAACTCAAGTACCTCAAAATTGTGCCTAAGTACAGTACTTGCACCTAATATTTAGTAATATTTAATATAAATGCAGCTAATATTTCAAATATATATAAAAAATACATAATCTACTGTGACCTCTACTGTGATGACCACACAGGAAGTCACCAGTTTCTTTCTTTCACAATAAAAGCAGGGACAGACTCACAAAGAGCAGGAGACATTTGTTCTCCCTGATGGCTCCGCAGCAGCCCAGGAAGCCCAGCAGGAACAGCATGCTGCCCATGGCCAGGATGACATAGACCCCGGTGAACAGCAGGGGGTTGGCCGCCACGATCTCCCTGAAGCCCATCGGGTCCAACAGCACCCAAACGCCGACACCCAGCAGGAAGGAGCCGCCCAGCTGGGAGAGGGAGGGTCAACCAATCAGTCAGCAGGATGATATCTAGTTCAGATATTTACTGGGTTGGTGCAGAAAACCAGCCAGCTGCTACTGATCATGCTGCCCATACGGTGTAAAAACAGGATGTGAGTGACTGAAGCTGAAGGAATAAACTTGACATCAGCTTGGACATGCTGGTAATCACAGGGTGTTACAGGTAAGTCACAGTTACACGGACAGCCAGGAGACATATATCACATACAGCATCCTTTTTCATATTATCTTACAACTGGAAGCAACAAGGAAAGATCAACATAAAGACGTCACAGCGTCACGGGATTGATTTCAGTCGGATGTAAAACAACAGAAGAAGAGCTGAACTCACAAAGATGAAGAAGTTGAAGATGAACATGAGGTACTTCATACAGCTGAGGCAGTCCCCCTCCATGGCTGAGCCTCGGGCTGAAACCTCCCCCTGCCCCTGCACACACACACACACACACACACACACACACACACACACACACACACACACACACACACACACACACACACACACACAATAACATAATTTAAGAACATTCAAACAGTGCAGATCAACTTTGAGAGCTGCATCAATTGGAGACAATGCAAGATAAGATTGAGTTTCGTTGCCAAAGGACATTTTGATGCTCATTAAAATAAAAATATAATGAGTATTAGAGCTGAAACCATTAGTCAATTAATCCATTACTCGATGGTCAGAGAGATGAAGAATATATAAATATATACTGTAGAACAAAGTACAAATCAAAGTGCAGGATACTCGTTATTATGTTATAAATTATAGCAATGAAAGATGAATATATGTTATTATATCACTGTTGTTTCTAACATAGAGTTGAGGTATATGATAGTAAATCCTGTGAGAAATAAACAACCACAATAAACATTAAAGCTGCTTTAATGAATATCTTTATCTTAACAATAGATCACATGACTACATGCACGTGGAAACAGTCTCTTGTAGTGACAAAAACACAGATTGTATTTTTAGGGGGGGAACGACATGCGTCAACGGTTCCTGCACAGATGTGAATCAGGATCAGGGCAGATCGGCCCAAGACCACCAGGGTTCCCAGTAAACCCACATATTACTCATCTCTGCAGTTCCCTTCAGCTCTGCGGAGCTTTATAGTTTCTATCAGATCATTGTTTTGGTTTTACAACCCGCAACTTTGATGCTTTGTTTCACTCTGATCAGCTTTAGTTTCCAGCAGCAAATGGGCTCTAAAAGTTACTGTTCAGGACCGACTCAGCTGTTCAGAGACCAGCTGGTGGAGAGAGTGCAGCATTCAGCAGCTACAGAGACAGATGTTTCCCTCTGGAGGTGGAGGAGACCAAAACCAGAGCTAACAGAGAGAGAATACTGGACTTACATTCATCAGGCGACACAAACACGTCTGAATGATCATGTTTCTGTCAGCTGGATGTGGAAACTAACAGGTTCACAACACCAACCAATTATTATGAGGTGACAATATGTCAGATTTGTGTTTACCGTGTGTGGTGGCCAAAAAAACAATTAATAAAATAGTGCAACATCAGTTCCAGCTGTGGTTTAGTAACAAACTCAATGCACAGCTCCAAACGTTATTATATTTTAATAATCGATCACTTATCAAGTAAAAACATTTGTTGATACCAGACTGTTTTCTGCAGTTTTAAATATGATTGTAAATTGAATATATCTTTCTTGCATTGTTGCTCTGGGATACCGTGATATCTGAATCCAGAAAATAATCTGCAGATTAACTGATAATGAAAATGATCGTTACTTGCAGCTCTATTAACACCCCCATCCAAAATGTTGAGGCTTTTTGAGTTAATTCAGGAAGATTGAATGATGCATTTGCTATGATTTTAAAGGTCGTGTTAAGACAACACGAGTTACCAAGAACTTTGACAGACAACACAAACGTACATCGTCCTGCATGAATGTAGAAATCCTGCAGCGTGTTGCATAAAGATACTGAAGACTCAGCGTCTCATCTGCGGTTGATATGAGCAAACACAAGAAGTGCAGTAACAGTTTTAGTCAGTTGTGGGGACGTGACAGTGACAGCCTGTCCCTGTGGGATCATTTGACACATGGAGGGACGTTGGCTGGTGCCGAGGAGGACATGTTGATGTAAGTGGGGCCATCGGTGGGGGTGTGAAGAGGACCAACTGTGCACTTATGGTCCCTGATGGTGTTTACCAGTTAAAACGAACATGCAGCCACCTGTCTCATGTGAGGGGACAGCGAGCAGTTTAGTTTAATAACTACTGTGAGACATTTCACTTATTCTGTCCAATTTAAGCTTTTTTGACAGATTAGGTTCTGTCAAACATTGTGTTCAGTTTGGTTTTATCATGTTTTAATTTTTACAGGAAGTGGCCATGTTTTAATTCGTCCATGGTGGCTGTCGCTGCTCATGTTAACCATCGATTTCTTCCTCTATTTGTTCAAGGAGCAAAACATCACAAAGGACTTCTGTTTGGAGAGACGTAACACACAGCTAGTGATCAGGACACTAAATAAAGAAGCTTTCAGGAACATGCCACAGTTTAAATCACTACTGTTTTTTATGGGATAAGTCTGTTATTATTCCATTTTTCTCTTATTGTCAACAAACGCCATGAAAAGATCTGACTTCCTGTCTGTGGCTCTCAGCTGCAAGCCCATTGGCTCCTACTGAAGACCTGAATCTTTAAAAACACACAAATATAAAGTTTCATTATGTAAAAAGTCTCAGTAATTTCTAAAAACAGCTGCTCGCTGTATTTTAACAAACAAACAGGAGGAAATAATGTTGGGGTAATTTGTTGGGGACTATTTTCAGCAGCGGATTAATCCACATTTTGGTGAATATTTGTCAAACTTTCTCGACAACTACTGGATGGACTGCCATGAAATTTGATGCAGACATTCATGTTTCCCTCAGGATGAATTGTAATAACTTTGGCCCAAAACGACACGCGTTTACGAGTGACAGCGCCCTCAAGAGGCCGTATGAATCATGACCGTCAGGAGCAAAGGAGGAAGTCAGGTGGCGTTTTTAAAGAGTGATAAAGTCTGCGGAGGGAGGAGGTCCAGGTGGACAGATGGGTCAACGAAACATCAGATTGCTGTTTGACAGTCAAACGTTTTATAAAAGCATGAACATGTGATTATTATTGTAACCCTGACGACGGAGGTCCGTTTTAACCCAAGTCAGGACCTTTCTCTAAACCCAACCTTTTGTGCCTTTTGTGCCTGAACGTAAACAAACCTCATCATAAATCAGATGTATTCTTCATCAGTGATGGGTGGCAGTTTTGGAAAACAAATGATGTCGTCGAGAGGTTGAGAAGCGTCAGATCGCAAAATGACCCATATGTCAGGACGTATGTGTCGTTCTGGAGGAAACGGTCAAATAACGTATTTTGTTGTTTAGTTTGGAGGACTTGTTGGATAACACATTCTTTTTTATGGCCCTTCTAATCTCTTTGTGCATGCTGTATGTAATTCGATTCTGTAACTGAACCCACATAGCCTGAAATAAAATGCTGTCACTGTCAAAAGGGAAAAGAAGTGAAGTTTATCGTTACTTCCTGGTTGTTGTTGTTGTCAGGTCTCTGAGATTAAAAGCGACGGTGAGGACTGAAAACTAACAGCTGTCAACACGACACTTAACACCAGTAATTCCTACTTACTCACCATCTCGCTCTTTGTGCGACTTCGGTGAGCTCTCAGCTGTGTAAATGTGTGTTTACTGCTAATTTGTCTGATCTGTGAGGGCTTTTAGTTTAATGAAGTAAAATGACGGCTGCTCTGCTCTCACTGCAATTAAACACAGGTTTTGTGACTCCCGGTGCACTCTGGGTAATTGCTGCCTGTTCGGGTGAGGTCAGGGTTAATAAAATAAGGGCATGTGTGGTGTGTTGGGAGTTTGTCTGCACATGCACTCAGCATTATTAGCACATCTTTGTCAATCACTCATGTCAGCACAATGACACAGGAGTTAGAATTACGCAGATAGATCTGTGATTATCAAATGAACAAAGAGACGGGAAAAAAACAAACAAGAGTACATGAAGAGCTGTCAAAAAACAAAACACTAAAACACAACCAGCACTGTAACAATGTCAGAGAAAACATGATTACACAGTCACATTTACTGCAATCACAAAACTGCTGCCATAATTACAGAATGAAAAGGCAGAAACGGACGTCTTGATTAAACCAACAGGGGTCATGGAGGCAAAAACAGCTGTCAATTATAAGTAATCATGATTTCATCAATTATAATTAAATTATTATCATTATAATTACATGATTACAATTACATCTGAAATCCAAAAAGCAGCTGTTGTAGAATAAACTGTTAAAATCAACACCAGCTGCTGTTTGTGGTCGATCGGTTCTTTCTCTTCAAACATTGACCTCTAACTTTTCTTCAGACTGACAGGAAGTGAAAACAATAAACAATAAATGAACGAATGAGCAGCCATCAGTAAGACTAATTGAAGGGTGACTTAACACTGAACATACAGCGGTCACAGGGGTCAATGCAGTCGCCGCTACAGAGCACCAACCTGCGTTCTCTCTAATGGCCAGCAGGGGGCGACTCCAAAATGGCCGTACTTCTCACTTGATTTATTACCTCAGTAAACATTTTCCTCATGATTTTATGGACTCAAGTCTTCTTCAATACAGCGTGATGTTCATTTAGTAAATTATGGTCCCATTTAGAGTAAAACAGACAATAAAGCAGGGTCTGCTTTAGGGTGGGGCTACCTTGTGATTGACATGCTGCTCCCACGGCGCCCTGTCAATCAGGACAGAGGCGTTCGGTTGTACTAAAAGACGCTCTCGGAGTCGGCTGTTCATTTTTTCCGGTAAGTGCATTTACAATCAGAATCAGAATCAGAAATACTTTATTGATCCCCGGAGGGGAAATTGTACAAGCTAACTGTGTTAGCAGCGACTTAGCACGGTCCAAATATGGTCACTTCAAAACAAGATGGCGACGGCCATTTGATCAACAGCTTTACATCAGTAACGTGGTCACTGTTTAAAATCAACAACAGTCAGTTTCCAGGAGTGAGACGTTATTATATTATATTATATTTTGTATTGTACAGTGTAGTTTTGTGTTTAGCATCAGTGATGCTATGATTGTGTCTCCTTGTGAACAACATGCCAACATGAACAGTGAACGCTACATGTCCAGTTGTTTAACACTCAATATTAAGGGGAACTCATTTGCTTTCTTTCATCTTTTGGAGGATCTGATTACACAGCCGGTCAAGTACAGATATTGAGGACTGCATTTATACACGAGGCAGTCTGTGTTTGATCCATTCATATCACACTGCAGCTCTCTCTCTTTAAAAACAAGTCAGGCAGCTGGTTAAATATCTCAACATCAGTTAAACATTTCTTTTAAATCATTAGGAGTGACCATGAAGTGTTCATGTCTCCCTAAGAAGTGACGCTGATGATAAAGTGTGATAGTTATAGTAGTTGTGTAAATTAGAGGTTGGTTTGAATAAATAAGTTGTTTAATTATTGATGCATCAAAGAGTTCTCACTCTTTATTGAGAATATTATAGACAATTTAAACTGTTTTGTGGTACAGTATATAACAGTTTCTGTGCTTCTTTCCATCGTAACAGCTGGTTGCATTTGGGGGTCGTAATTCCTACTAAGAGGAGCCAAGTGCATCTTGTACAGGAGCTGGTTTCAGTATTACATTACGTAAACCAAAATGTGTCACAGTTAGCAATAATCCGTCTCTCTGCTACTTTCTTTTATTTTACCTTTTTTTCTCACTGAAAGACCATTTATCCTTTGTTACTCTATCAAATCAAATGTGTTTGAAGGGGCCAAACAATGTTTGTACATTGACGGTTGCTTCTGGCCTGTTTACGGCTGATCTGTGAAAAGGGTTTTTTGTTACAGGAACGGAGGCTGTACTCTCCTGTACTCTGAGTTTTGAGTGTGTACGACACACAAAGACACACACAGAGTGGTGCTCAGGTCCCATTTAGCAGCTGGTGCTCCTTTTGAAAATAGGTCTGGGGGCAGCTGGGTAATTTCACGCAGGCAGACAGAGAATAATTCCCTCTCCCTCTGCAGTCAAGGAGAATCGCTCCGGTTGGATTCAATAATCCTGCGGCCTGCGTCTCCCTGCAGCGGCTTCCTGTGGGCCACTGGAGATCCTTCAGGTGTTCAGCTCACACTGGGGCAGCCTGATCATGCAGCACATGTATATGTATAAGCATTCGGTGTGTGTCCGTGTGTGCAACATGTACTGATGTGTGTTCGGTCAAGCTGCCACAACTTTATCCAAATGCCTGACAGTTGACGGGTCTGTGAGCTCCCTGAGCTTTAAACCTGAATTAAGTGACTATTTGGCCACATGTTCGGCCACACTGTTGTTGCCTATTCACACATCCGGCAGACACAGAGCAACATTAGCATTCATTTAGAGTCGTGTTTCAGACCACCTGACGAATGTTAGTCCGATATTCACTCTCTTTTAGGTTTTGTTTTCCACCAACAGCTCTCTGACGTTTAGATTAGTCAGAAGAAACAACCTGCGACGAGGCTTCATGAGGAGACGCTGTTCTGCTTTAAGTCACAAGACAAAAAAAGGTTGGAGACTGTCGTGGACATCCAGAAATCCGTAGATACTGATCATGCGCTGCACATTCAATATTAAAATTCTTATCCATCGTTAACTCGAGGTGAGCAACGGTCTGTTCTGGTGAGAAGTAGGAACTGATCCAGTGAGCTATTCCTTTAAATCTCCATATCAAGACATTCATTTTGCTGATGCTAAACATTTCTCTTCAGTTTTACTTCCACAGTGACACTCATTGCACACGACACCTTAATTAGCATTTATAATACAGCCCACAGTGTTGAGGACTGCACAGTCAGCGTATTGCAGCAGTGAAACCAGATCCCAGTGTGAATCCGCAGGCTTCCCACAGCCAGCGAGTGTTAACTGTTTCTGCAGCGACAGTCCGATAAATCAGAGTCGGACAGGCGGGAAGGAAGCGCAGCGTCTACAGTAGTGTGTTTCCTCGGCGCACCTGATCGCCTTCATCCATCATTACAGTTTTGTGCAGCGATGAACGAGGACAGAAGGAAGAGCCCAGAGGATTTAATCTTTCTGCATCGGTAACGAGGGAACAATGTAGACACTGTTGGCATTGATATTTATAAATATTCTGAATACAATGACATACGAGTTTCAACCATGTGTTCAAATACATTGCCACCAGCCACGCTCAATATGGACTTTGAGAAGAAGCTATAATTACCCTACAAATCATCAATTTGTGATGTTCAGTCTGTTCTCGTGGTTATTTTGTACGTCTGGTGATATTCTATATTTTTCTTTTTGTCAACAAATCCCATTAAAGGACCTGCAGCCAGCATCCTCGAGTTCAGCTCGGACTGCACTGAATCATATCTCCTTTGAGTCTGTTAGCAAGTTACTTTAACAAACTGAATGAACAACATTAACTTTCTCTCATTTTGTTTTGAAGTAACAGAGTGAAGGTGGAGGAGAAACACTGGGGGAAATGGTGGAAGAAGAGAAATCTTGGACAAAGGAAGCCTCAGAGGTAAGAGGTAATTATAACCCCTCTCTCCTGAAAGCTACCTGCTATGAAAACCAGTCACATGGACAGCTCGTCCCTTTGAGGGACTGCCACCAGGTCTCAGAACCATGAAGAGAGCTGGGCAAGGGAGACATCAAATTATCTTCTTTCATACACTTTGATTTTGGAAAGGCCCTGAGATGCATACTGAATAAAAGCAGGTGGAGGAAGAATACATAAAGATGGAGGCGTCCCTGAGGGTGGAGGTGGTGTAAGCCCGTATCGACTGAGGTTCCTGCTCTGAATGCCAAACAGATGTGAAAGTATAAAAGTGGAGAAGCAAGAAGAAATTACACTCCATAGAGGTCACCTGCAATTTCAGTTTAATTAACCAAATCATCGACTACTTCAATGAGGCACTCAGTTCAGGTCAACAGAGACTCACTTATGCACTTATTAGCTGAAATGTAGACGTTTCTGCTGTGGGAGACATTTTAAACACTCAAACCTGAAGAGCGAGTATCAATCTGCTGTTTAAAATATGCAGCATAAAAATAGGAGAAACCTCTATTGTAACTTCTGCTTCACATTATAAACCACAGAGAGCTGAAGCTGAACCAGTGTATAAAGATCAGAAGTCATGGCGTTGCTTCCCGTCCTCCCTCTGTTCCACTAGCTTCTGTAACTCAGTGCAATCGCTCATTTCTTTAATCGTTCAGTTTCTATATTCTGAAACAAATCGGTTCCACTACAGCAGCTGCTATAAAACATTTAAACCTCTGTGATTTTAACAAAGTTAGTTCCAGATGTTAGATGTCAATGGGATTTTAAATGAGGTTTTCTTATTTCTGGAACCGAACCTGGAAGTTACAGTTTCACTTCGGCTCTCTATGGGCCCGAATTAAAGAAATCATCATATCTGAAGCTTTAATGTTGCTGAGTTTCTTTGAGTAAATTAGCCCTAAAAGTGTTTCGTTAGTCCAGTTTAACCTTCAGGAGTTCTGATGGCTCTGAAGAGGAGAAGAGTAAAAAACAAGTGTCCCAGTAAAATGGACCGAATCAATTAGCTGCACTTGAAAAAACAAAACGATTTGAGTTCTGCTTTAATGTAATAATTATGAGAGAAGAAGCTTTAAGGATGAGGACTATTCCCTCTAACGGGATCTCAGGGAAGCTTCTCCAACGGGACGAGTCTGAAACAAAGAGTCTTTTTCTAAAGACAGGCGGTGGAAAAGGTTGCTGTCGTCTTATAATCACGTCATCTGACAGCATTCATCTGGTGAAGTTCTGACCTCATTCAGCACCAGGAGCTGTCCACTGTGAGACCAGTTTAAATATCGGCGTCTCTCCAGGGAAAGTATTGATTATTAGAAGATAAATTAAGGTCATTTTCACTGGCAGTCACGTACCTCATATTTCTATTGTTACATCTGCAGTTGAGTTTTATAAAACGCTGTAAAGGTGGTGATGTAACCTGTAAATCCACATTTTACTCAGAAACTATATTGTGTTTTTCTATTAATCAGATTAGTGATTAGAACAACATGTAATGGTTTGTTTAAAATAAATATCCATTCATTTTCAAAATGACAAGATGGCTCCTTTGTGAGTTGAGTCACGCGAACGTTTTGAAACATGACGTTCTTTCTTTTTTGGCCTCACAGTTGAATTGAGGTGAAAGTGATGTAATGATGTGTGCTGACTATTCACAGGCGAACAAGTTGTACCCTAAAATAGAGTTTAAAATTCAGAGAGTTGAATTATTTAACACAAACCTAAAATACTACCAGACTCACTATCTGCAAACATGTCATGTCTTAGTCAGTGCTGCAGGTTCTGCTTTTCCAGCCTGTCAGTTTGGAGCTCTTATAAATGTTGACATGAGGAAGAGAAAGACGCCGTCACCTTCCTCTCTGACGATTAAGACTCTTTCCCTTATTTTGATAATGAGAAGTTCAGATGGCCACACAGCGACAAACATAATCGTTCAAATTATTATCAAAACAAACAGAAGAGGAAAATAAGTGATTAATATATAGTTTAAGTGTTAATGATGATGGGAAATACATACTGAACTCGAAACTGCATAAATTAACATTTGTTGGAAACAAGATGAACTCGTATGTTTCTATTGAAGTCTCCTGAACATCAAAGACATTTTAAATACATTTGTTTTAATTGGACTTGATCAGGCGTTGCAGTCTGACCTCTGTGGGGGTTTACATTTGTTGCTGTGTCTGTCTGATATTTGCTGCATTACCTAATAAACTGGCACCTCAGGGTATATTTGGTTGCAGTTACACAATGAGTTAAAAGTGCACTCTGCAGCCACTTACAGGGAAAAGTCTCTGAATATCAACAGTCAGTATCTACAGGATACAGAAAGGGGTCCTGGTAGTCTGCTCCCAGCCCTCTCGATCACGGCCCACTGCTCCGATGGGCTCAGTGATGTATCTGATGTATCTGATGTATCTCACTGACGAGACTGACGATCGACCGAGAGGAGCTTTGTAGGCTGACTAAAAATTTAGATGCCATCTTCCATCATGTTGTTGTAAGAACTAACAATTCTTACATCTCGTGACAAAATGTTAAATGTCAAACTTCTTTGTCGACTGAAAATGATGTCAGGTGGATGGATACCTCACTTGATTGTTTGAGGCAAAACAGAACAAAATAATCCTCCTCCCAACAAGGACTCGGCTGTCAGGCCGAATAAATGAAGTAAAACGAAATGGAAATTCAGTCCGATTATCGGGCTGACATCCTGAAATTTAGCCTCTACTCTTCAGGGTTCAGGGGTTATTGGTGAAAACAGAAAGTGCTTTATAAATGTCTACAACAGTCCACCAAATTACACTGAAGTTTTTCAGAGATCTCTGACTCACACACAGATGGATGAAAGCACAAACTCTTAGTTGAAGGTAACAAAGCTGAACCAAAACGAAGTGAAGGGTGAAGGGCAGGATGGAGTAGCAACAGAAGGACTCATACCATATGTACCTGTTTAATGGCTCTAGGGTTCAGATGTAGCTGTGAGAACGGAGTCTTTAGCCTTTCACCTTGTTCTGCTTCACATCAGCTGTAAAGAAGAGAAGACAGAGCGGTTAGGGTGGTTGTGTTTTACAGTATTTACCTGTGAGAGGGAAACTCACATTAAATCTCTAAATATTCACAGAGTCAGATGGTGAACTACACCTTTTATTTTGAACTCTGTTATCATATATTAAGTGTATTTTTTGAAGAATATTATAAAATCATATGAACAAACAAACTTTTCTCTACTACAGGACATGGTTTGTTTTTCGCAAAGCTAGCAGACTGATTCCCACAAAAGTTTAAATACAGACAGTCATGGTTCCCAGAGGAGGAATCCTAATGTTCTTCGCAGTCCGCTGATTTTCACCTCGTGCCATGATGAGGTTTACACTTGAGGTTTTTAGTGAAATATCTCTCTCTGATGGATTGCCATGACATTTGGTACAGATATTCATGTTCTCCTCTGAATGAATTGGAATAAATTTGGTGACTTAACGTTTCCTCTTGTGCCATCATCAGGTCAACATTTTAACAACAACCCTAACACTTTAAACTACTGACACTCTGTGTGACTCTGTGTTAATTAGCAAACGTTAGCAAGCTAACACGCTCAGATGGTGAACATGGTAAACATTACAACTGCTAAACATCAGTATGTTAGCATGCTGATGTTAGCATTTAGCTCAAAGCATCACTGTGCCTATACAGCCTCACAGAGCTGCTAGCATGGCTGTGGCCTTAAAACAAAAATAAATCTCAATCTCAAATGAAAGAAAGTACTGCATTATTATTTTTACTCTTGCTGTTACATATCTGAAAACCATCCATGCTAAGATGTGACACCATGGAGGAGATACAGTTTGTCGTCTGCAGGCCTCATTAAACACATTTAACACACAAGTCTTATTTCAGAAGTTCTCCTTCGAGACAAAAGCACAGATGAGTTCACACTGTGACCCGGGCCTTGTGCTCTACTTTACGTCCAGCCGTTTCTATAGCAACCACCACATGCGAGCAGGCATGAAATCATGATCGATGATGGTGTACGGTACCTACAGTACATCAGGCCACGGGAACCAAAGAAAAGGAGAAATCGCTTCAGTAACGGGAGTGATTCATCACTCACTGTTTGTGTGCTACGTGATTCACAGTTCATGATTCATGTTTTTTTTTTTGTTTTCAATACATGATTCAAAACTGCAGAACTATTTGTCACAATCGTCCAGACTTGTGAACACATGAAGAGAGATGAAGGGAGTCGTGACAGAACAGAGCGGCGTGAAGAACACTGGTGAACAACTGGTGAAGCCGTGAAGTTAACTATTATTCAGCTCATAACACGCCGTCATACAACAGCAAGATTAAAAGTGGACACGCTAATCCTTCAGTGCTTAGGAGCTCTTTTGTTTGCATTTCACTGTTGACAAAGCTTTTGTTTAATATTCGTCGCGGCTGCTGTCCCATGTGGGCCACCGTATCTTGATCTGTGAGAGCGGACAACCAGGCGATTGTTTCCAGCTCATTCTGGGCAAGTTTGGATCAGAAAACAAACAAACATGCAGCTTTAGGATACACAGATCGTCTCTGACTTCGCTCTGATGACGGTTTAATATGATTTAGGCCAGTGATGTTTCAAAAAGTATTGTGTGTTTGTGGCTTTGATCAGCAAACAAACCAAACTGTCACCATGTTTGGATCCAAATATTGCTAAATCCTGATACAAAAGGGCGATCACTCCACAGTTTCTCTGCCTGTTTCAGACGTTACCGATCCCAACTCCTACAGCATCTTTTAAACGATGGTAGGTGGACTTCACCTACAAACACACACACACATCGATGGCGATCGAGCTGTCACGCCAAGCGCTGGCCTCCATCAGGAGCAACTTAGGGCTCAGTGTCTTGCTCAAGGACACTCTGACATGTGGACGAAGAGAGCCGGGGATCGAACCCCCAACCAGCTCTACCTCCCGGGCGACAGTGCTAACCACCGCTACGTGTTTCACCGCTGCTGCTCATTCTGCAGTGGAGAAAGGTACTTCAAAATATATTTTTGACAAAGTTGACTAAAGTTTTCAGTCAATTATTTTGTTATAGAGCTCAAAATCACAACTTTGTCTCAAAAACTTTTCAATCTGTGCAACATACGACACCGTCCATCCTTTCAATTTGGAAGAAAAACAACAAAAGGAGCCCTCATTCTCACATAGGAGGGATCCCTCAGGATGGAAATCTGTGTGATAATCTGTGGAATATGATTTTAACTGTGGTTAAACATCACAATATTTTAGGAGAGTCTCATGTTTGAGCATGATGTTGTCTTGTATTCTGGCACACAGCTACAGGTTTCTGCCGGCCTGTCAAACAGAAGGCACATGACTCACGGATGTGGAGGACCAGCAGCTCTGCCCACACAGCAAGAAGCCCTCCTCCCTGATTCTTACTCGCTCGACTCCTCACTGTGAAACTGAGGGAAGAAAAAACAGAATCACATTCATGTGCAGATGAGGTGAGACGGTGACTAATCCTGCACCAGCTGAACATTTTGGGAGACCTGAGTAACTGTTTTCATCTCTGAAGTGTTTAATGAGCAGTTTGAGATGCAGATTCAAGCTCCATCAAACGCACCTGAACTCAAAGTCACCCTGATGAAGCAAGTTAAAAGGAGACGACTGCTCCTGCCTCTTTAATGTGTGCATCAACAGAGTGACAGTTGACAAAATCATTGCTCCACTGCACATTTCAGTAAAGAGCAAGAGAGAGAAACTGCTGCTATTAAACATCAAAGCTGCGCCTGAAAAACTGACAACCACCAACACAATAGACCCAGAAAGCTCCAGCTCACTGACAAAAGCTGGTTTCAAAAATCAAAGTTGTTATCTGATTGCTTTAAAACCTAAATAATAGCTTTGTCCCTGATGGTGTGATGGAAAGAGAGAATTATCCCAAATTGCTGCCAACACTTCAGCCCTCAGTGCCATCTGAGAGTGCTGAGCTGTCAGCCAGTCGAGGACAAACCAAACCTTGAAAAGATTAAAGTAAAAATGTCGAGCGCAGAGGTAGACACGTAATCCTCCAGAGACCCAATTACACTCGAACCCCAAGAGGTGGATGTAGAGGTGGAGAGTGAGGCGCCCACTCGGCACAGCTTCTCCACATCCTGAAACTCACTTCTATTAACTGCTGTTTATTAAGTGATATCAATACACCAGGTGCGACTGACAGCTACCTTCCCTGCAGATGATCCGACTCTCAGACTAACCACAAACCACCGGGCGGGACCACACAGGGAGCAGAGTCCTCTCGCTGTGTGAAAGAAACGTCACCGTCGTTATAGCCAAGGCCATCTGGTTCAGGTTTGGGAGAATAAACTCGTCTGCGGCCATATTTAGACTCTGTTCTGAATTATTGGCTCCCATGTGTTAAGTGTGTGTGTGTGTGTGCGAGTGGCTTGGTGCCAAATGCTCTCGTGATTTAGCCACCGTGTTACAGCTGCACCACTTCTTCTGTATTTAACAGACCACAGTGACTGAACTGCAGAAGCATTTCAGTCGTGGCACTAAAAGACACCACGCTGGATGTTTGATGCACTGCTGGATATTATGGTTAATTGGTCCAAAGTCAGCCTGTAAACCCAGCAGTGACTTCTGATTCCCAGATGAATCTTGGTCAACATGTCATGTCTGTTATCGCTTCACCAGCTACAACAACTTCAACTTTCTTTCCTCACATCTTGACTACTGTACTGCAGTGTGTGTGTGTGTGTGTGTGTGCTAAAGTCTGCTGCATGCCTCCTAACTAACCCAGCATGCAGACATTTGAGACTGAAATGAGCCACAAGCCACCAGTCAAACCATCAGCAGCCTTTGACTCCAAACTGGAATAAAATGAGCAGCTTTGATCTGTGCTGCTGCTGCTGGCAGCAAAGTAAAACCATGTTAGCAGCGTAGACCAGGGACGGTGATGTCTTCAGTCCAACATGTTGGTCCAGACTGAAATATCTTAACTACTGGATGAACTGTCATGAAGTCTTGTAGAGACGTTCATGTTCCTGAGAGGATGAATCCTACTGACCTTTCCTTTAGCGCGTGGTTTGTGAAACTTCTCACTTTGATGGATTTCCATGAAATTTGGTTCATGTTCCCCTTCAGGATGAATTTCCATCTTTCACTGTCATCAGGTCAGAATTTGGTTTCTGACGAAATACTTAAAACTAGAAACTAAATCCCATCAGCCTCAGCAGTACTTTGAGTTTGGTGCCGATTAGCAAATGTTAGCATGCTAACATGCTAAACTGAGACAGTGAACATGATAAACATAAATATGGCTGTAGACTCTTCCGTCAGTTATTACACAAACATTCAAGAATTAATTTCAACTAAATCCACTTGAACCAGAAAGTCTGCGCTTTATCTACATGTTTTTGTTACAGTGATCACGTTATATTATCACAGACTCACGATCACATTCAGGAAATTGAAATTAAAATCCTCTTTACGACTTTTTAAGCCTTGAGAAACTTTGATCCACTATCTACCGGTGGATGTTTGATCCCCCACAGGTCCACTGAGCCCCGCAGGTCTTCAGAGGAACAAAGTCTCTTGGTTGTTTCTTGTATGAAGTTTGTGGTAATTATATAATAATTTATGGCATTTGCTGTCCTGTCATCAAGATAAACTCTCATATTAAGAGCAGTTTCATTGATGCTCCTTCTTGTCCCGACTTGTCTTGAGGCGTTTTATTTATACTCTCACTAATATTTATTTCATTTCTATATTCAAATGTAAAATCTCCTCTTTGTATTTGTATTTATTCATATCTTCCACTTCTAATTATAATATTTGTGAAGCTCTTTGTGACTCACATTTTAAATATCTTTCATATATCTTACACAGCTTCACTTAAGATGTTCACAGTGAACGTTTTGCATGCTTGACTAACACAAGAACTCAGAATGTGTTTTGAGCGAGACCACCACGGAAAGTAGAGGCTGGTAAAGCCCCCGTGCTGTGAGAGCAGAGTTCAGGGACGGGGTCACTCTGTGGAGGGCTGACCATCTGCTTTTTAATTCAGTTTGACTGAATTTAATCTCGTTAAACCTAGAACCCTTTTGAGAGAGCACCGGGACATTAGCATTATGTCTCCACAGTGTGTTTGAGGAGAACAGGTCGTGTTAAAGGCTCGTAATGTAATCAACAAATCAAGGAAACGACCCTCTTCCTTCTTCCTTCTTGCCAGACTGAGTCATTCCCACTCAGTCAAACACATTTCTCATCAGCAGATCTGAGAGGTCAACAGATGATTAAAGGGCAAAGAAAGAAAAAGAAAGTTATTACACAACATTTTGTCTTACATTTCTCTAGTTTTTTTATTTTCCTTGTGATACTTTTACCTCTTCTGTCTTTTGAAAAATCCTTCAAACAATTCAAATCGAAGAAGTAAAAGTCACTCTTTGGTTGAACCGCTAACAACTCGTGTCCACATTAAGGCCAGAACCCGTCATGACAGGTCCCGCTGTTTCGTTGTAAGAGATCACAAACTGCTGTAGACAATCAACTTAAACTTAGTTTCATGGTAAGGCTGAAACTACAGATTACTTTTCTAAAATCTGTTTATTATATTTTAATTAATCGATTGTGTAATCTTAACAACTTCTCTGAGTCCACGGAGACAGACAGTCCAAAAATATTAAATTCATGATGATATAAAAGCAGCAAATCCATCTGGAACCAGAGAACGTTTGGAGATTGAAACAATTAATTGATTATCAAAATAGTTGCCAAGTAATTTTCTGTGGACCAACTATCTGTTAATACATTTTTCAACTAATCATCACATTCATTGTTTGGGGTATAAAATGTTGGAAAATAATCAAAAACACTCTTCCCAGAGATTTCCTTGAGCCCAAGGAGACGTTTTTCAAATGCTTGTTTTGTCAAAAACACAAAAACATTAAATCTACACTGAAACAGAGAAAAGCAGCAAATCCTCACATTGGAAACGCTGGAACAAGAAAATGTTTGACACATTTCACTTCATAATTCTTGATTATGAAAATTATTGTCAATTAATTTTCTGTCAATCGACGAGAGCTCAAACAATTAGTCAATTAATGGATTGTCAGAAAATGAATCGAAATAATCGAAATGACAAACAAAGTGCTTAAATTCCCTCTGCAAAGCGGGGCTGATACAGACAGCCTGATATTTAGTATTTTCCTCAGACGTCTTCAGTCCCGTAGGTCTCTATTTGTCAGAGCTCGACCTCAGTCCAACCAGCAGCGTCCCTCCTCAGTTTACCCCCGAGACGCTCTGTTGGCAGGATGGGAAGTAAAGTAACTGCCAGTCCCGTAGGATCGGCCCCCCTGTGGCTCGTCAGTCCTTTTGTCAGGCCGCGGCGACCACGCTGTGATCCACAAATAGACTAAGTGCCTCAGTGCAGCACATGAAGGGAAGGGACAGATGGACCTGTGGTTCCCCTCGCCACACTGCCTGTCGACGGCATCCAGAGACTCGACCTGAACTCTCAGGATGTGGAGGTGGTGAGACCGTCAGCAACAGCAACAGCAGAGCAAGAAAAAGCACGAATCAGGAAAGAATTCAGCGAGGATCAAAACAAAACGCGTCTTGTGAACTGTATTTGTGGTGGCTTTATCTCCAAATGACTGTTTTTTTAAAGATTATTTTTGGACTTTTGGTCTTTTTTTTTCTGACAGCCAGTAGAGACGGGGAACACGGGGAGAGAGGTATGACGTGCAACAAAGCTGGAATCGAACCGCGGATGTTGTGGTTATCAACCATCAGGGCGCCCACCCCCACGTGTTTGATTAACATGAAAAATCCTCTGTATCCACAGGACATATGTGAAGAACAGAGTTCTGAAACCGACAGTTTATTAGTCAATTGACAGAAAACTAATTAGCGGCAAAATTGATAATCAATGTAATGTTTAAATAATTTATCAAGCAACAAGACTTAAGAGGCTACAACCATGCTAGCTATTTGGGCACAGCTAAATGCTAATGTCAGCCCGCTAACATGCTCACAATGACACTGCTAGCATGCTAATGTTTGGCAGGCAATGTTTACCATTTTAAACATCTCAGTTCAGTGTGTTAGCATGCTAACATTTGCTAATTAGCACTAAACACAAAGTGCAGCAGGGGCTGATGATCAGTTTTGCAGGTATTTGTTCACAAACCAAAGTATTAAGATAAATTAATATTTTGGCCTGATGATGGCGCTTCATGAAAAGTCAGAGGATCACATGACAATCCATCCAACAACTGAGATATTTAAGTCTGGACCAAAGTGGTGGACCGATGGACCAACAGACTGACAGAAAGACCAACACTGTCATCTCTAGAGCCAGGCCACTACCTAGCCATGGCTAAAAATGCTAATGTGAGCTAATGCTCCAATATGAGGATTTACTGTTTTTTTGCTGTTTAACATAATTTTAAATCTAATATTCTTGAGTTTTGGACTGTTGGCTGGATAAAGGTACATTACATTTGGCTCTGGGGACTTACAATAGACATTTTTTGATTATTTTCTGACATTTTATAGACTAAACTCTGCACTCATTATGAAGAAAATAAACAACAGATTAAGCAGTGATGAAAATAACCGTCAGCTGCAGTCCTAAAGCAAACACCAAACAACAAAATGGACCCAAAAACACAAGATGCATCGCCAAGACGGTGGATTTAGGATTTTACGATTTCCCCTGTACACTAACATTTGCCTCATTATGTGAACGTCTCTTTTGGGAACACAGAGCTGTTCAGGTGGTAAATATGATCCTATTCTGAACATTTTGTCATGCAGATGGTGCACATCAACGTGCCAAACTGATTTATACACAACGACCAGAAAACTTCACACAGAAAAATAAGAGTGTCTCTGTAACAGCCTGGCAGCTGACGCTCTGAGAAGAAAGACAGAATCACGGAGGGTCAGTGTATGTGTTGCACAGACTCACGAGGTGTGAACGTAGCAACAACCACCAGCCAAATGCTCGTTTGGCTACTCGACCGGCCGCCATGCCAGAGAATCAGCTCACATTTGGAGATTTTATTTTGCTCTAAGAATATAGCTGGCTGCTGAATCGTCAACAGAGGAGGTTTTCTGCTTTGTACACACACAGAAGGAAACATTTAAAGTCAGATAAAATGCTCTAAATCCTTCTGTTTCTTAACTTTATGCACAATTTATACAGTATATATAATATAGATATATTACAATATTACAACTTTCAGTGATGTTACATTTATTGTGACTGATTGTACTTTACGTAAGGGATTTTGCAGTGATATTTAATTCTGTTAACAGACACGTTTTATAGTTATTGTTGTTTATGCTTACTGATACTCTATATTTATAAATTTGAGAATAATTTAGATAATTTAGAGTTCAACCAATACAGGATTTTTGAGGCTGGTACTGATACTTTGGTAAACTTTGGTGACAATATATCAGCTGATATAAGTTTTGTAACATAAACATGTAACATTAAAGCTGAGCTGATTAAACGATTAGTCCATTAACAGAAAATTAATCTGTAACTTTCTTGATAACTGATTCGTCATTTAAGTTGCTTTTCAAGCATTAACTGAAAACATTTCCTTGTTCTGGCTTCTTCAGTGTGATGATTTGTTCCTTTTCTTTGAATTATATGTCTCATACTAATATCTGGAACTAACGAATTAGTTCATGAAATAATCAGCAGATTAGTTGAGTTGAATATAATCTTTAGTTGCAGCAGCGCGACATGACATGGCTGTTAAAATATGGAGACAGAAGTCTGTACTGAGCAGAACATTTCACACTATATCACACAGTATATTTTGCATTTCTGTACTTCAATGTCTTGTCACTTATTGGCTGACATGCAGATACTGTCAGACACATAATGTCATGAGCTAATATCGGCCAGGCTGATTGATCAGTCCCTCTATAGTTTATAGGATTAAAAATATAATCTGATTAATGTTACAGCTCAACAACATAAAGCTAAAACATTCATAGGTAACAGTTCATTTGTTTCTGCTCCTACAGATTTAACAGTTAAATTCAGTAAAGCCTCCAACTGGACACCAAACTGTGCTTATTTTAACTTAACTTTATCCTCACTTTAACGCCCAAAAGGTGCGGCACAAACTTCAGTCTTTCTTTAATAAAAGATGATGCAGTTATCAAAAACTAGCCTGTATAATCTCTTCATACATATTAATGTTATTGTTTTAATGAATGTAAAACGGTGTCTTACTGTCTTCTAATCAAGGTTTCAAGTTCTAACGGTCACTAACCAACACGGAACTGTCAGTAAACATTAGCAATTACTAACAGTTGTTGTTAAAACGTTAAAATCATGAATGTAGTCCTTTAAGGCTGCGTGGTTTTTAAAGAGAACATAATTAAGCTAGCGGCTAAGTGCTTAATAACACACCTACTGTCCGCGAGGCTGCGGTGACTGAACCCGCGCTCTAACGTTAACATTAACGTAACGTTCAACATAAACCGCCGTTAACTTACCGCTGACAGACGAGCTTCTTTCTCCGAAATGTCTCTTTTCTCTGTTGTGGAGGTGACGTCGAGTGTCTACTGACAAACTAATAAATCCGACAAACTCTCGACAACAAACAGAGAGCTTCCAGCGGCAGAGTGTGAGGAGAGTCGGCGGACTTCTCTCACCGCTGTGGACCGTTCACACCGTTCACGCTCCCATTTAAACCAGCGTCAAGCTGCGCGCGCACACATACACACGGCTTCCGTGTCCAGCCTTTCAGAATAAAACTATTTCCGGACCAGGTGTTTTATTCTTATTTTACCTTTTATATTCTACGTATTTGTTGTCAAAACAATAGCACCTTCAGACCACGGCAAATTCCTTGTAATGTATGTTACTTGGCAATAAACAGTTTCTGATTCTGATTCTGATAAAAAAAATAATTTAAAAAAAGTACCAAAAGTAAAAGTACTCATTATGCAGAATGGTCCATTTCATAATCACATATATTATATTGTTGGAATATAATTAGTTAAAAGTGGCGCTAGCTTGATTACTATATAATGCTGGGATGTTTCACCTATAATGATATATTTTCATATTTTGTATTAATAATCTTAATCTGCAAGTTAATTAGTAACTAAAGCTGTCAAATAAATATAGTCAAGTAAAAAATACAATATTGTTTTATCCAAAATGTAGTGGAGTAAAAGTATAAAGTAGCATAAAATGGAAATACTCATGTGAAGTGCAAGCACCTAGTTACAGTCCACCACTGCTGAGTACATTTACTCAAGTACTGTACTTAAATACAATTTTGAGGTACACATACTTTATTTGAATATTTCCATTTTCTGTTACTTTATACTTCTATACTAATAAATATTGTACAATTTACTTACATTTACATTTATTTAATAACTTCAGCCACTATTTACAGATTCGGATCAATAATACTAAATATATTATCATTATATCAGTATTGATTAAGACAAGACTTTATTGATCCCAGGGGGGAAATTCTCGTTACCCAGCAGTATATGAAGTAATTAACATTAGCTCCACTTTTACTAATAACAGATACTATATATATTACTTTTCATACTTTAAGTGTATTTTGATGCTAATACTTCTGTACTTTTACTTGAGTAAAATTTTGAATGCAGGACTTTCACTTGTAACAGAGTATTTCTACTTTGTAGTATTGCTATTTATACTTTAGTAAAAGATCTGAGTACTTCTTCCAGCACTGAAGAGGATGGTCGACAGGGAGAGATGGAGGAGTTGACCAGATATTTACAGGTGAAGTGTCCACAGATGGACGTATAATATAATATAATATAATATATATAACTCTTCTCCTGCTCAGATTTTACACATCAACATATGTTTATAGGTGTTGGGGAATACTACTACTGCGTATGTGAAAGACGCTGTATAAAGCCTTTGTGTGAAGTCTGCTGGTTGAAGACTACAAGCTTGAAAATGAAAATGATCTGTGGGTGAACTTAAACTTTAATTACATCTTTTTACAGATCGTAAGTGCTGACAGAGGAAATACAAGTATTTGTTTATCAGTCTTTATTGTTTGTGATGCTGCTGGTACGTGAGGTATTTTGTTTACTTGCCACACAGAGCTGCCAGTTTGAGTCGGCATAAGCGGCATGCAGCTCTAGCAGTGCCAAGTTGAAATGAAGTGGAAACCAAACTGGCACTGAGCTGGCCGGGTGTTGGAGAGCACCCATTAGTACATGAAGTCTGGTGACCTCGAACAATTCACAGCTTCAAAGCTGCCAAACCTCGACCCGAGCAGAAGTCTAATGAACCAGAATAACTGAGTTACACCTCTGTGGGTCTGCAGAGCCTCTAAGTAAGCTGTTATTCATTTTTAACGTGAAATAGTTACGTAATTCACAAACCAATGCCTGTTAAAGTATCATATCAGAAATATTAAAACTATAAAGTAACCTCTAAAGAATTCATGTTGGCCCTTCTCGTCTGCTGATCTTGAATTTGCACTGCGCTCAGAGAAGTAGGCTAATCTGCAGCAGCTAAATGTGGGAAGCCATCACTCACATGAAACAAGTGAAGAATATGAAAGGAGGGCAGAGATAAAATGGATGACACGTCGAGCTCTGTGTTTCCACTGATGCTCCGCTCTCTCTAATTGACTGCTGCAGATGTAGTTGATGTGCCAGTGCAGCCATGGTGCCTCTGGGCAAGGTGACCTCCTCCTGCTGGAGCACGAGATGCTTTCGTGCTTTCATGCAGCAGCAGTTTAATCCACGCTGCATTTTATGAGACAATTACAAAACATCAGTAAATAAATCAAAAGTAAAACATAAAAATGAAGCATAAAATGCTTTAAAAGAATAGTTGGATGAGAGGATCAATAATACTTATTAGTGTTTATAAGATCTGGAGTCAGAAGGGAATTTATTTCTATTTCATTTAATCCTATTTTAAATTATATTCATGTAATTCTGCCCTGTTTTATTGTATTTTAATGTTGTTTGCCTGCTTTTTTTTTTGCATTGTGTGTATGAAAGGTGCCACACAAATAAAGGTCATTATTATTACTATTTCTTGCTTTGTGCAATAATAAACATAACATAACATAACTCTCATAACTGTTTCTCTCTGAGAAACACATTATATTTCAACAGCCCAGCTTGGTGGTTTTCTGTTTTGGGACACATCCCACACAGCTTGCAGAGAGGCATTGTGAACACCTCTGCATCCCCCCCCGCTGACAGAAGAACACCATCTGGCAGAAAACGTGGAGGACACCAGGGAGCTGGAGTCTGTTCAGCACCATCAGGAGCAGCGATGACGACGAGTGGAACCTCCGCCCAGCACCTTCTCCCTGGGTGGTCCACGTTCACCTTCTCTCTTCACCTCGTCTGTAAACGCAGATTAACAGTTTTGTTTTCGGCTCTCAAAGAAAAAGGAGGGGACCTGCAGCGGATCACAGGCTGAAACCGGGAGGGCGATTTTTAAATAATGCAGCAGACTTCCTGGTCTCACAGTGGGAGAGAAAGCCAGTCACAGCGGGGAAACCATAACACATCACTGGGATTTATCTCAGCTCAGAAAGATTGGGCTTCCTCTGGGAGCAAAAAGGCTGCAGCGGCTTCTTCACGGAAACTTCGCATTTGTTGTGAAACAGTTCGAAAAATACTTTCCAGGAAAATCTATATTTGAGAATTAGTTAAATGTTTTTCTGTAAATGTGAAAAAGTGTGTGTGTGTGTGTGTGTGTGTGTGTGTGTGTCCTACTGCGTCTTTATGTGAAGGTCATAAAAGCATGTGGTTAATACAAAGAGTCAAACAAACAAAGCAGCTGTTTTTGTTTGGAGAACAGAAACGTCGGACCTCACAGATGAGGCAAAACATTTCAGCTCCTCCTCAGAAGTCAAACTGAAGAACTCGCTGCATACAAATGACTCCCTTTGATTTCAGCCCCCGAAACATCACCTGCCATCCGACATGACAGCTTGTCTGTCTCAAATCACCCGTCTACCACCGGTGAAATTGAGATTCTTGCCGTGTCTCGTCCTCTGAAGGAAGACATTTAGTGGGTGTAAGCCCTGGATATGAACCCCTCCCTGTCTTGTTGGCTGCAGCGAGTTGTGAGTTAAGTCTGAGTGCTCTGTCGCTGTCCATTACCTCAGCGTGTTCCCCTGTCACATGTGATGGGCACAGCGATCCCCGCTGCAGGCGCCTGATGTATGAACCCTGACAGGCCTCCGGAGGAGCTGCAAGCATGAAGGACTCTGAGAAAAGAAAGGTCGCCCACTGGGGTTCGGCACTAGCAGGGGGTAGATTTGTGTCTCTGTGAGCTGTTGTGATTGAAGGAGAGCTGGAAACATTCAGTTTGATGATGTGGAAAAAAAGTCTTTAATGGCATTTCAAGTCTTGAGTCTTGTGCTGCAGAAAGCTCAACCGGTCCGGAGCATACAGCTGGATGTACTTCACATTACTGTTCATTTTTAAAAAACGTTCAGCCACGAAAACATATGTTTTGAGTTTGAACAGTTCGGTGACCCCGCTCGAGCTCGAGGCTCCCTCCTTCAGGACAACAGCTATACAATAAATAAAAAAAATGCATTCATAGCCGTCGAAGCTGTGCGATGGTACGTGACACTCACTGCAGCTCTTAAAAGATGAATGAATTCACTGTCAGTGTTGATGTCTCACTGCCAGCTGATGGAGGGAAGCAAAGCTGCTTTATAACGTTCAAGGTAACCAGAAGGAAAAACACAGTGCTGGAAGAAGTATTCAGGTCCTTTACTTCAGTAAAAGTACTAATACCACACTGTAAAAATACTCTGTTTCAAGTAAAAGTCCTTCAATGAAATGTTACTTAAGCAGTAAAATGTCCCTGTGACTGTTGATACTATTACTTATTCTATCATTAGATAATTATTCCTCATCATTAATGTCAAAGCAGGATTTTACTGTTGGAGTTGGTCGAGGTGGAGCTCATGTTGAACCATCAGCTAATGATTCTCTTCATTCTGGATGAATCAGCTGATTATTTCCTCCATTAATCGATCGATTGTTTGGTCACAATGACCCAGAGTCCAAAGTGACGCCGTCACAATGAAACTAATGAAACTGGAACCATGAAATGTTTCCCATGAAAACTGAGCAGCATTAAATGTTAAAAAATACAGAAACCAAAACCTTCACGCTGAACAAATCCTCTTGTTGAGAACATCGATACTGCACGAAGAGGAGGAGGAGGAGGAGGAGGAGGAAGACTCCTGGGTCTCAGCACATACAGAATAACAAACACTGCCTGCTGTTGGGAAGGACACCTGGGAGACCCGTGGACATGTACAGCTGTGTCAATAAGTCCAGGTGAGGTCCTCCATGCTACACTGCCCTCCTGCAGGAGCAGCGAGTGTCCAGCTTAAAGCCCAAAAGACATAAAAACAGACGCATGCAGCATTTCAAGGACCAAACTATCAAAACACAACCTACACGAGCTGCAGCCGCAGTATTTTACACAACCTGCGGCTCCTCTCATCAGTTTATCTGCGGTTCATGTTCGTCATGACGCGTTAACACGCGACAAGGAGTCCAGCCGGCCAATCACTGACTTCCATCTTAATTACAAAGACACACGCTAGGAATGATTTGCATAAATAATCTGTAACTAAATCTGTCAAATAAACGTAGTGGAGTAGAAGTATGAAGTAGCATGAATTAGAAATACTCAAGTAAAGTACAAGTACCGCAACATTGTACTTAAGTGCCACGTTTGAGTAAATGTACTTTCCACCACTGTGTCTGAGAAAATGAACAAACAGCAGATTTGAGTCAAATTCAGCCAAAATGACACGAAATGAATGAATCATCGAGTTTCACCCTCCTCCTCTTCCTCCTCGCCCTCCTCTTCCTCCTCACCCCCCACCCCTCCTCTTCCTCTTCATCCTCTTCCTCTTCACCCCCCCTCCTCCACCCCGTTCTCACCCTCCTCACCCTGCTCACCCTCCTCCTCCTCCCCCTCCTTGCCCTCTTAACCCTCCTCATCCTCCCCTCCCTCCACCCTCTTCACCCCTCCTCCTCTTCCTCCTCTTCCTCCTCTACCTCCTCACCCCCCACCCCTCCTCTTCCTCTTCACCCTCCTCACCCTGCTCACCCTCCTCCTCCTCCCTCTCCTTGCCCTCTTAACCCTCCTCATCCTCCCCTCCCTCCACCCTCTTCACCCCCCCTCATCCTCCTCACCCTCCTTGCCCTCCTCCCTCTCCTCTCCCTCTTCACCCTCCTCCTCCCTCCCCCCCTCCTCCCTCTCCTCCCCCTCCTCCCTCTCCTCCCCCTCCTCTCCCTCTTCACCTCCTCCCTCTCCTCTCCCTCTTCACTCTCCTCACCCTCCTCTCCCTCTTCACCCTCCTCCTCCCTCCCCCCCTCCTCCCCCTCCTCCCTCCTCCCCCTCCTCACTAACCGTTATGAATGAAACGTCGACCCCACACAGACCCACATCCATATCACTAATGACTTCCTCTCTGTGCATTCAACGCCCCTCATTGTGAGGTGAAATTACATTATGCTTAACATGGCTGATGATGATCTCACTGGTCTGGACTGTGTGTGTGTGTGTGTGTGTGTGAGCAGACCTTCACACACACACACACACACACAGATATAATGTCTTGCCTGTTTCCTGTCAGCTGTCGTCTCTCATGTCTGTGCTGAAGGACGTCTGATGTGATCGTGTGTTCGGACCACGAGCTGAAAACTAACTTTATTTAGTCGTTTCCTGAGCGACATGTTTTCACACGTTACAGTGAAGCGACCAGTCAACACGCTGCTGATCCATACTGATCATGAACGTCACCTTCACGTGATGGCCGGTTTAATGGTGTCCGCAGATCTCAGACCAGCTGAACTCAAGCTGATACGCACGTGTACTTCAACTTTACACCAGTAACAACTGGACAGGACTCAGCTGTTGGCAGCGGTGGAAGAAGTACTCAGTACTCAGTGCCCAATACAACAGTGTAGAAATACTCTGTTACACATAAAAGTCCTGCATTCAAATGTTACTGGAGTAGAAGTACAAAGGTGTTGGCAGCAGCTGGGTAGTTTAATCTATAACAATACATCACTATTTATTTGTTAGATTTTCTATTAATAACTTAAATCTGCAAATAAACGTAGAGGAATAAAAAGTACAAAATGTCCCTCTGAGATGTCACAAACATTCATGATCCCCAGAGGAAGAATGTCAATGACTGACTTCTCCTCTAGCGCCACCATGAGGTTCACATTCATGATTTTATCATAACTATTATCAACTATTAACTGTTAGCAAATATTAGCATGTTAACACGCTAAACTAAGATGGCCACTTCCTTTGTAACTGCTGTCAGCATGTTAGCATTGTCTCTGCGAGCGTGTTAGCATGCTGAAGTTAGCATTTAGCTCAAAGCACCACAGTTCCTGAGTGTGTGGATCAGTCCTCCTCACCTCTTCAGATTCATGCATGATGCTAAAACCTGTACGCACAGGGGAGTGTGTGTGTGTGTGTGTGTGTGTGTGGGAGTGTGTGTGTGTGTGTGTGTGGGTGTGTGTATGTGTGTGTGTGTGTGTGTGTGTGTGGAGGTTTGGCAGAGATCTCCGAACACTTTGCTCCAGGCAGCAGTTGAATGTGTGTGTTGTAGAGACGTGGGAGAGTCCCTCTGCTGAGTGTGTGTGTGTGAGTGTGTGTGTGTGTGTGTGTGTGTGTGATACAGTCATCTGAACAGTACGAAGGAGTTGCTGTTGTTACTCACAGAGCAGCGAACGCCACAAACACTCCTGACCCCGTAATTCATTATATAAACCAGTAGATCCTCATTTTTTTTTTTACCTCAACACGACTTTAAAAAGGAGTGAAATGAAACAACATGAGATGGAAACATCACTCTTCTGTGGTTCAACTAAATGAGGGGTTTATATTTGATAAAGTGTAAAGATGGAAGCCATCATAAACCTGTTTCTCTTCCAGCTACAAGAAGACGAATCAATGAAAACAACTCTCCACCACTTTGCTCTTTTGCTATGAAGTCTTCATATTTAATCTTTCTAACCTGCCTACATTTTAATGTTTCGTTGTGTGTTAAAATCATTATTTTCAGCTTTCCTACAGCTCCCATCTTGCCTCTCTCTTCACATGTAGAGGCCTCTTGTGCAATAAATTGACTACGTAAAACAAACTGTCATCATGTAAACTTGAATATACAAAAATAAGTTTTGAATATCTAAATAATACAAAAACATGACGGCGCTCAGCTCCTCTCTGTTCCTCATGATGTGTTTGTGTGAAGTGACAGCGCCCTCTTGTGGCTGTCGGTCCATTCATTCAGGAATGTTTTGTATTTATTAAATCAAGAAAGAAACTGTCAGGAGCTTTTGATCATATCACATGATCTTCATCAGCAGTTGTCATGAAAATGTTCAGACTTTGTGTTTATTATGTTTATTAATTGTGCAAAAGTCAGAAGAGGTTTTCACTGATGAAATGAGCTGATTATTATAGTGTTAATACTAACAATGCTATCAAGTGGTAGCATGCCGTGCATGTGGTGCTGTGATGTAAGCAGCAGTTTATTATTAAAAAGAGTTATTTAATGTATTTTAAGATTTACAAACACTGAGCTAACAATTAGCAAAGTCCAACAAAAACAATTTAATATACAAACAAATGAATACTAGTATACATGTAGGTAAAATCTTTCTTTCCAGCTTTTCAGCTCCATCTCTAGTTAGTGAAACATTTTCAACTTTAAATCTAAACCTGCAATAATAATAACGGTTATTTTGGCCTCTTGGCGGCAGCGCAACAAGCTGGAAACGTCGATATTTAATCACGGCTGACTTGTTGAACTTGTTAGCCAACAGTTGTTTATTTCCACCCCCGTCAGTCTCCTGATGGATGAAGTCCAGTCTTCTCTCTCTGTCAGCTCTGTTTCTGGTCTCCTCCACCTCCTGAGGGAAACATCTGGCTCTTCAGCTGCTAAATGTGTATATGTTACTACTACATATACTACTATACTATATATACTATACTACGTTCAGCAGCTCGTGTTCAGTGACTGAACCAAAACAAAGATCTGTAGAGGCAGTCATCATCATCACTACTAACGACCCCTTTCACATTAAACAGCCACCTGCTTCGTTATTAATATAATAAATATATTGATTGTTGCAGCTTTAAGGCTGCAGGTAGTCTGCAGGAAGTGGCTGCCTGCTTCAGTAAACAAACACACGACAAACTACTGTAATCAGTTTATTGGCAAAATGAAATATAATGAATGTTGTGAGTACACACTTACTAATCCAGCTAGCTCCCAGAAGTCCATCTAGTTATAAACGTACCTACCCTTTTTGTCTTAGAAACTATTATAAAGGTTAATGGGATGTTTTTCATACAGACTGTACAGAAACAGGAAACAGGACGGAGGATTTATACATTATAAAAACACAACATCCTGGCTGAAAGTTTAAATTGTACATGAAGGAATTTCAAAGGATTTTTCTGTATAAACAAATTTAATTTCCAAGATGGATCTCCCCAAAAATATTTCTTCTTCTGCTCCAAAATAATCTGTTGTCATCCCCCCCCCCCTTTCCTCATATTTTAAGTTCACATCTTTCAAAAGTGGTTAAAAGAAACGTTTCACCCTCAAACACGTGTTTTAGGTTAAAGTGGGTCAAATATGGGCTCGAGCTTAAAGCTACCTTTGTGCTTGTCATCAGAGACAGTTGTAAACTGGGAGTGATACTTGAAAACAAGGATCATAAATGTTCCTCTTTAGTATCTCATTATTTCTATTATTACCAGAAGAAAATTAAAACAACATGAAAAAATTATAAAAAGACAAGAAAACAACCGACTTTTAAAATTCAAGGAGAGACCAGCTGCTAAAGGAAACACTGGCAGTATTTTTTGGGATTTAAATTCACACAAATAATGACTAAAATTATATACAAAGTACTAAAAACATTTCACAATAACTCAAAACGCTGGCATATAAAAATTAAAATAAAAAAAAAACACCCCACACGAGGTGGATTTTCCAGTTGTCCAAATCAGTTGTCACACAGATTCTCTCAAACTTAGCTTCTGTCGTTACAGACAACAAACAGGATTCTCTTCAGATCTTTTAGGAAACTAAAACCATGAACTTACAGAGAAACAGTCGTTGTGGAAACCAGCGACACTGTCGTCTGAGAGCGTGTACGAGCAGGGCAGGAACCCACCAACTCCAACTGGTTCCTCTGATCCAATTATTCAGCTTCACTCTCTGATCCAAAAACCAAAAAGTCTCTAAAGTGCTCCAAAGAAACTGGACTGACACAAAACAAGACATGGAAGTGCCTCGAAAGAAGAAGAATCTAACTAAATAGAAAGCAAACACACATTATTTTACATTTGGACAAAATGTTTCACCAAATACAAGGTGGGAAAAAAAATAAAAAAAAGACGATTTCCCTCTTTTTCTTTCTGTGTTTCTGCAGTTCAAACATGAAACTTCCTCCGATGAGCTTCAGTACTTTGGTACTTTGGTGTAATCCTCCGTGTGAATGTTCCTGCACAGACAGATGGACAGGATCATCCCCAGCAGCTGGAAGACAAAACATACATCGAACATGTTAAATCCCAGACATTTTCACATCTAACTAACAAACATTTAATTTTGCTCAAAATGTGAAGGAACCAAGTCAAAGCTTGAATCTAAAGTTATAAAACTAACCACGTGATTTTGGGTGAGCAGCAAATACAAACATCTACTGGTTTTCTTACTCCTCTACGATACTGAGCCACTGATCAACAAGCAACAACAATAACAAACAACTTGAAGACGTCACGTTGGACTTCAGGAAAGTGTAATGTGCATTTATTTCCACAGTTATCCACAGACGTACCTCAATAAAAGCCACCCCGAGGCAGATGCCCAGGACCACCCCGATGTTGGTGAGGAGCCAGCTCTCCACACTGGCAGAACAACCCTGATAACAAACACAGGTCCATTAATCCGACAGCACGGAGGCAGGTAAGCAGTGAACAGGCGAGAGCAACAGAAAACACAGTTTACCACGTCGTAGACGGGCCAGTTGGGCGTCTGAGCCTCACAGAATCCGCTGTCGGAGAAGTTTCCGGTGGCGAGCGAGATGTTCTGGCAGGAGCAGGGAAACAGCAGCTGAGAGCTGTTGACGATGATCATGTTCCCGTTCCAGTCCAGACGGCCGGTCCAGCCACAGCACTCCATCTACAGACGGACAGACAGGCAGACAGACAGGCAGACGGGATCATCAGCAGCGTGGTCGTCGTCTGCCGCGGAGGACGGCTGCTTTCAAGGATGTTGGCTAGAGACGGGAGCGAAGGCGCCTCGTCAGATATTATTGATCGATTCTGGAAGCTGAAGAATGTCGTTCTGTCTCTACATCACTTTTCCTGACAGGTGGGAGATTAAGAGTTTGGCAGGAAGCGTCCTCATCAGGCTTCTGAATGACTGAGTGTGTTTCCAGCCACACGAATAACTCAACCTAAACTCTAAAACAGCAGAGACTGTCTGTGTGCGGCACGTTGGCCTTCATTAGAAAGCTGATGGTGAAGAAACAGGCAGGAAGCAAAGGAGGAGAGAGGGAGGCAGGATGTTGTGGTTACGTGCTACATGTTTGAGCCATAAAATGTGTTGTTTTTTTAAATTACACATAAATAAATACAACCTGTCTGGGCCATGATATAAACTTAATTACTTATAACATGTTGACCAGGTCAGTGATGTTGTGTCAGGAGATAATCAAGAGATTACAGATTGCAGTAACATCCTTTGGAGATTTATTTTGAAGGGTACAGACAAACACTTCCTGTTCTTCAAGTGTTGCTGGTGTTTTTCTAAACAAGTAAATCAGTTTTTTGGGTAGAATTTGTAGACTTTCCTATAAAGTGACACAGTAAGTTTAGATGTTTTATTCAAACAAATGTGAACAAACCTTTTCAGAGCTGTTCACTGTTTTATTTTATAAACATTAGGTGTTGCACTTCTGTTAGCTTTATTTTTCCAGAGAAGGAAAGTATTTCATCTGCTTCTGATATATTTGTTTCTTTAAACAACTGTAGTCTTCATGCATAAATCTCTTCATTAGAGGAGAAGTGTGTGGCAGAGTGTACAGTAATGAACGTGTCGGTGTCAGGTGTGTAGTTCATGTTTGTATTTGCTGCAGTTTCATAAAAACATGAGATTCTAAGAGCACGAATCTGACCCCAGATCAGAGCTTCCAACTCACATTCCTCTGGATGAAGTCCCAGGCCTGCTCTGTGGTGGAGTTGTTGCCAGGGTAGTTGTCCAGCACCTTGGAGACGATCTTGGACATCTCTTCATTTAACTGACAGAAAAAAGTTTTGTGGTGATAAATCTTGTGATGCAAATAAAAGATCAGCGACGTGAAGACCGAACTGAGGTGGAGACACGTTTACTTCAGTTTAACTCAAGGAAAATTATTCCATGCACGTCTGCTCCATGTTGGAGAGTGTTTTTCTTTTTTCTTGTGTGTTATGTGTAGCTTGTTTCATGACTTCAGAATAAAACCAAACCATTTATCCATAAATGTACAGAAACACCAGAGCGGTCAGTTCACAGCTGTTAGCATGCACATACATGGAGTTTGTACACCTTGGACTTTCTGAGAGTCACGTGAGAAGATCGCCTCCACTCTCACATCTTTTTGTGAAATATAAAGCTTGAGCCAGCGGCCGGTTAGCTTAGCTTAGCATAAAGACTGGAAACGGGTGGAAACAGTT
Source organism: Enoplosus armatus (assembly GCF_043641665.1). Lineage (NCBI taxonomy): Eukaryota > Metazoa > Chordata > Actinopteri > Centrarchiformes > Enoplosidae > Enoplosus > Enoplosus armatus. The sequence continues at coordinate 2,422,663 of NC_092180.1, forward strand.
AGCCTGGCTCTGTCCACAGGTAACAAACTCTAAAGCTCACTGATCAGAACGTTACAACTTGTTTATTTAATCCGTACAAAAACAACACTGTTTTCAGTCTTTATGCTAAGCTAAGCTAACTGGCTGCTGGCTCTAGCTTCATGTGTACTGCACAGAGAGAGAGAGGTATTGATTTTCTCATTCAACCTACAAATAGTGGTATTTCCCCACATGTTGAACTATTCCTTTAAGTTTTTCTCTTAACAAAAACCTTGATGTTCTTTAACAAAGAGGGAATCTGCTGGATGTTTAACAATATTAAAGCGTTATATCAGAGCCATGTTTCACTTGCATTCCTGAATAATCACAGTTCTTTTTCATGACTTTGGGATGTCGACTGGCACGAGCTACAAATTCTTGCGGTGAAGGATTTGGCAGCCTGATCTGTGAAATCAGATTTTAGGATATGACGAGCGTTACAAAAGAGGAACCATTGGAGGCAAAACTGATCCAAATCACCGCAGTCCAGACGCAGGAAATCTGCGTGTAATCGCTGTTAAATCTTTTCTCAAGCGTCAAACCTGAATGTCGAGACACTCAAGGTCTCCAGTGAACACGGCTCTCCACTCTGGAAGAGCAGATATGCTTTCTGTTTTTATTCAGAGCAGAAGGACGGGAGGATTTTTCCTTGAACCCATTTGGCAGAAAACACAGTGGCTGAAAAAGCAGCTTCCAACAAATGTTCAGATACAATAAACAGATCTGTCTGAAATCCTCCTTTTTTATAACATTTCATCTGGATCAGTGAGGACGCTTCTGGTCCAAGTCTGACATTTTCTTGTTTTATTTTCATTTGCTCGAACAAAAAGAGCACCAGTTATTTCTATGTTTGTAGACGTGTGTGAGAGAAACCATGCGCTTGTAAGTTTGTGTTGGACAAACTAAACTATGTCACCGTCCAGCTGGCGTCAGTCTCGCAGCTTTCAGTCACATTCCCCATAAATCCCTTCAGAGCTTTGTCTTTTCAACAAAAATCGGGAAAAAATGCATCTTACTTCGTTTACAGCTACTTTAAGTTGAGCTAAAACTACTGATGTTTTTCACAGCATCGTTTCTTTATGAACTGCAACTGTAAAAAGTGAAAAACGAGAACCTTTCTGGTCGTAGTCCAAACATAAGACTGTAGAGCTGGAACAATTAGTTGACCTCTATATGATTCTTAAAGATTTGTTTTACCATTTCTGCCTTTGTATGAAAGTGACAGTAGTGATAAAGACGGGACATGTGGGGTGATACACCACTGAGCAACCAAACTTATCTGCTTTCAGCTTCTCAAATGTGAATATTTATAATGTATCGTGAATGTTTTAGTTTTCTTAGTCTTCTCTGATAGTAATCTCTTTAGTTCTTGACCGTTTGTCAGGAAAAACAAGCAGTTTGAATACGTCGCCTCAGGAAAAGAAACCACAGGTGAATCAAAAATGAAAACAATCATTAGTTGCAGACCTATAAGACGACAATACACCGAGTGTAATGCTGCGTTCACGGCGTGTAGGACGGAGGGTAATGATGATGTTAATGATTGTTCACATAAAGCTTTTCACATCAGTCTTTGGGTCGTGAGGCGTCCTTTCGTTTACATTTTCAGGCACTTCCTTGTTACTAAGCGTCGAGTCGGACATGTCAAAGCTTTCAGAAAAGTCTGGGTTTTCGTAATTACAACTTGGACGTTGACATAAATGGTCCTTACGAGTCGTAAACTGGTGATTACGGTGAGTCACGTGACGTAAACACAGCACAAGGTCTCAGGGAAAGACAGATGTTTTGCATTGGAGTTAATTACTGCAACGTTCATAAAAACATCTAACTAGTATTCTATATTTACCCCGAGGAGGAGTGCTCGGATTGAAGTGTGCAGAAACTCCTCTAAAGTATTAAAGTGAGCTCATAGTTGTTGTTCATTTCACCAAAAAACCTCACAGATGTGACTGACGATGTTCGATTACTGTTTTGTGATGAGCTCTCATATAAATTAAACTCTACATGTAAATAATCAAAGCATAAATCTTGAATTTATTATTTTGAAAATGTCTAAGCCAATAGGAGACTTTGGAGAGGCAGATAAATGGAAGTAGACAAACAAGAATGCCGTTTCTGAAACAAACCTATAAAATAAAGTAATCTCGGCTGCTGAACATTTGTAATCTAATACTTAATGTCAAACCTATAAAAGGTTTGACATAAAGTTTAAAAGCCAGAGCATATGAAACACACATTTAAATTGCTATTAAAGAAGAAGAGTAACATACTTTACACCTTTCTGCTGCCTCCTGTTCTATATGCATCTGTGTCTCAGACTGAACACCAGAGGGCGCTGCAGCACCAAATGCTGCCGGCTTCAATTTCAGTCAGCTGCTGTTACATGGACCATATGTCATCGCCTCATCAGATGCAGTGCTCTCTGTTGTAGTGGTGTACTTGTTGGAAGGGTAGAATTAGCTGCTATTCATAGCACGTGTTGTTTCTATTACAGCCGCAGAACATAGTTTTGCCTGTGAGGGCATGTTGCGACACGTCGTGGGTGTGAAAGGCAATCACAAGACGAAGGTGTGTTATTGACAAACTTCCACATTTCATTAGTCAGAATCACCCGTTTAACGTTTGGATTCTAGGTGAGACTAACGAAAAGGGGAAACTCCCATGATGCTCATGTGCTGTCATGGCGATGTGAGGAGAGGAAGTGACATCACTCACCACGTCCTTCTGGAAGTAGATCAGAGCGCCGGCTGTTATCTGAGCGATGAGGATCAGCAGGAGGCAGGTGAAGTACTGAGGAGACAAACAGACAGATGTTAAACCCAAAACATCTGTAAGAGTATTAAAACACGCTGGCTGAGAGGCGGCGCAGCAGGATGCCACCTGGACTGTGATTGGACCGTCAGACCAGCATATTCTAGATGTAGTACAACAAGTATTGTGTGTGTGTGTGTGTGTCACAGCCTGATACATCTTTGTATTGGTTCTTCAGTCGGAACCAATGAGCTTTCAGCTGAGAGCAACAGACAGGAAGTCAGACAGTAAGTACAAGAAGGACTAACATGTTGTTGGGATTTGACAGCAACAACAACACACAGCCTTATCTGTTAAAGTTTCGGTACGAAGTTCGGTGCGATCAAAGTCGTGGAGCTCCCAAATATGGTTTGAATATAAACTGTCAACCATCAGATATACTCTTGTAATGTGCCTCTCTGTCGCTCATCTTTCTGGTGTTTAGATGTGAAGTAGTTTGGAACCACAACTTTATCCAGAGTTTATCCAGTGGTACAGAGAAACTAGTACTTTATCAAATCAGTATTGTTCAAGTGCGTCCATGATGCTTTCAAGCTTTGCTGTTGGCTGTAGTAGCTGATCCAACATCAGCTCTGACCTCAAAAACTTCACAACATTACATTTTGAAGTAATTCAGAGAGCCGTTGTTGTTATGATAGGAAAACTATCATATTTCCACAGTAAATCCTCCACTCGCACCACATCTGGTCACACATGTACATACATGAATATATAAACTGTCACTCACCAGGCCCAGCAGACAGCGGATCTCATAAATGGCCCCCAAGCAGCCGAGGAAGCCCATGAGCATGGAGAAAGCGCCGACTCCAATCAGGATGTAGCAGGCGGCCTTTACAGCTGTGGAGTTGTCTGTGTGGAAACGACAAAGAATACAGATCAGAAACCACAACGTGAACGTAAACAGGACTTAGTGAACTCTGCAACTCAACAGCATCTTCTGGACGCGACGAAGACGAGTGTGAAGCCGCACTCTCTTTCAGCGCTGTCGCAATCTGAACTCTACAAACTTGTGCAAACTGAAACCAGACAAGCTCACTAACACAGCAACACATGTGATCCCCAAATGAAATGAATTGAATTAGAGGCATATGAGCGGCCGCAGGGCTCCACTCACGGCGACTGATGATCAGCGTCCAAACGTAACGCAGGAAGCTGAAATAAAGCCTCAGCTACAATCCAGACCCTCAGGGGCCTCAATACAACTCTAACAAACCAGATAATAAACTCTCTTATATTATCAGGTTGCGAACAATCTCACTGCACATTCTTCTTACACATAAACACCAGTTTCTGTGTGGGAGATGTGGCGCGCGCATGTTTTCTGTGGGGAGTCCGAGATCTGAGACAGCGATGGTGAACATTCAGAGACAAAAACTTTGTGAACAAGCAGCATGCTGGAAGGAACACGTCAGCGTATTGATATCTGCCAACATACTCTTTTAAAGACTGACCACCCCCCCACCCCACCCCCATAGAGTCCGCGTGGCCTCAAGGAATCATGGGATACCCCCGGGGGATCAGTGAATCAGGGCTCGCAGCTCAAAACCAAGACAACCAAGAGAAACGAGGGGAGTTTATGATGGAAAGTTAGGCTGAAGAGGGGGAGGGTTGGTGGTGATGCAGGAAATGAAAACCTGCGTGTGTGTGTGTTAGTATACGAGTGTGTACATGTACATGTTTTTAGGGTCAACCTGCAGGGCAACCAGAGACGGTTCAGCTCTCGACCCCGGATTAAATACTGGCTGCCGTCACGATACAGAGGAGTCCACCGATGATGTCTACACTTTTCTCACCAAGGTTTCATTCGACAGACAAAAAGCCAGCTGCTTTTCAAAAACACTGTTGAAATCAATGACAGATAGAATAAACAAGTTATTGCTCAGTACAGTGAACTTCTGTCACTGCATTAAACCAGACAAAATTCTCAATTTGTGAGTTTTTCATCAAATTTTTGCTCCGTTCAAAAGCTTCTATCATTTTAAACACCATGTATTTTTGAATTTAGTTTTGCACTTCCGTAAAGTTTGGACATATTTAAACAAAGAGGCCGGGATATCCTGACTTTTTGTCCCTAATATGTGCCCAAAAAATACTGGATCCTCTCCATAGTTCCCATAATGCAACTCAACAGCTTATAGCTATCGAGTCGTCAAACCGACAGTCATAACCCTTAATCGGTAACTAGGTCAGAGCCAATCAGTCGATCAGCCTGGTGGTTAGCTGCTCCAGCTGACGTCACACACCTGCGAGTCACCATTAAACTTTAAACTGAAGAATCCACCTGTCAGTTTGCATATTGAGGCGTTTGTTAATGACCTCGTGCTAGCTTAATTACCTTGTTGCACATGTTTACTCTTGAGCTTATGCTAATGTTGTCTAATCAGTTCATTCACAGCGTGACTGTAGTCTGGATTTCATTTGTCTAATGAGTCAAACTAATAATAATAATAATATTCTTATTAGCTGGTATTACACGCAGCTTATGATAATGGAGCACACACACACACACACACACCTACGATTATGATATCTGGAATAAAATACTCTTAAACTGGAGTCAGTCCATAGTATCACCGACCCAGAGAAGAGTTCCCCGAGGTCCCCCTCCTCGACATGGAGGTCTGTTTACACCCCGTCTGAGTTGTAATAAACCAGATTTGTCCTTCAATATTTGGGCGATATGTGATGACATAAGACGGGTTCAGCAGAAATGAGGTCTCGCTCTGACTCAGCGCAGTCTTTGTTCAATCAGGTTACAGCAGGCTGATTTCATCGCTCACACACATGCTGCACCAGGGAGCTCATTGATTCACCCTCAGAACCACTGGGATCATCTGTGAGCCCATTACGGGCCACTGGCTCCGTTTATGAAATGTTCCATTCAGCATCAATACGTCTCATTTATGTGCAGACACAAAGATAAACTGTCCACTGCTAGCTTTAACGCCCTGCTCCGCGCCGTTTGTGTCGTATGACCGCATTCCCGACCTCGATGAAATCCCTGGACTCACGCTATCTGTCCTCCGTCCTCTCGGCTCGGACAGACTGGTGATGTAGTGTGTGTGTGTGTGTGTGTGTGTGTGTGCGTGTGGTGATGAGTAAGGCGGTGAGCGCACTGGGCTGATGTGATGCATGCTGATGCTGGACGGAGCAGAAAGAGCCCAGTGTCTGAGGGGAGGACACCTGCAGAGAGGCCGTGGACGAGGGACAAATGTCCTCAGTGACGCTCGCTGGTCTGAGAGCACACACACACACACACACACACACACACACACACACACACACACACACACACACACACACACACACACACACACACACACACACACACAGTGTCGGTCTCTATATTTCTGCATCAACTCCGTCGTCTCTTTGCCTTTCTGTCTGTCTCGCTGACTCTGGTCGTCTTTCTTCTTCTCTCGCACTGATAAACTCTCTCTGTTACTATTTTAGAGGAAATAAGTCTGAATTTTGGGGGTAAATGTACTATATTATTATTATTATTATTATTGTTATTTGATATCAATCTCATGTCTGTTAAGTACAGAGCTGGAGTTAGAGCGTGGTTAGCCTAGCTTAGCATAAAGACTGGAAGCAGGGGGAAACAGCTAGCTTGGTTCTGGTTTTAGTTTAAAAATGCATCTACCAACAGCGGTGAAATGTAAGTAAGTACATCTGCTGAAGTACTTGTACTTTACTTGAGTCTTTTCATGTCACTTTATACTCCACTACAATTCGGAGGGAAATATTGTACGTTTTACTTCACATTTATCCACATCTTTAGTAACTGGTCACTTTATAAATTAAGATCAATCGATAAGTCGATTGACAGAAAATGAATTGCCAAATATTATGATACATATTTTGAACATTTCAGGTGTTGGCAGAGCTATTTTTTTCACTGTGGACAGAGCTAGGCTAGATATTCTCCCCTGCTTCCAGTCTTTGTGCTAAGCTAAGCTAACACACAGGTTGTTTTCCCTCAGAAATTATAAGTGAATTTGCTTATTTCCCAAAATGTTGAACTATTTCTTTAACCTTACGGGTTGCAGGTTGATGAGCCACATCAGTCTTTGAACACTGTGTCAGAGGATCGAAAGATATGGAGGAGAGAAAAGAGACAGAGAGGCTGACAACGAGACAGAGATTCGTTTTGTGGCTTAAAGGAATTTCCTTTTTTTAAACACAGTCCAGAGAACCAGGCCACAAATCTGCTGGACACTTGTGTTTAACTGTCTCGTGTGGTGGAAAACACACACAGGCGTTCATGGTAACACCGACACATGTTGGCCTTCATCAGTGACTGTTAGACAGAAGACGTCTGTCATCAGAGTCGTAACGCAGCTCAAAGCTCTGGAAACCAAACAGCCAAATCCAACAGTTACTACAGATCATTACGTTAGAAACACCAGAGCCGGTTGACAAATTGATGATTTATGTGTTGAGCTCTCAAGTGGAAGCAGGGATGTTTGGGTTGATCACCGTCTCCAACTGATGAGAGTGTGAATGTGGAAGTTATTTAAGTCTCAAAGTAAAAATAACACGAACATAACGCCTCTGTTTGGAGGTGAAGCTGCTGATGTGAAGCAGCTAATTAAACCCAGCAGGGACTACTTGCTAGCTTCTGATTTAAATAATCAAACGCTTGCAATCAGAAGAAATACAGAATTTAATAAAAAATGGGAAAGATTTCAACCAGGAGATGTTGTACCAAGCCGGAAAGACATATGTAGGTTGGAGCAGCTGATAAAAATGAACTAAAATACGCTGAAAAGCTGAACTTTTGTGCATTATAACCTTTATTTTAATGGAAGTTGATATATTTTCAACATATAACTGGTTCTACAGGATCTGCTGGACAAAATACGTTAGTGTTAAACGCAGGTTCACTAGCGCAGCACAGTCATGGCCGCTCGTCTACTTCTGCCTATAACTCAGATTTGTTTAAACTCGATCAGATTTCAACTCTTTTTTCTTCTTTCTCTCACACAGACACATTTAAAGACACACACACACACACACACACACACACACACACACACACACACACACACACACACACACACACACACACACACACACACACACACACACACACACACACACAGCCTGCAGCCAGAACTTGGCCTGTTTTCAGCCTGTTAATCATGGCTCCATTTGTATTGGCCTACATGCGCTCTACAAGTGGATTAGTGTAAAAGGTCCACTGGAAAAATACATATTGGCCGTTTGTTTCGTTTGTGCTTTAGAAGTCATCACAGTGAAATCCAGCCAGCAGAGCTGCATCGAAGGCTTTTTAGTCCAAACTACAGACGCAGCCTCCACTGAAGTGATGATTACAACTCAAAACACACAAATACATAGAACCAGGTCATATGAAGGAATCACACACACACACCGCACGACAACCATCATCAGTTTTACAGTCGAACGCACAGCGATTCAGTCTGTTCCTTCCTCCGTTTCACTGAAAGCAAAATGACATTAAATCTGTTGAAGGCACTTACTGAGGACGACGATGAAGCTCTGATTGTCCAGCAAGAGCCACAGTCCAAAGCCCATGATGACGGCCCCACACAGCTGGAGGACAAACACAAACACACACACACACACAGGTCAGCCATTAAAACATGCTGCTGTAAATGTGAGCACGTTTCAACACACTAACAGATGACGTTTGTATGTGAGGAACCTTCATTGACAACAGAGGACGCAACAAAACTTTGCAGGCTTTACTCTGCTTATACTGGCGTGTTTTACTGGTACTGTTCTTAAATCGTGGATACGGGTTGAAGGGAGGGGATGCTCATACAATGCAACAGAAAGCGATCAGTAAACAGTAAAATCAGGCGGATATTTGAGCGTACGAACAGGAAAGTAGGAGGGAAACTAAACTCCAAACCACAGAGATTCAGTTAAAAGAGAGACTTTTAACAAGCAGAGATTTGTCTTCACAAACCAGTGGTCAAAAATAAGCTGCAGTTTTTCTCAAAAATGAACAGATTTAATAAAATTTAACAGTTTATTCAAAGCTGTTTTCTGAGAGACGAAATCATTTCAGTGCAGAGGCCTGAATATGAAATATTCAAGGTGTGCAGTGACGCAATGCCTCCGTGCCAACGTCTTATGAATGTTTTATTGTTCCAGGATTTTACCAGGTCAAAACCTGAGACAGCAAACTCCTAAAGTCTATGAAGTAAAGTATTGATATCAACTTTATAAAAGACTTGAACATGTAAAGTGCTCATTTCATGTTGCTAAAGTTCAGTACCTTCACGTTTGATCATGTGTGAGTATTGTCAGACTATTTTTGAGCAGTAACGAGATTAAAATGAAATCAATTCAAAAGTCCCTCAAAATATTTAAAGCAAAATTTAAGTAACAAAAGTGCAAATGTAACTTAATGACTACGCATTTCTGTAAGTCTCCCGTTTGTGCTTCCCTACTTCGGATCTCATTAATGTAGGAATTCAAACACAGTGTTTATCTGTCTGCTATGAAGCTCTTAACCTCAGATCACAGATTTCATTTCCACAGAAGAGGGGAAACGAGAAAGTGAGTATCACCCTGGTAACTAGGCCACAAACACTTCATCCGCACTGTAATTAAGACTCAGAGACACAGAAAGACAACATGAGTGAACAGTTGACATCAAGCCGCCCACAAAACTGCAGTCTACTTGAGCAACTTGAGATACTTCTACACTGTCAAAACACAATCACTACATTTGCTCTTCTTGAAAGCACTGAATAAAGTCATGTATTTACATATTTTGTTCCAACCGGTCTACTTTTTCCTCAGCCAGTCTCAGAGTTTAAGAGAAAAAACAAGCAGCAAAAGCATAAGGAAAGGATTAAACAGCGTCTTTATTTGTGTACGCCGCTATCGTTAGCGTGTCCGGCTAACTAGCTTACTACCAACAGTAGCCTAGTAACTTAGCGTTACGTCCAAAGCCAAAGAGCAAACCATTAAATTACATTAGGTTTTGGGGCTACAGGTTATGTTTAAAAAATAATTAAGAAAAGTGACTGCAGCTACTAGAGCAGCAGTAGTGTAGTATTTCACCACTGTGTGAAGCCGGTCCTGGATGCTATCAGAGTTTATGCTAATGTTAGCAGCTCGGTCCTGCTCTTTTTTGTATTTGGGGGAGTTTTAACTCCAGAAACTTCAGCTAATGTTACCAGAGGTGGTGTTACATTTGCCAAACTCTTCGGTTGAGCTGGATTTACAGTCCATAAGGAGCGAAAGTGTAAGGATTAAACAGTGTCTTTATTTGTTCAAGCCGCTAGCGTTAGCATATCTGGCTAACTAGCTTACTACCAAGCTACTACATTTTTGAGGAGGCACGTATCAACTACGTCGTAGCCTGACGCATAACGTCGGAGCCTGCGCACGTAGCCACGACATGGATCATCAACTCTACATGGATACTGACTTTTTGCCTGGGACACGTGGCATTAGCATCAATCTTTCAGCATAACATCATGTATGTTGCCATCAAGTGCATATTTAAAACCCGTTTATAGGATTCCCATTAAAGGAGCTAATGTTAGCCTAATTACCTAGCCAGCTAAAGTGAATAAAACAGTTGTCGGTTAAGGTCACCGGCTAGAAATGAGAAGCTTTTGACTTGCTAGCCACTAAAACAGAAATATTAAAACAAACAACACCATTAGATGAAGCACATGTTGAGCGAGGTTTCAGTCTGTTGTAGGGCTGAATTTATTCTTATTTTCTTTATTACAAATGTCAGAGTGATTCTACATTTGATTCGTTATCAGTAAGAGAAATAAACCAAACATGTAAACATGACGTGCATTGGGAACATCTCTTTAACAGTGTTTTAAGGTGCGTTGCTCCACATTGAAGTGAAGGTAAAATACTCACAAAGAAGATGAGGTTGAAGAGGAACAGGAAGTACTTGGTTGCTGTCATGCATCCTTTCCCCATGATGCTGGATCTGTAAACATGAGAGACCACAGAGTCACGATACACGCTCACATAAACAGAGTGCAGGTGGAGTTATTCTCGACTCGAATCCAGATTTGCTTTGGGGAGGAGTGTGATGTGAACAAGTGGTGACAGATGCTGTAAAGGACCACAGACCCCTGACTAAGCTGGCCGGGTTGATCATGATCTGGACTGGGGGGGGCTCAAATCTCCAGGATTACACCCGCAAAACCAGTACAAATCACAACCTCAATCTGTGAGCACAGAGGGAGGAGAGGCCGGACCCTCTGACCTCTCAGATCCAGACTCATCTCCACCTAAAGATCAGCGTAAACCAGTGGAGGAACGTAAAAGCATACTCACTGAAGTTCCTTTTAATTATTTCAATAATTGTAATTGATTGTTACTGATGTAAAATCCTGCTTTTACATTAATGCGTGAGTAATAATAATCTAATGATAATATACAATAGTATAACAGCCACAGGGGACATTTTACTACTTTGAGTAATTTTACATTTTTGTGATTATACTTGCATACTTTTACTTTAGTAACATTTTAAATGCAGGACTTTTACTTGTAACAGTGTATTTGTACAGTGTGGTATTAGTACAGGAACTGAATACTTCCTTCATCATTGAATTTGAACAACAGAATTGTGTAATTCTTCGTCACTCTTACAGCGAAGGTACAGCGACCTGGTCATCGCAAGAAATAATGTGGAGGAAGAGTTTAACTCTCTAAAACTAACTCAAAACATATTCATTTTCAGGAAACTAAGATCAGTCTTCATTTGTAAAAGATTTAAATTGTGTACTTGATTTTATTTATCATTTCCAGTGAAAGTTATCAAATCCCACAGAAAAAGCATTTGACTCACTTTCTCCATTAGGAAGATGTTGATGACATTTCTCCTTCTGTGTGGTGGCTCATATTTACAGACAATCCAGCCCAACATGAACACATCATCTCTCTCTCTCTCACTTTGGTTTTCCCAGCTTCTCCTCATCTCCCTGCAGCCATCCCTCCTCTCCTCCTCATCCCCTGCATACAGTAATGGCCTCTTACTGTCCAATAAATCTATGAAAATCTGGGTGAAACATGGAGGCCTGACTCGATGTTTCCTCCTGGCAGTGAAGCCCTGTAGCGTGAGCACAGTGCCCGTGTATCCGACCCATATTCACATCGCTGTAAATGGGTTACTGTTACAATGCTGCCTGTGCCAGTTTGGGGGGGGGGGGGCACCTGCAGGGATGACAGAGGGAAGAGAATATGCAATGGAAAGATATTTTGGCAAATGGTCGCAGCAGAGCCAGATGGAAGGTATTATAGACTATAAACAGAGCAGGCTGAAACCTTAACAAAGACCAGGTCAGCCTCTGATAGTGCACAGCTAGAGACTGAAAGGAGAAACGCTGCGTTATAAAGAATGAAACCCCCCAAAAAAAGACACACGAATGAAAAAGTCAAAGCAAAGAATTGGTGATTTTTATGCACAGTTACAGGATGAAGACCAAAACCAACAATGTGTGAGTAAGTCAGGAAGTAAAGTGTCTGTGGCTCATTGATTCCTACCAAAGACGTAAATCTTTAAAAGTGGCTCACAAATAGTTTAATTTCTTTAAAAGGCTCAGGGATTTCCTAAAACAGCTGGTCACAGTAGTTTTAGCGAACATTACTCAAACAGGAGGAAATGGTGCATTTGTTGGGGACTATTTTCAGCTGCAGATTAACAAATTCATGCCGCTAACTAATAGCAAACAGTCCCACCAGCCGGCTGTCCTTTGGAGAGTCCAAAATGGAGGAAGCTATCATAGCTTATTAGCTGTGTGTCTCCTCTGTTAGAGAATAAACTGAGGAATGGTTTGTAGACAGTTGTAAACAGGAATTGAAGATAGAAATACATCTACAGCTTAATAAGCTGTGCAAACGTATTGTCCCATTAGCAACAGAGCTAAGCTAACAAGGTTATGAGGTTGCTAATTGACAATTAGACCACATCCAAATGTGTCTTTTGAACTTGTTGTCCTGTTAGCAACCAAGCTAACAAGCTGCAAGCTAAGTCTGCAAGACCTTTTCCCTCTTCGTCGATAAAACTCTTTATTGAATGAAATGATGTACAATCCTGAGAACAAAATGCCAGGAAACGTAACCAGGACAGAACAGAGAAAACAGAAAGAAGCTCGAGGGAGCTAAATGTGAATGAATAGCATTAGCTTGTTGCCAGCGAGTTAGCCGTTAGCTCGCCGGCTCCAGTAGTTAACCAACTACCCCTGCATTAGTCAGTCAGTACGTCACTCAAGCAACGCCACATTATGGTGCCTTCAAGGCTTCCCCACAGGTCTGAAACAAGTTTGAAACAAAGGCTTTGTTAAATTTAGAAGTGCCACGGAGCCACTTTGTGCTGCAGCTGCTGAATGAATAGAAACAGGTCTGCTTCAGGAATGTACATGATGTTTCAATTAATTTATTAGCCTGAAGTTGTTGAATACGGCAAGTTTTTAAAAATGTCTTTCAAATAAAATCCATAGGGAAGACACGACTCACAGCAGCTGCAAGAAAACTCTCGCAAATGTCTGTGCAAAAATGTGCAACAAGTCGAAGAACACAAATAGAAACATGCTAATCTAATTATTCCCACAGAGAGCTTTCTACACGGTCTGGATCACATTATGAAGCCAGTAAGTGTCATGAATGTGCTGCTGAGAACAGAGACGAAGTTATAAAAACGATTCTCGGACTCGAACAGAAACGCTGCAGGTCGAATCTGTGCCGTCACAGGCTTTGACCCAGTTCACACAGACTTTGACCACTGAGGCAGGTCAGAGTGGACAGACAGCCCAGTTTCAGAGGGAACCAGTCCCAGTTACCACACAGGGTCACTATTGACCACTGTGTGTTGAAGTGATGCAGCCGTCACCCTCTCACCACACACTTCACTGACTCAGACAGACAGACAGACAGACAGACAGGCGGCTCACAATGACCAGAAAATACTTCAACACAAGAGTCGGCCTGAGCTCTTCTTCACTGAGAGTGCAGAGAGGAGCCAGTGTCTCTCCTTGACCACGAGACCGTTCTGAAGTTTAATCTCTCAAAGACCACATTCACTCTCAGGCACTTCATGTGTCGTGGGCGGATCTGACCCAACTCAACAACAAAAAGAAGCTTAGAGCAAATGCAGCTCATGTGGGGTTCGGACTACACAATATCAGCCCGACCCGACAGATGCAGGCCGTCTGGAGCGGAAATGGACGTATCGTAGTGCGCGACATCCGACGCCACCTCGAGGACGCCTCACGACGTCTCGACTAAAAGACGAGCGTGTCGGAAGTTTACATTTCAGAACAAGAATGTAAACAAACAATGGCGTCCGATGATGTCATTGGTGCTGCAAGGTGGAACTAAAGAGGAAAAGGTCACCGTCGGTATTTCTTAATTTTTATTAGGCTTTTCCGACCAGTATCACACGCAGCGCTTCGGACGCCATCGTTTGTTTACATTCTTGTTCCCAGAAGTCCTTTCCTGATGACATCACAGACAGCAAGCTATGATTGGTCGAGGGCCAACGAGCAGGGTGTCTGGTCTCTTAACAGAAACAAATATCTTGTAGTCTGAACCCGACATTAGAAGTACAAACTGTTTATTATATCTGCAAGCGAGACATTTGAAGTGCAAGTGCTGCCAAAGTGCTGCACTAATTTTATCAGATGTGTGACTAAATTACTTTCATGACTAACAAGAGGACGTTTGAAGCAGGACTGGAGTCAAGTCAAGTCTGAGCAGTTTCATGTAACGTGGATCACTCAGTACGATCCTTTCGATTTGGAAAAGTTAAGTCTGGATTTCTGGCAGAACTTCAACTTTAAAAAAAAAAAAGGTGCAAGGAGACGGAAAACTAACAGTTTTGCTAGCTAACAAACTTCTATAAACAAGTACAAAGTCATTTATGGATAGCTTTTGAGAGTTTGGTCACTGTCCTCTTGGCAGTGCAACCCTTCTGAGACATCTGGCAGAGAATGTGACTAACTGGAAGAAATGCTAAAAACTGAGGATATAAAACCGTCGTTTCAATTCAACAACCAAAACTAAACAAGCTGAGGCAGCGCTCGACAACCTTCATATCATATCGCTGCCTTTGCATTTCTACTTAGTAACAAACAAACAAACCCTTCCTCTCCTCTGTCTGCTCCTCCTCCTCCTCCTCCTCCTCTGGTTGTACCAGGCACAACAACACACAGCTGAGTGCCGCTGAATGACGCCACAACACTCAACGAGGAAAGTGAACCAAAAGATAAGAGCAGGTTTCTCTTTTTCTGAGCAGCAGGTGCATCACGTTATTGCGGTGCAGTAAGATTTCAATACAATATCACACTTTCTTTATCCAGTTTCCAGCTGCAGTTTGATGGTCAACTTGTGGGCAATATTTTCTCACTTCCTCCCTGCTTACATCTCCGCACGTGTCTAGAGGATACATCAGTGTTCATCTTAGTCTCCTATTTCTGCTTTATTTGAAAGCTGACGTTTCGTTCATGTGACATACACTGGAGATTACTTTTCCATCCTCATTTACATTTCTCAGTTCTGTAAGGCACTGTTTAACTCCCCCCTCATGCCCTCACGAGTCATCAGAGTGTCTCCGTTGCGTGTTTGTGTGTTTAAGCAGGTTTCTGTTTTACACGCACTTGAAAGAAAATGCAGCCGAGCTGGCCCTCGAGTCCAACCTGCGCCAAACCGATGAGGTGTGTCTAAAATATCTTCGGCGTAACTCGCGTTCAGCAGAGCTGCGGGTATTGTTTCACAACAAGCTGCGGTGCTGCAGCTCATTCTGCGTCCACACAGTGAAATAATCCATCACAGTAAACACGAAGCAACTTTCCGTTTCATTTGTTTGGGAGCTGCTTCACGTTACGCTCTGATTTCCTTTCAGTCACTGACAACAGTGTCGGGGATAATCCCTCATAAACGCTTTTTGTCGTCTTTCTAAGCCGTGGCAGCCGTTAACGTCACGCTCGGTCGGACTTATTGTTTGCTGACAAAAATGTGTCAGTACAAGAAAACTACTCATACAGATGCACTCAGAAAATAGTGGAAAACACTTTTTAAATTGCCAAAACAGTCCAAAACCCAAAAGTGTTCAGTCTATTATCACATAAGACAAAGAAAACTTTTAGCAATTTGCATCTTCACTTTGGGATCTGAGGACTTGTGATGAGCATTTTTCACTACTTTTTCACATTTTATAGACTAAACTATTAATCGAGAAAATACCTGCCACATTAACCAATAATGAAAGTAATTGTTAGTTGCAGCCCTACTGACACTTGGGGGGGGGGGGCTTTGAGTCATGAAGCTAAAAACTTCTGACACTCTGGAGTTGAGAGTTTTTCCTCTGACAGACTGTTTGTGCGGCGTCACGCACTCTTTGACTCTGACAGAAATGTGCAGGAGGTGCGTGGGGCGACGACCACAACAACAACAACAACAACAATAAACTCTTTTGTTTCCACTCTTCCCTCGCTGTTCTTTTCATCAGAATCTATTTGTAGCCTGAAATTTAAATCTCACATTAGGACGAACAAAGAAAGAGTTTATTATTTAAAACTTGTTGACTTTTCCTCTTTTAAAGGAATAGTTCGACATTTTGGGAAATGCACTTAGTCGTTAGATGAGAAGATCAACATCACTCATGTCTGTGCGTTAAGTATGGAGCTAGAGCTAGGAGGCTATTAGCCTAGCTTAGCACAAAGACTGGGAGCAGGGGGAAACAGCTAGCCTTTCTCAGTCCAAAGTTCAAAATACACCTTCCAACACCTCAAAAGCTCAGTGATTACCACTTTATATATCCGGTTTGTTTAATTTATACACAAACAGAAATGTCAAAATGACCAACTACCTCTGGTCCCCCCCATGAAGACAACAACAACTTGTTTTATTTGACCAACAGTTCAAACAGCCGAAACCACAAAAATATCCAGTTTACAAACAGATACGACAAAGAAAAACAGAAAACCATCACGTTTGAGAAGCTTTAAGCAGCGAATGTTTCTTCACAGTTCACAGGAAATGTTGTATATAATAAAACACACACTGCACTGACGACGCCTCCACATCTTCTCCCCACCTGAGACCACCACCACTACTAACACACTCTTTCAATAACACAACCTCCTCCCTCCCCTCTCAGTGTCCCACTCAACAATGGCAGCTTTCAGACACAATTTTCTCTCCTGCAACAAAAGGGGAAACTCGACACGCGGAGGGCTGCTCCGGCCTTACATTTCCTCGGCACAATAAAAACAGCCGCGGCCGTTTGAAAGATGGCCTTTTCTCACCGTGAGACCTTGTTTTCAGAGACACCTGACACACCTTTCAGCCTCCAGACCAGTTCTGCACCTCGAGGACGGTCACTCACGCTGACAAACAAAAATACTACAGACACAGACGCACTGCAAAATAAGACGACAAATATGTTTTAACTTTAAGCTTTAAATTGATCTTTTGTTGTCGATTAATCTGCTTCATCCAGAGATATTAACAGATTAGGGCTGATCGCCATTATTATTATTACTTTCATAAAGGACAAAGAAAAACTGCAAATCTTCACATGTGAGAGGCTGCAATCAGTGAAAATTTGACATTTTTGCTTAAAAAAAGAAAAAATGGACTAAAACGGTTCACAGATTATAATGTTTGATACTTGAAATACATTTAGCCAATAATACTGTACTTTTACTGATTTAGGATTTTGTTGTAGTAGTATTTTTACATTGGGGTATTACTACTTTCTGATCTGGGAACTGTTTCCATCACTGACAATCTGTGAGGCGGCCTTTTAGTGATGGAAATGTGACAGTTTGAAGTCACAGAACTCCTGAAACTCAATGAAAAAACACGTATAAATTCAGTTTCATCGAGTTAAAGGTATTCTAGAAATCAGCGTTTCTCATCTGAACGATCTTGAATGTGCTGCAGTGAAAGCGACTGGCATGCTCGTGGGGTGAGGAGGATGGTGAGGATGATGAGGAAGGCGGCTGTGTGGTGAGAGGGAGGAGGTGTGTGGAGTCACCAAAACAAAGAGAAGCTCTGCCTGAGCTTGTCAGTGAGTGAACCCCGCCCACCATAATTAATTCAACGTTTGACCACTCGGTGGCAAAACCAGTTTGGGCCTCCCAGGCAACTCTATTCCCACTCAAGTGAAAGGAGCAAGCTGTGCCGGTTTCCATGACGACACTCCAGAAGGGGAGGAAGGAGAGTAAAGGGGGGGGTGTGGGAAAACGGAGCCGATCAAATCTCCATCTCAGGCGCTCCCTCCCACAACGTCAAGCATGTAAACAGTAAGAAATCTCTGCTTTGTTTACTGCGTCTGAACAAGTCTCCTTTTTCCTCTTACACTCAAACTCATCGCGGCCATCATTAAAACTGTGATCTCACGATGACGTCACAGTCCTGCATCCCCGAGTCCGTCTGGGTTTTAGTTCAGGCTGCAACTGTTATACTTCTGGTTATTTCCTCGATTCATCAATTCACTGTTACATTTCTTTGTGAAAATAGTGAAAGATGCACGTCACATTCCCTCAGACAGTATTTAAATTGCTTGTTTTTGTCCGAACAACAGTCCAAAACCTCAAAATATTCAGTTTACTGTCATAGGGGACGAAGAAAACCAGCAAATATTCACATTTCAGATGCTGGAACCAGTGAATTTTTATGTTTTTTATGAAAGAACCAAAACATATTTTTGTGTTTCTGATTTAATTTTTCTTTAATTATCAAAATGGTTGCAGATTAAATTTCCAGTCCATCAGCGAATCGATTAATCAACTAATAGTTTCAGAGTTTAAGCGTACCATGATGGTCTGAGCTGACAAACCACCATCTTAGATTCACGAACAGAACAATAAGCTGTTTGTCGTTAATCAATTAGTAGATTTTAGGGCTGAATCCTGAACCTCCATCATTGTTTGGTGCCGACTAAAATGTCCGTGGCAGCAATTTGTGAGCAACGCTCGCCTCCAGTCCGCCATGTTGTTTGTCGTGGAGGAGAAACGGCTCGAGAGGCTCAGACTCTATTTTAACCCATAATTACCTTCAGGGAAACTCCATGAAACAGGGCGAACAGGTTATGGACTGTGAAACATGCAGGCGTGGTGTCGGCAGAGGTGGAAGGAAGCATTTTCTTTTCATGCCACTTTATACTTCTACACTATCTCAGATGGAGATACTGTAGTTATTACCTCCTCCACCTGTGTGATAAGAGTTAAACTCATCATGTAAAAGGTCTCAGAATGCAGCCGAACTGGTCCAGACCTCCTGAAGGTGACTCCGAAAACATTCATCTTTCTTGTCCAAACTTAAACCGCCAACAGCTGCCGACTCCAGCGCAGCATAATCTCTTCAACAAGACGCACTTCTCTGTTCCCGCTGCATGGAAAGGTAATTAAGGTCACGCTGGAGAGGGAAGCACGACCTGCAGCTGAACTGATTTACAGCCTCACATGCTGAGGGAGAAAGAAGCTCTGAGGGGGGACTGGAGGGGGGGGGCAAGCTGAAATATTGACAGAGCGGTTGATGCCACCATGCACAACACTGACCCACATTCCCATCTGTAACACAGACCGGTCCTCATAAATACACAACAGTCCCACTCAGCTTCAAAAGGGGGACACAGTCCTGGATCTGGATGTTGTGTAAGTTTGACAACATATTGATTTTTTCTTTAATGAAATTTCAGACGCGGGTCAGTCAGTGACGGAGGCTTCAGTTTAGGGCTGAAACGATTTCATGCCACTTTGTTAATAATTGATTAATGGTTTAAGTCATTTTTTCCAACCATGTGGGGGTTTATTTGTTATCTGGATCCACATCAGCTTCCACTAAGTGGTCGCTGGTCTTCCTCGGGTACACACAACGACAATAAAAATGATTTAAGATCACAAAGTATCAACAGAAACCGGCAAAACAAGCCAAATATAACAGTCAGAAAATAAATGAAATGACTGAATATGAAACATTAGAAGCAAAACTGTCATAAATACACAGAAACAATCGAAAAGGGTTTTTTAAAGATGTGCTGCTTGTTGGTCGAACAAAACAAGACGTTTAAAAGACGTTACATTCAGCATCTTCTTACTATTTTATGACCTTTTATGGACCAGAGTTATACGATAAATCAACCAGGCCGAAATATCAGGCGATATTAGCTTGTTGCAGATAAACTGTATCTGTATGTCGGCTGCGGTACAGAAACGCCAAAACATGTTTCCAGCTTCTCAAACATCTGAGACGGTCCTCCGAAGACGAGCGACAACAACAACCCAGCAGTCACGGTGCTGTCACAACATAAAACGGATCTATTTTTATTAACTTAAAGTTTTACTTTGCCACCTGAAACAGCCTGAAGGTCGTGTACTCAGCTTTTATTTCTTTTGCTTGTTTGAATATGTTTCTGTGAATCAGCTCTTTAACTGAAGCCAGTGTTGAAACCCTGATTTAAGACTTTTATTGAGTGAAGTTCAGAGAGTTTTAGTGTCTCACGATGGTTCAAATCAGTGGTTCCCACAACAGGAACATGAACACAACGTTATGTTATTTTTCCACACTGTTTTCTAATCATATGGGATTGTTTTACCTCTTTGTGCCTCTTAAATTAAAATAAAGAAAAAAGGACCACACTGTGGTTGAACTGGTCAAAACCAGGAGACACAAGCAACCAGTAAGGAGGCATCACAAGGAGACTCTGCCTTGTTTTCAACAAGAAATGTTGGGAAAAGCTATTTCAAAAGGCTTTTACACCCGTGTGGGAATAAACCTCACTAGTAATCACTGAATCCTTTAAACTTTAGGGCATGTTGAAGTGTTGGATATTGACTGGATCAGATACATCTGCCATCTGTCAAACAACTGTGTGTGAAGGAGTGAGAGCAAAGTCCAGGTTGGGACGAAGTCCAACAGAGACGATCAACTTCAGTTTCTGTTTTGCACCAAATTACATGCAGCAAACAGCTATTTGTAACCGGAGCAGAGCAGCAGTGTTTGCGTTACAAAGTTCTGACAAACTTTGAGTTATTCACATTTTCTTTTCATTTGTTTTAGTGGATTTTCCTACAAGAGCCTCTCAAAGATCAAAAACACTTGAGTGATGTGAAAGTTGAGCAGAAGTCAAAGTGGAAACTCGCACAGTAACAAGTGGTGCGATGGTGAAGCGCTTCATCGCGTCAGATACATAAATCATCCTCTCAGGCGCCACATCATCAGTCCTCTGCACTTAATTCAGTTCATAAAAACTCCTTCCACATGTGGCCGTTTTCACAAACTCTCGATCAATCAACAAACTGATGATCGATCTGAAGCCGATCACCGAGCAGCCACACGCACGCCTCGTGCTCGAAAACATCATGAATTAGAGAAGCAGTTTCCGTTCACAGGTTTACGCGTTTCTCCGGCTGGAGGTCAGCATACTTACGTGTTTTTGCGCTAAACTGCGGAGAGAAGTGTTGTCGGTGCGGTGCGGGTCCGGTGCGGGTCCTGTGCGCGCTGAGAGCGGACTGCTGCTCGGACTGAGTGACCTCCTGCTCGACGGGAACAACAAAGCAGCAGCAGCAAGTCTGCAAAGTGAAGCAGAAGACGGGCTGGCAGCAGGGGAGACTCCTCCGGTCCCCACCATGTGGCAGATATGGGAATTAACCAGTCAGATGCCCTCCTTTAACCCCTAAATCCCCGCAGACCCGCACAGCCCGCACCTCACCACGGAACAAGAGAGGATTAAAAACACGGCTGTTCTGCGCTGGTGGAAAGGAACTAAGTACATTTACTCAAGTACTGTACTTCAGTACAAATTTGAGTACTACGTAAAGTACTTTACTTGAGTATTTTCTTTTCATGCCACTTTATACTTCTACTCCATCTCAGAGGGAAATATTGTACTTTTTATCTGACAGCTTCAGTTACTACTTACTTTACAAACACAAATAGTTTATAAAACATGTTGTTTTGTTGGAAATTAAACTCCCCAACAGTTTATACAAGTACAGCTGAAATTATTAGTTGACTAATCAATTAGTCAATTGATAGAAAATGTATTATTAAATTAACGATTTTGCTCGTTTAAGTCATTTTTCATGTAAAAACATTTGATGGTTTCAGCTTCTCAGATGGAGATTTGCTGCTTTTCCTCTGAATGCTGTGAATAATTGTGATGTCGTGTTAATAATGTGGAGCTTTGGACTGTTGCTTGGACAGAATGTTTACAAACCAAACAATCGATCGAGTAATGGAGAAAATAATCAGCTGATTAATCATTAATGAAAGTAATCATTAGTTGATAGTTCAGAATGAGCTCCACCTCAAACAATTTTAACAAAACATCACATTTTATAAACTGTAAAAATCTTAATTTGTAAAGCTGTCAGATTGTAGTGAAGTAAAAGTACAACATCTCCCTCTGAGATGGAGTAGAGGCAGAAAGTGGCATGAAAAGAAAAGACCCAAGTGAAGTACAAGTACCTCAAATTTGTACTGAAGTACAGTACTTGAGTACATATTTAGATTACAGTCCTGTCCTGCTTCAGCAGCTCAACGCCATTCAGTACCGGCTGACCTGTGTGGAGGAGGAGGAGGAGGAGGAGGAGGGTGGTGAAGTCAGGGTCAGTCTGAGGAGTACAATGCTCCTCCACACTCTGCAGCTCGTACAGTCAGTCCAGCCTGTGAGGGGACATGAGCCTGTAATAAATGGTGTTATTCTGCAGCCGGGACTGTGATGAGCGTACAGACTCGCCGTCCCAGCAGAGCCAACCGTCTGATTGTGTTTAACAAAGCGAGGGACTGAAGGGACGGCGGATCGCTGGACTTCACATGGTTTTATAACAGATGAGTGACGCTCGGGATTAATGACGCTGTGTGAGCTGGTGACCTCTGACCTCAGACTCACAGCTAGGATTTCTTCTCTCACTGGAGTCACGTCGCATCCCAGTGGCCTGATTTCTGTTTTTCTACAGAAACAAACGTCACATGTTCGGGGTCTGTGTTTCATGTCTGGTCCTCCGGGGAGAGGGGTCCGTCCAGCGGGGAGGGGTCCCTCCTCTGCTGCTCCTCCTGACGGGTCCTCCACTGGCTCTGAGGTCAGAGGGTGTCATACACAAGTATCAAAAGTAAAAGTACTCATTCTGCAGTAAAATGTGACTGTGACTGATTAGTTTATTAATACTGATGGATTAATAATAGAGCAGCATTTTACTGTTTGAACTACTTTATATACAGTTAGCTAGATTAACTGCTTTATACACAGTTAGCTAGATTAACTAGTTTATATACAGTTAGCTAGTTTAACTGCTTTATACAGTTAGCTAGATTAACTACTTTATATAGTTAGCTGGTTTAACTGCTTTATATACAGTTAGCTAGTTTAACTGCTTTATATACAGTTAGCTAGATTAACTGCTTTATACACAGTTAGCTAGATTAACTACTTTATATACAGTTAGCTAGATTAACTACTTTATACACAGTTAGCTAGATTAACTACTTTATATAGTTAGCTGGTTTAACTGCTTTATATACAGTTAGCTAGATTAACTGCTTTATACAGTTAGCTAGATTAACTACTTTATATAGTTAGCTGGTTTAACTGCTTTATATACAGTTAGCTAGATTAACTGCTTTATATAGTTAGCTGGTTTAACTGCTTTATATACAGTTAGCTAGTTTAACTGCTTTATATACAGTTAGCTAGATTAACTGCTTTATATACAGTTAGCTAGTTTAACTGCTTTATACAGTTAGCTAGATTAACTGCTTTATATACAGTTAGCTAGATTAACTACTTTATATAGTTAGCTGGTTTAACTGCTTTATATACAGTTAGCTAGTTTAACTACTTTATATACAGTTAGCTAGTTTAACTGCTTTATATACAGTTAGCTGGTTTAACTGCTTTACATATAGTTAGCTGGTTTAACTGCTTTATATACAGTTAGCTAGTTTAGTCCAGTGATTCCCAACCTCGGGGTCAGGGCCCTCCAAAGGGATAACCAGTGGTTTGTCTGCATCTGTCCGTTGTTAATGGTCCAGTTGCGATCAGAGAGGTCTTCCTCTCAAGTATTCTCACTCACCTGGTGTCGCCTCATCTGAGTCCAGGAGTTATGGAGTCCAAATATAGCTGCAGGTAAAGGTGCATTGTTACCTGTAATCACTACAACACTTATGGGCACCTGTATGGACAGACTGTATTACCCGGAGAGAAAAAAAAAACAAAAAACGGTTTGTCACAAAAAATAACCCCCAACCCTTTCAAAGACAAGTTTGGTAAATGACATGCCGAGCTAAAGTTAAATTTGCACACAGAAGATATTTCAAAGACACCATGAAATTTATTCCACCACCTGCAGGTGCATGACTGCACAATATGGGGAAACATTAGAAACTCATGAATATGAAAGACGCAGCGTTGATGTTTACATACATCACATGAAGACATTCATATCCACGAAAGATTTCAATCAGAAAATATTGGAAAAACCCAGACAAGGCACTTTTGTGAAGCTCTACAGATTTCTGCTCCAAACACCCTCATTCACTTTCAGTCCTCATTCCACTCCCAAGAGGGGGGGGGTGAAAACCAGGCACTTCACTAGCCACAGGCAGCTAAACATCAGGTGCACTGGAGTAAAATCTAAAATCTCGTACCACAAAGACATCACTGATTTCTGAACAAACCAAAGCTTGGATCAAATTATAAAAACATTTTATTAAAAACCAGTAAAGTTTCAAGCAATCTAAAATAAAGTGCAAGTGAAAAGTCCCAATGAAATGTAGAAGCTCCCCCTCAAGGATTGTTGAGTAGAGCAGCCGCCATGTTCTTGATGATTGTTGACTGCAGCTGAGGAATGAGGCTGATCTTCATCAGCTTGCTGCTCGAGTATTTGTTCTTGACGGCCTGCAGAGGAACAAATTTAAAGTTTAATGTGTGCTCAACAACATCATGAGCTCTTGTGCTTTGCGTCAGCCAACTCACCTGGAACTTTGTTTTCCCGCCATTTACCGTCACAACATTTTTGGCGATGTGCTGCATGATTGGCTTCAGGTGGGCCTCGTCATAAGTCGAGTAGTGCTCCTGTGTAGGAGACTGAGGAGGAAAACCAGTCAAACTACTGAAGCAGCAGAGAATTACACCCATTAAACCAGTGGCTGGTTCTCCAGCAGACTCACCCACGGCAGCCCGTCAAGCAGCAGCTGGGAGAGACACAGGGAAGCAGCGGCGATCTCAGAGGGCCGATAGTGCACCATGTCGTAGTCTACGAGGGTCAACTCCATCAGATACTTGGCCAGAGTGTGTCTCTCTACATCAGACTGAGACAGAAACAACATCCAGCCTGCTGAGAACTCTGGACACGCTGACATTTTACAAATCCTCTTATCGAAAGCTCAACATTCAAACCAGTCTGAAACACTTGTGTACACATTCATTTGTCCAGTCCTGGACCTGAATTGAGCGCACGTTCATGTCAGAAGAGATGTTTGCACACAGATGTATTCACTGCAACTGGAGACAGAAATTTAAGCTTTTCCAGCTCAAGCTGCTCGTCTTTATGCAACCAGGTCAAACTGATCAGATACTGTAGTTCTTCCTTTGCACATCGATCAATGTAATTCTGAACAGGATTCATTCAAATCTATTGCCAGAACTCACATTAGCCACCTTGGAAGCCCGTCTGAGGAAGTGTAATGGAAGAGGACGTCCAAGCTGAAAGTTGATGGTCCTCAAAACCACCTGCTCCATCTCCAGAATCTGAGACTTGGTAAACGCGTTGTCTGTGATGTAGGCGAAGTCTCCGACCTCTGGAGCGTACATCTCCTCATATTTACAGGCCACCAACATGGCGGTCACACCAACAAGCTGCAGCTTTCTGCGAGAGACCGGCTGGACCTGCAGCACAGCATGAGACCGTTTCAGTCCGCTCACAAAACACAAAGAGAAAAGACAGTTTAGACAGTTCTTACCTGGAGAAAACGATCCAGGATGGCAACTGTGAGGTACAGAGTCTCCTGCAGCAGCTGGAACCTGGAGTGAACCTGGACCAGCCAGTCGATCAGAAGAGCTCGCATGCGTTCAGTGATTTCATAACCCTGCATGTAGTTGGCTCGTACAGCCTGCTGCACCTGTGGAAACAGACCGTGATGAACACAAACCCATGCAGGCTGAGAGCAGAGAGTCTGGCTGATGGAGGGAATAAATTACCTCCAGGACGCGTAGATAGTTATAGATATCTTTGACATATTGTGAGCAGAGCTGCGGCAGGTCCGCGTCCTCCTCGTCAACGTCCTGCACAGTGAGCAGCGCCTCAGAGAAGGCCTGGCACAGCTGCTCCTCCTCATCCTCCTTCATGGACACGTCAGCCGGCTCCTCTGAGACTGGGGGGAGAGGATCTGCAGGTGCTTGGACCTGGACTACCGGATGCACCACCTGGACCGCAGTGGGTTTAGCTTTTTGGGCACAAGACGGTTTGGCTGATGCTTTGGCTCGTCCCGTCCTCTGAGGAAACAAGTCAAATGCAGTTTGTCAGAAATGTGTGTTTGACTTTTGGGCTGAAAGGCTTGTTAGAGTTGAAAAATGCGACATGTTTAAATGTGTATTTAAGAAGAAGGTCAAACTGAGTTACTTCAGTCCGACTGCAGCTCTCTCCCTTCAGTGGACACCACATAAACCACAGTAATGTTACCTTTGTGTTGACTGCTGCTGCAGGAAAGTTGGTGATCTCTCCGAGAGCAGCTCTCCTGAGACCTGCTGCTGTGCTTTTACTCATCTTCACCGGGTTTTCTGCGGCTGAGAGCTGCTAAAAGAAAAGGACACGCAATCTTAAAAACTTACAGAAGCTTAAGAAATGCTGCCTGGCGTTAATTTACATTATAAAAGCACAGGCGAACAGGAAGCCAAGCAGGCAGCACAGGGTAATGTTAGCTAACGATGCTAGCTAGCGAAGCTAATAGCATCCGCTTCACCGACAACTTAACGCAGAAAAACATAAATAACTTCAGTTTTCTCACCACAGCACGAACTTCCACAGAAGACATGTTTAACGTCGTGACTTAAAGAAACGACACGGCGAGTTATTTTAGCAGCTAGCAGCACAAGTTACCGACAAGACCCGTGAACACCGACTTCTGCAGGTAAACAACACGGAGACGAGCCGCTTTCAAATAGCGCTCCGTCAAATCTGATTGGATACAGCTTTGGGAGGACGCTCCTGATTGGCTGACAGCCGAAGGTACAGGTTTAGTGATATTTAAATTTGGGAAATAATAGTCTTAAAATATTGTTTGTCACTATGGCAATATGAAATAATAATATTGTCTAAAATATATAAATTAACAACAATTTGTGAATTTTTTGTCAAAATCTAAAATTCCTCTAATTATTATGAAAGTTTTATTTACATAATTATTTTATTATTCTTAATAACAAACATAATACATCATTTTTTTTGGATATAACTATGAAAATATCCTTATTTAAAAGTCTTTTCATTTCATAATGTATGTGATGTCACCGCACACTCACCTTTCAGCCAATCACATGCCCCCCTGCCTCTACATGGTACACAAACACAGGAACTAAACCTCTTTAGTATTTAAACCTCAGTTTAACAAGGCTAACTATGTGAATTTACTATATAATATTACTCATCAAAGTGAAGAGCCAGTGTTAGCATTGTTAGCTAGCTCCTGTTGGCTAGAGCAGTCACAGAGAAAGTCTTTCTCTCGTCTTGTTGATGATCACAGAGTTGTATGTCATGAGAATCAAAATGCTGCCCAGGTAGCTCTGTATCATCAAGCTAATGTTAGCTAACAGTCTCTTCACTTTGATGCTGAGTTATAATCTTAAACTCACAACCCAACCTAGCTAGTTAGTCGGCCAACTAACATTTAAATCGATTATTTCCACCGAAGGTCCCTGTGGTCACAGCAAACTGCCCGTACAGCAGGGCGGTGTTTGTGGTGCTGTAGCTTAAAAAAGCTGAGCAGCCTGTTGCTGTAAAATGCCACAGAAATGTGTGAACATCTGGGGAAAGATGTTCTTGTCCTGCGCAGACAGCAAACACCTGCAGGATCAGGGGAAAAAAAACACTTTGAAGAAGCAAATCTTTGCCCAGTAACAAATCAAAATACAACATTTGTATTTAGGTTTGTGCTGAAGTCTACATGACCCAGTCACAAATGGGGCTCTTTAGCTGCGTAACGCTCCACTGTGTCCCCTGACTAGTCTCTAACTGTGTCTGTCTGCTGGTTGGTGCTGGACAGGTAGCCAACAGTGAGTTTATCAGAGCTCTTTTACTAAAAACAGCTGCCTGCTGCGTCTGGAAACAACACAGATGAGGACAAAGAGAGTGAATCAAAAACAGTGATGTTGCCATAAAACCAAAACATTGAGCTGAAAGACAAAATACTCTGCAGAGCTGCAGAATCAGGTGATGATTCTGTGTTTGTCCCTCCAAGTGACTCCTTTCACATCACACAGTCAATTTGATCCATCGTTAATACAAAACTATCGAGCAGCTTTAAGATAGCTCACGGTAAATCTATGAGAGATGGCCCATAAAACCTCGTTCAAAACATAATTTGCAACTCTCATCTTTAATTTTTTTAGCCCTGTCTGGTTAAACTGAACAGGAGACTCTTGCTTTCTAAAAACTGAAGCTACGGGTGAGTTCTCTGCTTTCTTTTTCCTGACAAACAGAATTTAAAGGATACAGCTGGTATTATTCCATATTTTTCTTATTCTTATTAAAATGATTTATCTTATTCCTTGTTGTCCAAAAACTATTAACACCACATCAATGGGCCACACTGTCGCACTGGGTGACATGTTCCTTCATCACCATGAACACGTTTACGCCGTCCTGCTGCCCCAAATGCACTATTTCCTCCCGTTTGAGTATCTTTTGCTAAAAACTACAGCGAGCAGCTGTTCTACCTTTAAAAGAAATTAAACTATATATTTAAGATTCATGTGTTCACTGAGAACCAATGGGTTTGGGCCTGAGCGCCACAAACTGAGAACACACTGTTGCTTTTGGTCTTTTCATTGGATTTGTTGACAATACGAAAAATATAGAACATAACTAAAGCCGTATCTGTAAGATGCACCGACTTCTTCAATGACACGAATGAACAGTACATATTCTGTGATGACGACAGAAACATAACAAAACTTTGACGTCAACATCCAGCCGACCTCAAAACATGCTCAGGAAACAAGAATCACAAAGAAACTTTATATAGTTTTCAAGTATTCAAAACTGTTAAATAAGTACAAGATGTGTTCACATGATTTACATATTGGACAATATATGCACTGCCCATTTTTAATTCTCTTTACACGTTTCCCACTACCCACGCAACACGCTAAAATGTCCGCAAACTATTCACATTTGTTTTGCTTTTTTTTTTTTCTTTTACTTTTTGAATCAATTGGAAATCTTGACAGCTGTCTATTGGACAAAGACCACACAGACGGTACACCTGGAACAGTTTACAGTGTAGGATGGAGACGTCCGACGAAGGGAAAGGACAGACTGAGCCAGGTTCAGAACGGCGATTAGCTGCTGGTGATATGAACAGTACATATTAACACAGGAAAAGTGGGTTAACATTCAATCTCAGTTGATCCCTTGATCTATTGGACAGTTCGTTTACTTCCACACAACAAAAATAAAATAATATACAGAAGGACTGAGGGTGGACTTGTGTTGAAGTGCTTCCATATTTCAAGGGGGGAGCAGATGGCTTTGCATTTTCACTTTTCATTGATTAGTCGAGTGACAAATTTGGTGTAAATGTGTCAAAAAGCTCTTTAAGGCACCTAATGCTGTTGGATAGACAGGAATCTTTTTTGCAAACTACAAAACTAAAAAGTATAAGCTCCTGTAAAGAAAATAAAACTTTAAAAACAAAAACACAACTTAAATAGGCTACAGACACAACTGATAAAAGGTGTATTACTGATGTAAAATGTGCATTTCTACAGAATTTGGGCCTGTTGAAGTTAATGCTGCCACCACCTACCAATAAAGAGTTACACAGGACAGAAATTCAAACAGATGGTAAGGAAATAAAAGTAGCACCATAGAGAAAAGAATACATGACTCTAAGCTAGTAAGAATATTTCAGACAATGTGATTTTCCTCCCCAAACTCTAGTGTCGATGGATATTTGTTAACTTGCTTCCAAAAATCTGATTAGGTAAATAAAGAGTGAGACTGGACTTGAGATAAAAACAAATGTCATAATTCAGCTGAGGGACATAAGCCAGTCTTTCTGTACATTACTTTTTATTTAAAAAGCATATAGGTAGCCTTTATATATGGGTTTGGTTTGATTTGCCTTCTCAGGTGTTTGTAAGGGTTGAACTACCATGTGTGCCATGTTAACATTATACAGCAGGTCCAAAAACAAAAACACTGGTCCATTTATTCTGTCATTTTCAACTGTAATCAAACTGATTATAAAACATTGTGTGCTTTTATTTCTTGCAATTCTGCAGCTTAATTAACTTAATTTATTTACAGCGCTCCAAATAAACTGCAGGGAGTCAATTAACAGGAAAATAACTGTGCCAACTCCATTACAACTGTAGTTCCACATGCATATTGTTACTGCTAACACTTCATGATTTTTCATCTTTCATGTGAGACGTTGGTGTCAGTGGTCAACAACACGTTAATTTGACTTTGGTGCATGTTAAATCCATAATATACATAAAACTGTAAATTCTGCTCTTCCTACGATGTTCGGGTGAATAACATGATAGCACAGATTTGCTTAAAGGTTTAACATTGTATGACTGAACTCTACAGAGAGACACATGATTAACTTACACAGTAAATAACGCTGATAATTAATGAATAGCTGAAATTCAAGTGGTACTTTACCAGGAAAACTACTGGGATAATGAGAACATGGCACCTGAATCCAAATGAACTGACTGACTGATCTTATAATGCCTCTGGACCAACCACCACGCTGTACGCTCAGCATGGTTTGCCACACAAAAATTACAAACTATGAGACAAAAACCAAAAGTTCAATAAAAACCTGCCTATGAGACAGAGGGGATAGTCACCATACTGTACACTTTCTACAATATCCATGTCCATTATGAATATAACAAGTGCATTCACTTGAAGGAATGGTTGAACGTAAAACAAACTCTCGTTTTTCACTTATGATCCGGCCGAATTATTCAGAAACAACATGAGGACATGAGGGCAGATTCCTGCAGGTTACATGGAGCACAGTATGCAGATTACATGCCAGAGAAATGGACTGGGTGAGTAAACTTCTGCTTAATCAATGTAATTTGTATTCATAAAAACTCAAATTACACTAGAAACTTAATGAAAACAACTTGAGTGAATAACAGAGATTTGTTTTAGGTCAACAGAACCTTCCAGTAACGTTCATTCTGATTCTTAATTTTTCAGCAATTTTTTTTTGTTTTTAAATTACTGTACTTCTTTTACATCAACACAACAGTTGATTAGCGAGTCATCTGTATTTACAGGGGAAGGTGGGAGCGATGAGCTCCACAGCTTATGCATTGAGCCTCAGAGACTGATCCTCTCTCCTCCTGGAGGAGATATCGATGTCTATGGAGTCTTTACCCACAATGAGTCGGAGGCGCTTTGCTGGAGGAAGTGGAATGAAATCGTCTTCGAACTCATTGTCGAAGTAGTCATCATCATCGTCATCGTCATCGTCATCATCATCATCTTCCTCCTCCTCCTCCTCCCCTTCCTCGTCCTCTTCAGATGAAGGGTCCGCTATGACCTTTTGGGTCCGATGTCCACCATTTCTGGCCTCAAGACTCTGACCCATGTCCCCATTATAGGACATCTGGTCCGCCTTTGTCTGGGATATTCTCCGTGCATCGTCCTCCCTCTTCAGCTGGATCTTCAGCTTGGTGGAGTTACTGTGGACCACAGGAGCAAAGCCGTTATTCAGTTTGGCTATGTATGAGCTGCCTTTGTCCTTGTCGTGGTCCTTGCTGAACTTGATGCTGATTTTGCTGGAAGAGGCCGAGTTGACCGTAGAGGCAGAAAGGTTGGAGGAGCCAATGGGATCGTTGGCGTCGTTGGTCTTGCTACTGCTGCTGTCCCTCCGCCGGCGGAGCGTCAGTTTGGGGATGCCCGTGTTGTTCTCCAGGATCAGCTGAGCGTCGTATCGCGTGATCCGACGCTTCTTCTTCCCCTTGTCCTGTGACCGGCAGCCACTCTTACCCTTGTCCCTGTGCAGGGATTTGCTGCCATTGGCAACCCCGTTGTAGTCCCTGTGTCGGTCGGCGAAGCTCAACAGCACATTACCACAGTCTGAGAAGTTAGCGGTGTGGCCGGCAGCCACCGGCATGAACGGCTCACCAAATGAGTCCTCACATTTAATTGTCCGCTCGGTCCGGAGCCGTGCCAGCCGTTTCCGCCTGGTGCATGAGCCTCTTCTGGCATAGCCAGTGTCTAAAGCTGGCTGCTCCAGTCCTACTCCGTGGCGGAGGTACTCCTCCATGTCTGCTGGCTCCGTCTTAATGACCACTCCACCAGGGACTGGGCTCAAGCCGTCCATAGCACTGGGCTCCAGCTTAACGCCAGCTGCTGTTTCCTGGGCTTTTACAAGGGTCCTTGTGGACCTGCGAGTTCTGTACGTCGAACACTGGCTGCCCTCACTGCTTTGCACATGCGCTAGATTGCCATTTTCCTTGGCAGCATGACGGGTGAGGCAGCCCCGCTGGCCTAGTGTCTGCTGCACCAGCTCCTGTCCATCCTTCTCCTTCTTGACGGTGACACTTTTACACAACGACACCTTTGAGTCCCTGAGACCCAGCTGGCAAGTCTCTCCTTTGGCCAATGCCTTGGGCTCTGCACCCCTCCTGCGACTCCGCAACTGGACTTTACTTAGTGAAGGCTTGGATTGGGATTTTAGTCTCTTTGGTACCCTGTTATTGTTTACACGACCTTGTTTTGAACATGAGGTAGTAAGGGCTCTTGACAAAGTCTGTCTGGATTGAGTCCTGTTTTTATACTTCAGGCCAGATGATGATGATGTTCTTTTTCTGGCAGCTGATAAGAGATAAAATATTGCACATTACGTGTTAATAACATTTTCAGAAATGCGCCTACACATGTTGGCTGAGTGATAAAATAAATCAAATATGAGATTTTTGACACGGTGCCTCAACATTAATAACATAACTCTACTGAGAAGGACTAATGGTGCAGAGACATTAACATTCAACATAGTTACACATGATTGCAACAAAAAGACAGATTGTTCATCACGTTACAGTATTAAATCTACATGCTGCAATTAATCAATACATTTGTGGAATGCCACCTTTTCCACATGGCACTGTCACATGGGATCTCGTGTCTCTTCCCGGGTTTTTGAGTTTGGGATCTGAACCCATACAGTAACTATGGCAACAGCTCGAAGAGACAGATTAAATTTTTAGGGGACTCTTACATTGATGTGTTTTTGGCATTTCCTGAGAGTCTACGTCGGTGTGGGAGCCTACAGAGTGACTATCTGAGCTCCTGTTTCCTTCCCCCAACTTCTTCAGCCTGTTGAGACGCTTGTCCGTCTCCCGCAACCCGTACTTGCTGTTGATCACCGGCACTTCCACTGGCAGTCCAGCTTTGGATTTGAAAGCACCGGTGCCCCGTCTGCACGACAAACAGCAAAATGAATGAAGTGATAAAACATTACTGAAAAGTGAAGAAATTGTTGTCAGCAATTATTTAGCTTTACGTGTGAATGAATACGACTGCATAAGGTTCATATTCTCATGTATGGCCATGTATTGTATTGGTGAAACACAGCTTATCTGCACCTTATGGGTTATTTTAATGAAATTCTTACTAAATTACCAAACTATGACACTATTGTCTTAATCAATGACATCAAGCGTATATATAAACTCATACTGTCCATATAAACACCTTCAATGCATTCTTTATGTATTTACTCTCTCGTTACACCTACCGTTCACATGTATAGCATTCACAAAATTCATTGTTTTCCCCAAAAAACCCGTCTCCGTAGTAACAAGAGATTTCCTCTCCTGGTTCAATGTCCCGCAAAACCTTCACACAGGCTGTGTCCCGTCCTGTCGATACAAACTGAACAAAAAAACCCAACAAAACCTGTGTTTATTTGCTGAACAGCAACTGATCCAATGATTTTAGTTTTTATAAGAAACCTTTTAAAGAACCTACCTTGCAGTTTGGCCGACAATCTGAAAAAAGAAGTGACAAAGACAATAAAGTTACTATGAGTCACTATACTTCAACCAGTGGAGACTTACTTTCTTTATATTCATTATGTCATTACAGTACTAATGACAAGCAATCACAACGACTAATACCGTGATTGATGAACGCAGCTGGCCCCAGCCACAGCTGCGCACAGTTCTTGCGGGTTGAATACATGACACTGAAGTCGTTCTCGCCGTGCCGGAGTAGCATGTTTTCCTCACTCTCTGAAAGCTCGGCGATGCATCCCACCAGGTACTCGATCTTGTCATTTCTTTTCCTGTAAAACGACACAAGGCAGAAAGGTTTGTTTCACACTGCAGTACAGTAGGCAGCATTACCTCGTGTCAAAGTGCTTTTACACATGCGGTCATATAGCTGCCGTGTATCCATAACAGCCTATATATGTGCAGGCTAATTCAGTTAATATTCGCGCAGCAAACCTACCAGTGGTGAACACAGCTGAGAAGTTCAAACTAAGATAAAACTGGAACAGTTAAATGCAATTAGTGGGGAGGGCTAATGAAAGTAATGTGTTGACTAGTGGTGCTGTTCTAATCAGAAATAACAGATGTCAGTATGAACTCACCATTCCTTTGTTGCCACAATTTTAGCTCCATTTTGCTCTGATGAATAGCGATTACAAGGGAGAATCTCAAACCCGCTGTCTGTGGCAAACATCCGCAGATACACAAATACCTGTGCAAAACATAAAAGTTATTCATGTGATTGTTTGGTCAACTGTGATGCTGGAAGAAAAACAGAGAAGATCTTAGATAATATGTTTTACATGTTGCTTGAAAAGCTTTTCTTGAGCTTTCGTCTTGTGGAGAAAAAGATTTCGGGACCAGTCTCCGGATGTCAAAGCTCTGAAAGCTTTCTCCAAGTTGTCATGTTTCTTGAAGCGCTCGATGATCTCCTTCAGCTCCTCTTGTCTTCCCTTAATTGGTCGAAATCTGCAGGGACACATTAATGGCAAAGTGGCACATCAATAAAAATGCTTTAATATGAGTGCAAAGAGGCTGCACGACCATCAGTTCCACTGTGATAAATCTGCTGACCTGGTATTCATTTTGTGAGTTTGAAAGCCCAGGTATGGATCCAGGATGAGGCTCGTGGTCAGATCATCATTCTCACACAATTCCTTGGCAGTCATTCCTGAGGAGGGCACATAGCGCCTCTCTGCCTCCAGACTGGCTGCATTAAACCCTGTTAACACCAAACACACATACATTGTTGGTGTATGTGACTGATGAAGAATCTGTACATTTGTTAACATAAACACATTTAACTCACTGCGGCTACATCTTCGGTTTCTGTTTTTGTTGTGGCGCAGGGACGCCCGCTGTGAATGCTGAGAGCGAGTCTGGCTCTGGCTCACAGGTTGCTCGCTGGTCAACTTGTTTCCGTGTCGTCTGCCATTTAATACCATGTTCTTGGATTCGCCCAGCCACTTCATACCCACAAGCCCCCTGGTCCAGTTGCATTTAGTCTCCGAGATGAGGAAACACTCTTGAGTGGGGAAGACTGGGGTCTAGAGTTTGAAACCTGGAGGCAGAGCATAAACAAACATTACTAGATGCACAGCCAAGACATTGAATTAGTTTACACAAAATGAAGAAATACAAAACATAATGGGATGGAAATGGGCAGGTGGATGAATTGCCAGCTCA
Source organism: Enoplosus armatus (assembly GCF_043641665.1). Classification (NCBI taxonomy): domain Eukaryota; kingdom Metazoa; phylum Chordata; class Actinopteri; order Centrarchiformes; family Enoplosidae; genus Enoplosus; species Enoplosus armatus. Next base: position 2,458,409 of record NC_092180.1, read on the forward strand.
AAAAATGCCAAGAAGAAAAAAAGAACAACGACTAACATGCAACTAACAAGCTAACAAGATGTATTCACCGTGTACCAGAGGGCAATAAATGAAACTTTTTTCAATGAATTAAAAATACTACAATTATTCACACTTAATTGCTGAATACTGAATTGCGTCTTGGTTGTGATCACAAGCTCTAAACATAAGTATGATATTGCATCAAATTGCCTGGAGGATGCACTGGGATACGATTACATTTAGAGAGGGATTCATTCATTGTCATGTGTCCGACCACTTTGCAGGACTGTCCAAACAACATCTGGATACAGTTCATTCAACTCTGCCGACAGCTTGGACAAGGTTTTGAGGTCTACCTGAAGTGAGGCACAAATCAGTCACAGCAATCAGCCAGTAAATATTCTACAACCATTAAAATTTTCTACAGGCAACATCAGTCAATCCACCCAGTGATGGCTTGTGTTGTTTACACTATGGCCGGTTTAAGAAACACAGGAAAGCAGTGTTGAGGAAACAAGTTTAAAATGATCCTACAGCGCCGTTTAGTGGTAACCCCAAAGAATGCACTGGCTTACTGTCAAGTGCAACAGTAACGTCTTTAATGCTATCACCCATACATATAAAAAGTATTGCTTTGTTCATTTATGGACCATATAATCACATATACTCGTCACTTCACGTTAGAATTGCATAAACGCATCATATAATGTTTATACTTCTGCCATAAGAGTAATGTAGTTCCCAAAGCGCAAATGCGTCGCAAAGAGCATCATCTCATTTGTAATGTAATCGATGCATTAAAGCTTTGCATTTGTAACTCAGAAGGTAACGTTAACAACAGCAAAAACACACCACGCCACAGGGATCAGGAAAAGCTGTGGAAACCCGGAAGGCCACACCGACAGCTGAGGCCGAGATTGTATCAGTTATCAATTTAGCTTGCATTGTTTGCTAACTGTCGTCTCTCCACCCATACACTTCGTTAGCATGGAGCTACCCACCAAAGGCGACGCCAGGGAGATGTTCGGCCGTGGTGGTTAGCTTGCAGCAAACGCCGGCAATTTGCCATTGCAATTTCCGACAAGCAAGTTGACGTTGCACATCAACCTCAAAAACATAAGCAGTCCACTCATATCTCGACACAAAGACCGGAACAGAATATGACAAGGATGGTGATATTTAACGACACCTTTATACATTCACTCCACATCTCAAGCGGCTTCGAAATGTTCCATTAAGCATCAAGCCGCTAACATTCAACAAACGAAACCCTAATGACCACCGTTTATTGCAACGTGTCTCCTGGTATTAAGAGTACAAACCTAGGTGAATTATCGAACATTTACGTACTTCTTACTTTGTGTTAGCTAGCAGTTGATGCCAGCTAGCATCAAACTTAACTTCAGCAAGCTGCTAACTTAGCTTCGTTCACCGTCAGCTAGCACAGTCAATAGGACATCACAACAGCCGATAAAAACACAATGCCGTTACCCTTTCTCCCATTAAGAATATAACGTTGACCGCGCATCAAATATTCGTCGACAATAGCCGATAGTTAACTGCACACATGTCCCAGTAAGTAACTAGCTAACGTTGTGCTACCTACCTGCAAACCACTGGACCACAGCAGCTAACGCTGGCTAATATACACTGCGTTAGCTTGGCTTGTTTGATGTGGAAGCCATTAGCTAGCTTAACAGGCTAAATCTATAATTTGTAAGCGAATTAAAAGTTAGTTTGCGTGCCGATATACTTGTAAATACAATCTACGGTACCCATCAGAGCAAGCGATTAACCAGTGTCTCGGTGCAGGCAATGTTATTTATCAATATAGCTAGCAGTTAAATAGCAATAGGCTGAAAGCATTTTCACGCGTTGGTAGCGTTAAATGTCTTGAGTCGACAACAGAAACAGGACAAACACAGCATACTCACTAGGTGATTTTGTAAAACAATCACGAAATAAAACACCACTGCTTCAAATTAATCCAAATTTGGCACGAAACCCTAAACGAAAATATCACAGGAAACACATTTTTTTTTAAGAAATTAACATTAAAATTCAAGATGGCGGCCTAGCACAGGAGAGAGGGAGAGAAAGGCGCAGCACAGCCATCCAAAAGAAAATAGATCCAATGAATACGCAACCGTTCTCGTCCGTGAGGACCGAAATGAGAAACAGTGCTTGAGGGTACAGTCTGAAACTTGAAAAGTGTACGTTATAGTCGACTTTTCGTATATTTTTTTGAAAATATGTCGAAAATCGTTATCTTAGTTTGTGCCAGTAATTGTCGGATGTACACAAAAGTAGTGCTGCATAAACAAACCTCTTTACGCTTCCTAAAGAATCCAACGGTAGTGGGCAGACAACAGTGGGTTCTGCCTACCCGTGTCATGCAGAACCTCACTAGAACCAAATAGAACAAGTGAACTTAGAACCACAACTTGACGGGAGACCTCATGACTTCTTCCTTTTACTGCACTATTATTTTGATGTCCCTCCTCTTCACTCATCTCTTGTGAATGCGCTCGTAAATAGGCTGTTTCCTCACATTTCTCTACAGAACCAGACGATATTAGCTATTAGCCATTGCTAATTGCTCCACATCATTGATTTATCCTTTGACATTAACTTACTTAGTGTAGTTGATTTTTTAAAAAGTGAATTCTCACTTAATTTAAAAAGTTTACGAATGCCATGTTAGACTTTGTATTGTAGCCTATCATGTAATGAAGATTCAAATAAAACAATATAATTACAAGATAGTTTGCCAAGCTGACAGATAAGAAGATGATAACTTCCACTACACCCTTCTGACCGTGTCCTTGACCTTCATTCTTTTCTACACCAAAGCGTTCTTCCATTTATCCCAATGTTAACCTTCTATACCGTTTTGTCACATAAACTACTGTATTGCATTTTGTGGTTGATTAGTTCAATCTAGGCTCATTATAAAAGACATTTTAAATATATTTAAATTTTACAATTACTTTCCGATGACATATGTTTTTTATGAATGCATGCAGGCAGGATACATCTGGCTGGGTTCAATTAAAGAACCCCACTGAGGTGCCCTTGAGCAAGGAATCTATTCCCCAACTCCTCCAGTGTAGCTGCACGACGGACAACAGATCAAACTGAATAAAAAGCTTAATTTGACTTGTGCAGAGAACAAGAACAGAATAAATGACAGGACTACGTCGACCTGCCACCTGCTGCACAGCAATTTACATACATTAAATACCACTGTGACTTATTTCATAAAAGTTTCATTATTTGACAATTTCCATGAAAATGACAGATCTGTTGGAAAAGCTGTGGCTGTCTCGGCAGGATAAATATTCAGGCTAAAGGTTAAATTTTCAAAGAATGCACAATGGCAGGTAATCAAATAAAATCAGTACAGTACAAAACAATACACACAACAAACAAAAGCAAATTAATCACTGAATCACTCAAATAATCCTGCAACAACAACACAGCTGCAAAGCTATGACAGGAGTAAATTGACACGACAAAAAGAAGAAGACGTTTTAACTTGTTGGCGACCTGCTGTCTTTATTTAATGAATTGAATAGGTAAATATGTATATAGCAACAATTTATTCATTAATATCTAATCAGTTGAAAACATACAATGAATAATAATTCTCTTTGTGTTTGCAGTTTCTTTTAACACTAAATGTTTTAAGACCTGAAAACATGAATATATTTAACCTTCACAATTTGATCCAGTTAATCTGTGGCCTACGTTTGTGTTGTTGTTTTCACTGTTAATATTGAAATTGAATGAAAAGGTCTATTAAGGCCTAATGTTGCAGCTGTTTGTGTTCTGTTCAGCATGAAGATAAAATAAAATCTCTCTGCAGTGTGTTTCTGCATGATTGTAACCCTAACCCTAAAAATTATGACACTTTAGTTAAACTCTTTATTCTTTATTGGCATATCTTCTTACCAGTTGCTCACGATTTGTTTTAATGATTACATTAAGAAAAACATACCTGAACTAAATGTAAAACAAATACTTCTTCCACCAGACAGTTCAACAGCATTATTATAGATATTTCATTTAGCAGTTGTTGTTGCTGGATCTCTGACTGTGTGTGACTGTATGAAGAAACAAGTAGAGAGACTTTGATTCAGAAAACATGAGTCACAATTCATTCAGGTAGGCGGGCGTCATCGATTAAAGTCTGTCATGTCAACATTCATTCATTCATCTCCTGTCTTTGGCTTTTTGTTGATAGGCCGTTGTTGTAGGCCTACCTGACTTTCCCCCCCATGACGTGATTCTATACTATACTTATTGTTACTGCAGATAAGTACAGATTTTGTTGAAGTAACCACATGTTCAACACAATAGATAAATGGCAGTTTGTGTAAAACAGACCAGTCTCTCTGTGGTTTAACCGTCTTCGGTCGATGATACACCAGAATGATGATGGTCCTATTTCAGGTAAGAGTCGGGTGGCTGAGAGAGCTCAATGCACTGCAACATAATCACTCATCAATATCTTAATATTAACAAAAAAATGACTTTTTGTTTGTTTGCGTGTGTTTTGGCAAGTTGAAAGGCACATGTAATGGTGAACACTGATCAACAACTTTTTCTCACCTATGTGAATTGATGTAACTCCTCCTTGACTTTAAACATTAACTGAAAAACGGATCATATTGCCAAAAAAAACAATAACAACCAGACGATCTGGTTTGACATTTTTAGGAATTTGTTTTTCATCTGCAGCAACCTGCCGGCGTGTTAGGGGAACACAATGCGTTGCAGCAGCGATTGTTCCAACAACACAGATAGCTAAGCCGAGGAAACGTTAGTACCCTGGAGCACTGCCCAGTATCAGCCACAGACGTTTGAACCTGGTGGGAGCAGAAATTCGCCTTTCATTGCATAGCCCTACTCTACAGAGTGGTTTACAATGTGTGGGCCGCATCACCTTCTGCATGTGTGAGGAAGCCAGCTACCATGGAAACCACCTAAATACCTTTCCCCCCCAACAAACCCTGACCTTCTCCACTGTGTGTGTAATGAAGGTGTAAGCTGAGCTGGACGTCTTCCCAGTCAGGCTTTTTAATATTCATCTGTACACTGCAAATAATGTGGGTCAAATAAAGTGGTAGCATTATCTCTTCAGCGTGGCCTCTTGACTCAATACTCATGAAACACACAGAGGTGAACCCGTCCTGTCATCCCAGAAGTCATCGCTGGGCTCATATTTTAAAGGTTAAATAAGTAAGTCATTTATTTATTTATCATTGTTTGTAGTGTCATGCACAAGACACTACAAACAATAACAACGAGCATTAATATAATGAGAGCAAAGGGACAAATATAACACACCCACATGTCAAACAATATCAGGCCAAATTATAATAATAATCCTGCTCCTTAGATATCACATCAGTTAAAGTGAAAAGGTTATTCTTTATTTATCTTACTGTCAACAAATCCCATAAAAAGACCAAAACCAACAATTGTAAAAGCCCCAAGTCTCTAATAGGAACCAATGAGCTTGTAGCTGAGTAGTCAGAAAGTATTTACAGACGGACTAACACTTTGTTTTTCATGGGATTTGTTGTCAATAATAGACACAGAGAAAGAAGAATGCAGCCTTATTGTTTCAGCTGATATTCCAAATGATTGTTGTTTTGGGATGTCTCAGTATGGCACGTTGATAACTGGCTGTGGTCTTTAAACACACGTCAGTATCACTCACAGCTCATCAGCTCACAGTGATCTGGATCATTTTTCACAGCCATACATTCAGGTTTGTACTCGGAAAGCATTATTTTTAATTGCCACAAAAATAGAGTTTTTTTTTTTTTTTTATTGTATTTTATGTTAATTGTTAAAAGTGGAAAATTGGCTCTTTGGCTCACCGAAACATAACAGCAGCATGTATTTTGTTTTATTTTATTGTGTACTCTGAAATTCAACGAACTTATACTTTAAAACAGTTCAATTAAAATAAAATAAAATTGTACATTTAAGGATGAAAGCGTTATTTCATCACTATTTTCCTATGTGTGTGTTTTTATGTAGTTCTTTTCTATGTAAATCACGTAACGGCCGACCGACGTCACGCACACGTGAGAGGTCGAAGTTGAAAGTTGACGGAAGAGGGCTCGTGCTTGGAAGCTTCGCGGGAAACGTCTCAAAACAAATCGGCTCTGGTGGCCACGCGAGCAACTTCAGACAGAGTTTGAACTTATCAATCAGCCAAACTGATCGATCTGATCAATAGCAGCGTCTTCTTCAAACGCGGGACTATAACTGACGCTAACGACTCTCAGCCGCTGAAACTGAACGAGCTAGTAACGTTAGCTAGCTACTTCAGGTAGCTAAGCTAACACAACACTGCCAGCGGGCGCTAATCCGTTAGCACCAGCTAGCTCTCTTTACACGAGAGGTGACCGATATCCGTGACGGACGGTACAGTTAGCGGTGAATACACGGCGTGCAGGCTTTGAGGTACACGGGGAGTGAAATGGCAGAGAGGCCAGAAGACCTGAACCTTCCCAACGCGGTAATCACCCGCATTATCAAGGAGGCGGTGAGTGTAAAGAGCTCAGACGCTCATCACAATCCGCTTTAATGGAAACAAGTATGTGAACACATACAATGAGTTTGACTCCGGTTTTAAGTTTCAGCTGTCAACAAAACATTTAACTATAATCTACATATAAGTAGGTAAACATTTAAGTTTGTGTGTGTATATACAAGTCAAGTGTTTCTATAAGGTGTAAACAACATGCTAATAGTGCAAAGGAATAAATACAGAAAGGATAATGTAATATTTATGTCTGCATTATTTGTATTTAAACACAAAGTGGTGGAAGAAGCACTCAGATCCTTTGCTCAAGTAAAAGTGCCAATACTGTAAAAATACTCATAGTAAAGTACTAATAAATAATACTATTCCATTTATATTCTTGCAACAATTATTTAAATGAAACCACTTTGTAGAAAATATCTTTTTGTAGTAAATGATAACAAACTCAAAGACATGAAGCATCATGACCAGCCGCTTTTTTAAAGAGGTCATGAGCCAGAAAGGTTGGCAGCCATTAGTTTAATCCTTTAACAATGCAGTCTGTAAGCGTATTATTTGTATTCCTTTCTGTAGAGTAACTTAAGCTTTCAAATACACGTAGTGGAGTAAAGAGTACAACATTTGCCTGTGAAATGTAGTATTAAGTACCTCAAAATAGTAAATTTAATCAGATACTTTCCACCACTGCTGAACACATGCTTAGCTCTTCTTTTATTTAATCTCTAGAATACAGATATTTCCTCTGAAGTAACTTTTAAAGTTTTTAAAAACCAGTGTCATATATTCTTATGTATGACACTGGTTTTGAGTTGACAATTAATCAAGTAATTATTTAAGCACTAATAATTACTTTTCATACAATTTCTGTGAGTTTAAACGATCCTTGGGTGTAGTCTGTATGTTTGTAATAGTGGATCGTAGATTTGATGTTGTCAGATTTACATTCCATATTTTTTGACTTTCATTCAGTACCGTCAGTTTTCCATTAAATTTTCTCATGAATAATTTCCTAAATGGTATGAATGTCCTCAGTCTTCACTGTGATCAGCTTCCAGTGAGAACTAAAGGTACACTTTATTTATTTACATCCACCTCGGCTCATCTCTCGACTGACAGCTCTCGATGTAAAACTCAAAGCTCAAAGACAAACTGAAGCTATCTAAAATTGTATTATGGGGAAAGGTGTGCATGATTATATTACTCTATATAATAATGTTTCTTTCATAATTAATCATTTTTCCCAGTGAGTATCATCATATCCTTAGAATAAAGTAGAATAAAGTGGTTTATGTGCAAACCAAACTTCAGTGTTTTTATAGGAGAAAACTTCTTGATGTTCTTAAAGACTGAACCCATGTATTTAATGTTCTCCTCCTTCATGTTAAGGTGTTTTGTCCCTGAGTGAACAAATATTTTTTCTCAGGCTGCCGGTTCTTTCTAATAAAATGCTTATAAACTGCAGCTTTGAGATAACTCCTCCGCGCCGTTTGTTTTCTTAACAGCTCCCAGATGGGGTGAACGTGTCGAAGGAAGCAAGGAGGGCCATATCCCAAGCTGCCAGTGTGTTTGTGTTGTATGCAACGTCCTGGTAAGAATAAAAACCCACTTATAAAACCCAACAGACAGTCGAGTACTGATTCACAAAATTCTGTTCGATTCGAGTGTCTCAGGTGTCGTGATTCAACACACAAGAAAGCAACTGACTCAACTTACTCTTAACTCTTCAGAGTGTCTCCTGACCTGAATGTTTTTTGTGAAATGTTCTTAAATAAAAGGATGTTTATCTTGTTATAGTGCAAACAACTTTGCCATGAAAGCAAAGCGGAAAACTCTGAACGCAGGAGACGTGTTGGCTGCGATGGAGGAAATGGAGTTTGAGCGATTCCTGGAGCCTCTCAGAGAAGCCTTGGACGGTCAGTACATCGTTTTAAGGAAACACAAGTTCATATTAGACCTCCTCAATCCAAGTACATGTGCAGACAATCACACTTTTAAACACTGTACAATAATATATTAATATACATATGTTAATTGTCCATCTCTACTTTTACATTCATGATTTGACTTTTACAGTAATTTACTTTAGGTTATTTTCTCTTACTTTGTTTATTTTGACTGTTGTGCACCAAAACATCAAGAATAATAAACCTGTTTCTGATTCTGGATTGTTAACCTGCCTCAGTTTCAATTATGAAGTTGCCCATGCCCTGAAATGCTGTGGATTTACAGCAGTCTGAATTTGTGAAACTAAGTCTGTCAGTGTGGGAAACAGAAGCCAGTATTGATGATGTAAAATATAATGAAAGTCATTTATCTCCAGTTGTGTTTGTGTCCCTCAACAGTTTACAAGAAGGGCCAGAAAGGAAAGAAGGAGGTGTCGGAGCAGAAGCGCAAAGATAAAGAGAAGAAGACCGACTCTGAGAACGATAAGAGCAGGGAGGAGGAAGAGGAGGAGGAGGAGGAGCGCATGGAGGAGGAGCCTGAAGCGGAGAACGAAGCAGAGGAGGAGGAGGTGGAGAACTGATGAAGCTCTGGTGACTGATGAACGATGAAATGAACTCCCATCACCTCCTCTGAGGTTATCGCTGGCTGGCCGTGATGCGTTCAAGTGACGCTGGGTCATGGTAGAGCCGCCTTGAATCCATACATCCAGGTTAAAGTGCAGCAGCTTTGTGATGAGCTCATAAGAGGTGGAGGTTACATTTTTGAGGAGGTGCCGTCTTCCAAACGAAGCACAAAGAAACCACAAGTCAAACTACGTCGTGCACTTCCTGATCTTCGTCTTGGTCCATTTTGTATTTTTAATCATTTTTTGATACACTTGTTTTTTTTTTGTTGTAACAGGATTTCTTGACAGTAAATAAAATACAGCCGTTAGTTTTCATTGATAGAAAGTTAAAGACAATGAGTGCTGAAAGCTGCTTCTGGATCTGATCTGTCCTCATTGAACTAAAAAAGCTTTTCAATTAGTTTACCACTGGAGGGAGTGAGAACGCAGGCTGTCCACGTATGAAAAGGGCTTGTTTGAGATGTTATAGTGCCTGTCATACCTTCAGATTCAGAAATACAAACACATTCCCAAAACTTTTTGTATTTAAATGAAGAACTTCTAAATACTGATCTGAAATCTGATTCTAGCTTTTGGTACAAAGTTGTGAGTTCAGGACCGCGGTTGGGTTTTCGGGTTGTTCTTTAACAAGGTGCTTTTTCCTGCATACTGACACACACACACACACATACTGTGACAAATACTAGAAAGAAAAAATCTTCACTGTGTTGGAAGTTTCACACCATTTCAAACCCAGTTAAACAGCTGCACCTGTGAATGTCTGTTTTTTTGTTCCCAATCTGCTGAGTTTCTGAATCGTTTATACTTTTGTAGACTTGTATATGACTGGCTGAGATTTTCAATAAATATTTTGTATTAAAAAGCAAAAGTGCATCGACTCATTACTGATCTGGGTTCCAGTTCTCAGTCCTTCAAACACAAGCTTATGAACCACATTTAACATGAAAACTGCTAAAATCTTCAAATTAGACAAATTTCCACCCGAGTTCAGTTCAGTAATCAGTTATAAACACTAGTTTAATTGTCAGACAGTGTTAAAGGAGACCAATAATAGTCTTTCAGGACTTGTTGCTGAGACCAGAACTGAAGAATTCAGGTTTGCATCAGGTCCAGGTGGGTGGAGCTCCAAACCACCTGGACCTGATGCACCCAAACCAGGTAAATTAAGTGTAGATACCTGAGTGGCCCACAGGAGGGTTTTAATCTTTAAACACGAGTAAATAATGTTCAGGTTAGTCAACGTCTCAGTCATGAAACAGATTAAAGTTGTAGGTAAGAGGTACGTTTACATACAACACAACATTTAATAAGTTTGCATTTGCTCATTGCATATTTAAGATGTTACTTGCCGATTAACAGTAAAATGTACTTATGGTTTCAAAAATAAATTATGCAGAATAGCCCTTTTAGTTAATTAACATAATAGATTATGCCGCATTAGTGATAGTTTGTTTTCCCCAGGAACCAAAAGCCAAGTCAGTCACTGCGGAGTGAAAAGCAGTGGCTCTGAAAGGGAAATCATAGCACAAAATATTCCTGTACAAATACCTCAATTGTACACTGATCAATACTTGTATTGATCAGCAGTCACTTCAAACTTTGATTTCCTCATCTCATGATTCAAAAACCGGTTTCAGTGCGTCTGCGTGTCCCATTCATATTTAGAGAAAAAGAAAGTTTCACACAAGCTGCTCCGTTTGTGAACATTTTATTCATGACGTCCATTTACTCAGACGGGCACTCGACTTTCCCGCTGTTGATGTCATCGATGACATCATGGGGAGGCCGGCCATCAATGGTGCAGCCAACAGACTGGGCGGTTCCCAGGATCTCTTTGATGGTTCCTGACGGGAAAATAAAGAATATAAAGTTTGCTACTTGATGTCTGTAGAACAGGAGACATTTACGCCCCAAAATGAGATGCCCGATTTAAAAAAATCACTACCAAGACTTTAACGTGGGAATAAAGTCTGCGCTCATTAATTTGTTTAATGTGTTCCAGACTTTTCGGCACAGAGTTGTCCATCAGTTTGGGCAGCTCTGTTTCCTAAAGCTGGGTCGATCTGAGCCTCCACTGGATTATACTCAGTCACTCTGACAGACGGGCATAGTGGCGGGAGGCTGAACAGAACATGCAAACTACAGACGGATAAAAGAAGGACTGAACATCTGATTAAACTCTTACCAGAGAGCTCTCTGGCGATGGAACGAGGCCTCATGACGCGAGCAACGCTCACAATCTCATCGAAGGTCACACTTCCACTGTGCTTGACTGGAAAATAAACAAAAAAAGGGAGTCAATCCACTTGAACCTTTGAGAAAATACAAATTGTTTTACAGAATACAACAGTCACTTACTGTTCTTGACCTTCTTCCTGTCACGAGGAGGCTCCTTCAGAGCCTTGATGATCAGAGCTGAAGCAGAGGGAACGACCTCGACCTAAAAAGCAGAAGAACAGTTAAAATCATCCTCCTCCCTCCACACAGCTGGTTCATACTGCAGATGTTTGACACTCAATGTGAACACACTACGTACCACTGCCTGCCTGTTCTGGATAGTCAGCTTCACGGTGATCCTCAGGCCCTTCCAGTCACCGGTGGCCTTGGCAATGTCATCACCAACTTTCTTGGGAGACTGATGAGAAACAAATCAGTGTTTATTTTTATACATAAATATATTCATTAATTGTTGAACGTTTTAGGGTGGCGTCCAGGATAATTAGAGCCTCAGTGTGTTCCAGACTTTTCGGCACAGAGTTGTCCATCAGTTTGGGCAGCCCTGTTTCCTAAAGTTGGGTCAATCTGAGCCTCCACTGGATTATACTCAGTCACTCTGACAGACGGGCATAGTGGCGGGAGGCTGCTTTGATTCGTATGAGGAATTTTCACACTCACCAGACCCAGAGGTCCGATTTTGGGGGCCAGGGCTGATGTGGCTCCAACTTCTCCTCCTGTGCACCTCATGTACACTGCAAGACAAAGACGACACTGAGTACACCTGATTAAAGGCTTCATTTGATGCAGTTTCTTCACACTTTCACAAACGCCCACTGACAGCTGATTATAAAACAGGTTTGATCAGCTTCGCGATGAGTACTGTAGTGATTTGGACAGTCTGTGCTCTTTAAGAGCCCATATTTTGTCCTGTAGCAAACTGTCTTTTCACTCCTTCACCACTTAAAGCTGCTGGTCACGTTGGTTTGAAATCTGCTCAAGTGCCAATTGGCAATAAACCCAATTACACCTGTGTAACAGTAATCATGTTGAGGACTCAATTTTGCCTTGCGTGTGGCTTTGTATGCATCCTTTTGCCAAAATATGTGTAGGCATGCCCACTACAATCCTCAGATCTGTTTTTCAGATTTTGGGTGAAACATTTTCATGCTTCATACAAAAGAAACCCAGTAACTGACACTCAAACTGTCAGCACTGAAACTTTTCCAATAGTGATGCATCACTATTGGAAAATCACATGAAATTGAATTTAGTTTTTTTTTGTTTTACAATCTTACGTATTGCAAGCAATATATAACCAATTAAATCTAAATAATTTAGCTAGTTAAACCAACTACCTCTTAATCATTGATTGAGTTTTATAGAATGATTACAGCACAATTCTGTCCAAGTTGTTCAAGTTTCAGCTTCAGCTGATCAGGCGTGGACAGCAGGTAGTGATGGATATGGTGCTGTATTAAGGGTCCACAGGCGCAATTTAAAAATCAAATATAGTTTGTGAATTGAAACACGATCTGCTTATCTTTTGCGCTGAGATATGAGGACAGTCTTTAAATCGGCCTGTATTTTCAGTCATTTTAAACTACTCTGGTTAAAACAGTAATTTATTACAATGACTGAAGCGTTTAATTCATGTGTTTTACAGTATCCACCAACTTACTGTTTAGGCAAAGTCTAACATTGTGTCCCACAATTACAGTTGAACTACTGATCACTTTCAATACCAATAGTAACTCATTAAGATGGGAACAGATAATTTGGCACTTTTGGTTAGTAAATTACTTATAAAGACTGTTAAGTTAATATCTTGAGGATTGATAATCATAACTCCATATGCTATGTGCAGTCTATTAATCGGACAATAAAAAAAAACAGCCTTAAGATCTTACAAATGCCTTCTTTAGCCAACCCATCAATGAATTGATTAAATACGTTACTGTACAATACTGCAAGAATGTACAGCTAGAACGTCATTAAGTGTCAAATAAATGGATTTCAACATATCTAAACTGATGAATACGTAATTAAGGGAATTGTGAAATCATTAAACCGCAGAATTTAACCGAACCTACTGACGCTACAGATGATTTCTTCAACACTTAATAAATCGGCTGGAGTTAGCCTACATTGCTAGTAGCAGCTAGCTAGCACACTCATCCCACGTGGAATAGCACGTATTTCGCCCCAGACACCGATTTTCTTACCAAATTAGTCACAAATCCATCAAATTTCACTTGATTAAGCCATGCATAAATTAAGTTAGACATATTTTTGCTTTCTTCGTCGAATTTGGGGTCCCATCTTTACCGTTTTCTCTACGCCGTTCACAGGCCGGCAGACACCGAGGCGGCCGGCACAGAACGACTCCATCTTGGCTGTGAACAAACTTCTGCTTTTATTACCCACTTGACGGTGAAAACATACCAACTTTAATCTCGTTGGGGTCGAATTTAGGAGGCATGTTTCCGCTGTGGAGGTTGAGCTCAGTTCAGCTTGGTTGGTGAGGGTGTCGGATGAACCCGGACTCGGGACGACCGATTACTGTTGCACCTTCACCGTTAAAGGGAGAAAGAAAGAACGAACGGAGGCCGCGGAGGAGTTTATATATCACCAAGTATCGCGAGAGGTTGTGATTCAGCTCTTGTGACGTAATTCGACAGCCAGGACATTCAACAGTTAAAACAACAACAACTTTATAATGTTTTTTATAAAGGCAGGTTTTATGTTTTCATACATGTATTTAATTTAATTTATTTTATTTATATATAAATATGCTGCAAGGAGCTGTTACGTGTTAAGCACAAACGTCTCATTAGAAAGAACAAACCTGAAATAATCTCAGCTGTATTTTGTTTAATAAACAAATAAACAAATATGCAAAGGCATTAAGAGTTTTACAGCAAGAAAACATGACCTGCTTCACAGCTATAATGTCTGACAGTATTTGAGTGAGTTTGTGGTGATCAAGAAGGTCAGACCAAGAACAGCCTCTTTTTAACCTTCATTTTGATCTTTTCATGGCATTTGTTGACAATAAGAAAAATACAGACTAACTAAATCCTTATCCTTAAATAAGATGTTACTGCAGCACAGACAATCCAAGAGGTCAGAAAAAAGATAAAGACTATTTGAATGAAATAAGTAAAAAATAAGAAATCAAACAAACACCAGAAAAGCTATATACAATATAAACATTACAATACCTTCAACTATATAAGTGAATTACGCTAATGTACTGCATGTGTGAAGGAAATCTTGTAGTGTATACCACATATAATGTGACAATTTTTACATTCGTCCTGACAATTAGTTTTTTAAAAATGCTAATTCCTCTCAAAATACAATACTAATAATAACAATATAGAATACTTTAGAAATATATAGTACCATTATATAGTGATATATAAGTAATATAATGTAGATTATTGTGAGGGATAGTGTTTGTGTTTAACAAGACTTGGAGAGTTTTGTTGATGATGGAAAGTTATTTTCTGAACTGGTTCATGAACTCAGAGGAGGCCAAAGTGCTGCATGTGGGTGCTGAGTGGATGAACATCCTCTGTAGCAGGATAATGGGCCTGAAGCTGGTTGAGTGTTGCAGGAATATAAAAGTATTTTGTCAGTGTTCGTATTATATTGTGTTTTACTGCAGGTGTTTGTCATGTTTCCTGTCAGTTGTATCATCGCGGTCTGAGTCGCATGTGAAACCAGTGTTTTCCTGTTTGAATCCTGAAGGACTTTTTGACTCAGAGGCGCTGTACAGGAATAGCAACAGAACACAAGAGGGAGTAAGTGGGTGAGAAGCAGAGATCATCACTGTGGTGCTGTTTAATATGCATCATGAAAATCTGTGAGGATAGTCAGAAATTCACAGCTCATATTATCAAAGGATAGCGTTATCTGTATTTTCAGAAAGTCCTCAACATTTAGAGGAAATGTCACATCTGAATAATCTTTTTGATGAAATGTTATTCGTGTTTTAAGCTCGAACGCTGCTCGGAAAGCCTTTCTAATGTTGAAAACACCAAAGACACGTTTTATTTTTCGTTTTCTGTGCTGCCGAAAAGCTGCGTTTTTTTATTTCTGTTTACTTTTTTCCCCCAGAAAACTTATATCTCTTAGCTTGTTGTTGTCATCATGTTTTTATTTTCCTTTGTAAAGTGCAGCGATGGAGAGAATGAGGAGAAACCGCTGAGTGAAGAAAAGGGAGTTTGTTTTCATGTTTGTTTCTGAGCACATGATTTTAACACATTCGAGGTGTGAAAGTAATGAATAACGAACCTGATTTATTGTTTATTGAATACTGAATATTTCTGTTTCTGACAGTGACAGCGATAATGGACCTTGGACATGATTATGAATAACTCACTCTTTGCTAATATTTAGATTATTTTTAATGTGCGGACGACGTGGTCTGTAACACGTCGACTTGTTCAGTACAGTAATGTCACATTACACCAACATGAGACACGAAGGAGTCCAGTTTCATTCCTGCAGAGGGGAGGGCAGCGTGTTTGACGCAATTACATTTCCATTCTCTTGTTTTGCCGTGTGTGTGTGTGTGGGCTTGTGTTGCTATCTTTTTGAGGACCAATTTCACTCTTAAACCATTGTAGTGAGGAACCTTCTACATTGTGTGGACATTTTGGAAGCTCCTCACTACTTCAAATGGGCTGTTTGAATGTTCGGACCTGTTTTTAAGGTTCAGGTTAGAATTCGGTTAAGGTGAGGGTCAGGTTTATACCTGTGAGGGTCCTCACAAGTATACAAGGACATAGGTGAGTGTGCATGTGTGTGAGTACAGGCATTATACAGTGTAAAGGGTAAGTGCCAGCTGTTATTTCTGCATAAACAAACTGTGAGCCTGAAGCAGAACCAGCAAGTCAATGTTGACATCGCACACACACACACACGCACACACACACACACACACACACACACACACACACACACACACACACTCTGTCCGACAGCTCATTTGTTAAACTCGGGGGAATGATTCGATTTCAGCAGAGTTCCTCTCCTCCATCTCTTCCTCCTCCTTGACCTTTTCCTTGTGTTTTCCAATCAGCAGCTCTCCTCCTCGTCTTGTTCTTTGCTCTAATTTCTCTGCTGTACAATTTCCTCTATTGATTTCTTTCGTGCCCGGCTATAGTCGGGGGGAATCAAGGCTAAGTACGCAGCTTGTCTCTTTTAACTGGATTCAAAAGAGGGGCTGAAATCGTCTTTGGATTCCTGCCCCTCAACCGTGTCGATCTATGAACAGGTTCATCAATAGTTTGAAAACCAGAGCAGCTGCTTCATGATTGGGTTTGTGAGAAAAAGGTCGATGAGGCAACTTTAATCTTCACTTCATTTAGAGCCCAATCCAGTCCTGATTAAAGCCACTTTAAATCTGCAATCACTCCTTCGTTCACTCACTCACGACTGCCTACAGTTTACTGTACAGAGAGCAGTGAATTATCCACTGTTCATTAAGCCACACCCACGTTAGTATTAGCAGCAAATTGTACTTAAAGTATCAAAAGTAAAAGTACTCATTATGCAAAATGGCTCCATTGAAAGTGTTACATTTATTATATATTTATTATAGGAATTGTATTGATTCGTTAACGTCTAAGAAGCATCTGAATGTTGTCAATTTTAGTTGGTTATGTACTGTTGATTTCAGACATCTGTCCCTTCACATGAAGCATGAGGGAGGAACGAAAGCTAGTTAGCCTATCTTGCTAATGTTCATGTTATTTCAACACCTGCTGAGTCACCAGTCGCTCCGGCACTCTCAGTGCTGTGTTCATCCATCATTACAGAAAGGAGGGGGTCTCGCTAGCGTTGGCTGTCTCGCAAATAACCAGTCTAGACTCAGAGCAGTGAGGAGTCCTGTAACCTCTGCACTTCATGCGTGTCCCTGTGATTCAAATCACGACACTCAAATCACAGATGGGACTAACAGCAAAAATCAACAGCTAACAACATCAGGCCTGCAGCTGATTGACCGTGCTGCTAGAGAAGAAGACATAATATGAACTGTGTTTAGCGCCAACAGATGTTGGACCAATTAAATTACAGCTGGAACCAAAAATTCACGCTAGGACACCAATGCTACCACGGCAGAAAGATGAGATATATATAAAAAGATATATGTAAAGATATATATACTGATAACTCAGAAAAAATATTTTTAATATCAGCTCAACTTGAAATGCAATCTACTTTAAATAAGAGCAAGTCATCAAATTAAAAACGTGGAAAAGATTACAGGATACACTGAGATAAAGTGTGGACAAATACTGTGATAAAAAACAAATAGACATGAGAACACACACACACACACACAATGCTGTTCAGTATGTTGATCTGTTTGTTTTCCATGTTGACGGACGGTTTCACTCTCTGTTGACTTGTTCAGGTGGAAAACAGGACGTCGCTGCCAATTCGACAAAACAAAAACTCTCAGCTGTGAAACTGGTTTAGCTGTCTTCAGTGGAGACCTCGTCCCTCAGCTGTGTGACCATCTTCTTCCCTCCCTTTCTTTTATCTTTGTCTGTGCAAAAACATCTGCGAGGCAGAAATTTCTTTTCCTGACACAGAAAAAAAGAAATATACATTTAAAAGCGAGAACATTTTAAAGGAGATTAATATTTGGAAACAAGATGGAAAAAAATGAGAGAAACAAGGGATTAGACCTTTGAACTTGAACAGATGAGAAGAGAGAAAATACGTCTTTTTTTTGTCTTGTAATTTATATAACTTATAACTTTAAAGCACATTTAACAAGCAGGCTGTGTGACTTTGTTTACAGTAGGATGCACTCTGTTTAAGACGCTGCCTGTCCAGGATCTGTCAACAGCTTGTAAGCCGAGTCGGGGGGCTGAGAGGGCGGCGAGTCAATAATTGTAAGAGGACACTTGGCCTATATAATCTGATTCCTTTCTGAAGGTTAACTCCGTCTTCGCTCCACAGACTTCCTCTCTGTCTTCATTCCATTATGAGAAACAGGAGACAGAACAACTGCGCAAACAAAGCCTGAATGCTTAATGAAGCAAAGCTCACATCAACATGCCATGTTAATGAAATTCAGTTCAACAGCATTTGAAAGTAGACTTTGGGAGACCTGATAAGGCTGGGATTTGAGGCGGGGGGTTAATTAATGAGTGTTTGAGAGGACTGTTTGTGCTGAATCAAGGGTGAGTTATCAGTTGCCCTGCTGCACGGGTCCCCTGGTGATTGGGCACAAATTGAGAGCGCAGAGCAATTCCCCTGGAGTTCGGTTTAATTTCTTCTGTCACAGAGATTCCACTGAACCATGTTAACCCCCAGCACCGCCAGGAAATTAAGCTGCAAAAGAGGCTTAACGTTTCCAAACAAAATGAAATGAAAGGCTGTGCTGTAGGCTCCATCTTCAAGAGAGAACAATATTTCAAAATGTGAATCAGCTTCTCTGTGCACAGAAAGAAAATGAAAACATGTGTCCTCATTAGTAAGGAAATGCAGCTTGAAACAGGAAGTAGTTTGAAACATCACTGTGGAAAGTGAGGGAGAGGAAGATAAGGTAACATGACTTCAGTTGTTCACTTTTCTACTCTGTATTATCAGAACTTGTGGGAGCAAACAAAAACCCACTGAACTCGAGCTGCTCTGCAGCAAACAGCAGACAGACACAGTTAGAGACCAGCGGGTGGACACAGTGGAGCATTTAGCAGCTGAAGAGACAGATGTTTCCCTCAGGAGTTGGTAGAGACCAAAGAGCGAGAAGCTAAAAGACAGTGAATGTTGGACTGGACAAATGTTGTGTCAAAAGTAGCTTGCATGTGTCTGCAAGAGGGTCTATTACGTATGTTGACCCCTCGACTGCTGCTTCCCCAAGTATAAAAAGCAGAACACCGGCTAACTGTAGCTCCAGTTTGTGTCTCTCACACACAGCTGCTGGCAACGTTGTGATATGCTAAAAAAAATGACGTTGTAGATCAAGATCATGTGATGTGATTGAAAGCTCCAGAACAGCCACTAAAGGGAGGTGAGGATGAACCTTCACATTCCACGTTTGCAATGCAAACTTTCTGTTAAAAAAAAAAAAAAAAACATAAAATAAAGTTGTAGACTCCTAAGTCCATGTTTGGTTAACCTTGATGACATCACTATGACATCATCAGGGTTATTTTCTGAGACTTGACAAAAAATCCTCCAGAGCCATAGAAGACATTACATAGCTGAGTCAAACTCCCCGTGACTAGTAAACTGATCTTTGAGTGTAAAACAGGTGGAGTGCCCCTTTAACACTCTGGATAATCCTTGTTTATGGTTTGTTACCAGGACCAGTCCTGTTCCAGTTAGTGAGGACGGTTACACACTCGATTGACTCGTCTCAGTACGTTTCCCAGCATAGTCCTGCTGGCTCGTAGCGTCCCAGCATGCTGTCCTCCTGCTCGTGGATTATCATGTAATCCCTGATATTCATCAGCCTGGGAGGTCAGAGGTCATCTCATTACAATTGTACAACATCACTCTCATCTTGGTGTAGTTGAACTGGATTGTACTGGTTTGTGGGGTTAAAGAGGAGCACAGTTCAACGTGAGGACGGCTTTGATCATCTCCCTCCTCTAAACTCTGGTGGTCTGAGCTGTCAGGGCGTCATTTTCAAGCCTTTTACACACCTGAGAACAAGCTGACAGGTGTGAAGGACACCTGTCAGCTTGTTCTCAGGGGCAGCAGCTGAAACAGTAAACTTGGATATTAGAGCATTTTCAGTATGTTCATCAGCTTATCTTTGCAGAAGTATGTTCACTGTATATTTCTGGTGAATATCTCCTTGTTTATTTGAACTCATTAGAGGTGGAAATCTCAAATCACTTTGCTGATTTGAATCACGTTGTTCAGTTCAGGTCAAAGATTCGTAGTCACTGAATATGTAGTTCGTTCATTGTTTTTACTAAGCTACGCACTTCAGTACATAAGTAACTAACTCTATAAAGTAGTTAAAACAAGCTAACTGTATATAAAGTCATTAAACTAGTTAACTGTATATATAGTTAAAACTAGCTAACTGTATATAAAGTAATTCAAACTAGCTAACTGTATATATAGTTAAAACTAGCTAACTGTATATAAAGTAATTCAAACTAGCTAACTATATATAGTTAAAACTAGCTAACTGTATATAAAGTAGTTAAAACTAGCTAACTGTATATAAAGTAATTCAAACTAGCTAACTGCATATAAAGTAGTTAAAACTAGCTAACTGTATATAAAGTAGTTAAACTAGCTGACTGTATATAAAGTAATTCAAACTAGCTAACTGTATATAAAGTAGTTAAAACTAGCTAACTGTATATAAAGTAATTCAAACTAGCTAACTGCATATAAAGTAGTTAAAACTAGCTAACTGTATATAAAGTAATTCAAACTAGCTAACTGCTTATAAAGTAGTTAAAACTAGCTAACTGTATATAAAGCAGTTAAAACTAGCTAACTGTATATAAAGCAGTTAAAACTAGCTAAGTGTATATAAAGTAGTTAAACTAGTTATCTGTACATAAAGTAGTTAAAACTAGCTGACTGTATATAATTAAAACTGGCTAGCTGTATATAGCTAAAACTAGCTACAACAATAAAATGCTGCTCTAACATTGATGCATCAGTATTAACAAACTAATAATGTCAAAAACAAATAATATAAACACCCACATGAGCCATTTTACTGCAGGACGAGTATTTCTACTTTTGATCCTTGAAGTGCATTTAGCTGATAATACTTCTGTACTTTTACTTAAGCAGGATTTTGCAGGGCTGCTGTTCAAACATTCCTGATTATCCTGAAAAAGAAAATGTGCTGTACATCCAGAGACTTTGTGAGGCAGATTAATGGAAGCAGCACAGAGAGGTTTTCTCTTCCCACTGAAACAACATGTTGAAACACCTACAGGACACTAAACCTTCTACATTTGAGAGGCAAAGTTTTCATGCAAAACCAGCGACAGGCTCACTCTTAACTACGATTAGTCAAACAAGATAAACAGCCACACATGAACACATCAAAACACACACAGTTAAGCAGTGTGTGATCTCTCTCTCTCTCCGTGCTGCAAAACATAAACAGCAAATAAATCCTCAGATGAAGCTTCGATTCACAAACAATCATTTTACAGAGGTCACATTATGAGAGCGAGGATGTCACCATCCCAGCGGCTGATGTATTGGTTATTAGATCTGGACGGAAAACAACCACCTGCTTCTTGTAAAGCAGCAATGCAAATCATGAATGACATAATAGTGTGTGTGTGTGTGTGTGTGATGCAGATAGACATACTGAGCATCTGTGTTTTATCTTCTGTCCTTTCTTATTAATCCTCTCTGCGTTTGGACGTCGGTCTGCACAAACTTTGTCAATCAGGATTTAGCTGCATTTAAACAAAAGCTTTTCAGTGGAGTCCAGTTTATACTGAAGAGTCATGGTCAAGTAAAGACAAGCTGCTCTGCACTGTAAAAACTCTTTGTTTATTCTGTTTATTGTATCATGGAGTGTGTGTTCATCTGCTCGGGAAATAAATCTGCTACAGATCATCTTTTCTCTTTGATTGAGATTCATATTGTTTGTACATTTTATTAAATAAATCTAATAAAATAATAAAACAGTCAAAGTAACTCATGTTGACCTGCACAGCAGCTTGTTGTCATCTCATAGTGCGACATATAGTTATAACCAGTGGTGGAAGAAGTACTCAGATCATTTACTTAAGTAAAAGTAGTAATACCACAGTGTAGAAATACTCAGATACAAGTAAAAAATACTGTATACTGAAAGTTCCAAAAAGTACTTACTATGCAGAATGGCCCATTCAGAAACATATATTATATCACTGTATTATAATTATTGATGCATTAATGTGTTCATCACTTTAATGTTGCAGCTGGTGAAGATGGAGCCCATTTTAATGACTTTATATACTTCTGGGTAGTTTGTGAACCCCCCCCCCCCGGGATCAATAAAGTCTTGTTGATAGAATAATATCATACTTTATTTGTTGATTATATTTTGTAGCATGAATCTGCAAAATAACTAAAGTTATCAAATAAATGTAGTAAAAAGTACAATATTTCCCTCTGAGTTGTAGAAAATGGAAATACTCAGGTTAAGTATGTCAACATTCTTAAGTACAGAACTTGAGTAAATGTACTTTCCTGGTCTTCAGGTATTGGCTGCACTCACAAAGGTTCAAACTTTATGATCAACTCTTAGCACGAAAGCAAATAAACCATTTCCCAAACCGTGGATCTGTTCCTGTGATGAGCGCATTAAAACAGGAAGTGTCCCGTCAAACTAAAACTAAAGGGGCTCTGTGGGTTCATCACTGCTTCATCTTATTTTACGTTGTAGTATGTAGCAATCTGACACTTTGTCAATGTAAAAAAGTGGATATTTAAACTTGTGTTGTGTTTTCTGGAGCATGCAGCCCCACCTGCTCCTTCTCTTTTAATTTGAAGGTAAAAGAAAGTAAACAGAAAAGTATTGATGCCAAGCTGAGGACGATGTCCAGGGATCCTCAGCCAAGATACAAAAAGTGTTGCACTAACATCTCGGATTGATTTGTGAAAACCTGGACGGCTTGTGGACCCGCACAGTCTCATGAGACACATATCGAGTGAAGAGCAGCTTAGAAATAACGAAGGTATTTCAAACAAGAAAGTTTCCTCAGCTTTGGTCAGATAGAATACGTGACTTTGACTTCTACTGGAGTATTACTACACAGTGGAACTACCTCACTAGGCTTATCACAGTGGAAGTACTCCACAACTACTACACTACTTACTAGTAAGTAAGTAAGTATCAGGAAATACATACATATATATATACACTATATTGCCAAAAGTATTCACTCACCCATCCAAATAATTGAAATCAGGTGTTCCAATCACTTCCATGGCCACAGGTGTATAAAATCATGCACAAAGGCATGCAGACTGTTTCTACAAACATTAGTGAAAGAACGGGTCGCTCTCAGGAGCTCAGTGAATTCCAGCGTGGGACTGTGATAGGATGCCACCTGTGCAACAAGTCCAGTCGTGAAATCTCCTCGCTCCTAAATATTCCACAGTCAACTGTCAGTGGTATTATAACAAAGTGGAAGCGATTGGGAACGACAGCAACTCAGCCACGAAGTGGTAGGCCACGTAAAATGACGGTCAGCGGATGCTTTCTGCAGAGTCAATCGCTACAGACCTCCAAACTTCATGTGGCCTTCAGATTAGCTCAAGAACAGTGCGTAGAGAGCTTCATGGAGTGGGTTTCCATGGCCGAGCAGCTGCATCCAAGCCGTACATCACCAAGTGCAATGCAAAGCGTCGGATGCAGTGGTGTAAAGCACGCCGCCACTGGACTCTAGAGCAGTGGAGACGCGTTCTCTGGAGTGACGAATCGCGCTTCACCATCTGGCGATCTGATGGACGAGTCTGGGTTTGGCGGTTGCCAGGACAACGGTACTTGTCTGACCGCATTGTGCCAAGTGTAAAGTTTGGTGGAGGGGGGATTATGGTGTGGGGTTGTTTTTCAGGAGCTGGGCTTGGCCCCTTAGTTCCAGTGAAAGGAACTCTGAATGCTTCAGCATACCAAGAGATTTTGGACAATTCCATGCTCCCAACTTTGTGGGAACAGTTTGGGGACGGCCCCTTCCTGTTCCAACATGACTGTGCACCAGTGCACAAAGCAAGGTCCATAAAGACATGGATGAGAGTTTGGTGTGGATGAACTTGACTGGCCTGCACAGAGTCCTGACCTCAACCCGATAGAACACCTTTGGGATGAATTAGAGCAGAAACTGAGAGCCAGGCCTTCTCGTCCAACATCAGTGTGACCTCACAAATGTGCTTCTGGAAGAATGGTCAAAAATCCCCATAAACACACTCCTAAACCTTGTGGAAAGCCTTCCCAGAAGAGCTGAAGCTGTTACAGCTGCAAAGGGTGGACCGACGTCATATTAAACCCTATGGATTAAGAACGGGATGTCACTTAAGTTCATATGCGAGTCAAGGCAGGTGAGCCAATACTTTTGGCAGTATAGTGTGTATATAGACATAGATATACATTGCTGCTGTATATATTTTCAACTTTTATTTTTTGCTTAAATATTGTAAATGTGTATATTTTTTATTCTCTATTTCTTATTTTTATATTTTGTACATACTTTTATTTCTAAATGTATGCTGCTTTCTCCTCTTGAATGGGAGCACCGGTACTGTAAAACTTCCTCCCGGGGATCAATAAAGTATTTCTGATTTCTGAGTTCTGAAAATGTACTTTAAGTATAGTATAGTATAAAGTTGCATAAAATGTAAATACTCAAGTAAAGTACAAGTATCTTGAATTTGTACTCAGGTGTAGTACTTGAGTAAATGTACTTACATTCCACCACTGACTAAAAGATCTGAGACTTCTTCTTCTACCATATTCTGAGTTGAATTGGCTTAACTTCGTTTTTTACAGTGTAGAAGAAGAGAGATGAGGGGAGGAGGGTGAAAAGAGGAGGAGGAGGAGGAGGAGGAGGATGGTCCTGCTGTCAAACACAGATGAGAACACAGCAGCAGCAGCAGGTTTCACCGCCGTTAGATAATCGCATTTCTTCTCCCCTCGGAAGCGGCGGGGCCCGACGGACGCGGAGCGCCGAGCGGAGCACGAAGAAGAAGAAATCACGTTAATTTAATTCCCTCCAACTCCGAAGCTGCCGGGGAGGCGACGAGTGCAGACCGGTGATGCTGCACAGACACACGCCGAGCCTGCAAACTTCAGAGTGGATGTGTAAACTGTGATAATACTCCGCCTCCTGCGGCTGATTTCTGAGGTGGATTTTCAGCTTAATAATATCGGCAATTATGGATTAATTAGTGAGAAGCGGCTTCATTAAAGCAACAGATGAGAAAATGCTCAGGACAAATAACAGAGACATTAAAGCGATGAGGCAGCCCACCTGCGCCCTTTGAGGTGAGAAAACAATGTCTGTAATATATTATAATATAATAAAATATGATCTATTATAATATAGTGTGTTTGTTGAGTAGCTTCTCCTCTTTAAGTGGAAAACTGCTGCTGTCATCTTTGTTTCCGATGAAGTCAAACATCAGTGTAAAGATTTTACTGTTTACTCGCAGTGGTGGAAAGTACATTTACTCAAGTACAGTACTTAAACACAAATACGAGGTACTTTGAGTGTTTCCATTTTCTACTCCACCACATCTCACTACACTACATTTATCTGACAGCTTTAGTTACTAATTACATTTCAGATTTAGATGAATTATACAAAATTAAATATACTTTCACGTTTCTATTTTTACTTTAGTAAAAGATCTCAGTACTTTTTCCACCGCTGCTGAAAGCCTTTCCATTGGATCTCATCTTGACAAATAATACAGGCTTAACAGGATTTATGTGTTACAACACAATTATAAGGTCTTATATTACCAGGCAGTTCAGTGCAGCGGACATTCATTTAATATGAGTGTTTCACCTGAAGTGCTTTAACTGAGCAGACAAGACTGGAAGATGTACTTGTTAATATATTTAATGTGAGGGCTGTAAATCCGTCATCTTGATAAAATAATTGCTTAAAAGTTGGTTTTGTGACAGATAGGCTTATCAAAACTATGACCACAATATAAAGTATATGTGCTGTACATTAGGAATGATGTTTAAAAGACTGTGTACGTGAAAAAGTATTGCAAAAATGTACTTAAAGTTTCAAAAGTAGAAGTACTCGGACAGAATGGCGTCTTTCAGACTGTATTATTATACTGATACTGATGTGTAAAGCAGCAGTTTAACAGTGTAGCTGGTTGAGGCTCATTTTAACTACTTTATATACTGTTGGGTACTTCAGCACATAACTGTACATCATATTTTATAGACTGATCATGTTTTATGTGTAAAAAGTACAATATTTACCTCTGAAACGTAGTAGAGTCGAGGTAACAAGTAGAAGTACCTCAAAATTACTTGTAGTACTTGAGTAAGTGTACAGTAATTAATTTCCACCATTAGACACTCGGCATCTCACCAGGAAGTGTTCAAGGATTCACCTGTTGGAGAAAACATGGCAGAACGAAGTTTTTGAAAATGATTTCACAATATTTTCACATTTGAATTCCAGGAACGAGCTGATCAGTAAGTCAGTCAGTTAGTGTCGTAATAAATCAGGACTACGGTAGTAACCTGACCAACCGTCACAGCTGACGACGGTAAACGTCTTTGCCTGCGTTGGCAGAAAGCTCAATATTCCACTTGTGTTAGTATTTCTTTAAAAAACCAGCAGAACAACAGAGACCAAGAATGTGTGCGTGAATCCACGTAGCTGACGGTCAAATTAAAGGGTGAAAAAAGTGAAATTATTATTAGTCCAAGTTTTCAGATTCCTGCCTCCACAGTACAAGAGAGGTGAATGGGATTTATTTTGTGGTACTCACAACATTGGAAATTCAACGGCAACACCTCTTTCTAAATAGATGAAAAGATCTGAGCTTCAGAGCTGCAGAAGAGCTGGAAACTTTGAAAAGATGTTTAGATTTTGGAAGCCGCTGTCTTGATGATCTAAGTGCACTCAGTTTAACTCTTTAGACTCAGGTTTGATTCATAAAAACATGTTTTAAGGATGTCAGGTTGAAAAGTAGTTAAAGGAGCTTCTGTTGGCTGTTCGATCTCAGATATTTTAACCTTTCTGGGTCGTTCACTCCACGATGTCGCACCAGAGCCCATCAGAGTTTTTAAGGTCACACATCAGTTGAGTGAAAGCCGCCAGAGTCACATGAATCGAGGCGTCAACTGGTGTGAGGTCAACCAAGAAAGGTGTAAGGACTAAAAGCGAGGTGCGAGGTGATCTTTTCTTTTTTTTTTTCAGTGAATTGTAAATTTTCTTTTTACTGTGTTTGTTAAATTATTAACACTATGAAATCAATGAGTCAATCAACAGGAAAAACATGGAATCAATACATGGTATTAATCGAACTGGATACGATATGGCGAGCCAGCACTGCTGCCAGTTTGCCCCAGTGGCCAACTGCGGTACTGCAGCCCAAAAAACCTTTTCCCCATAGACTCCCATTATAAAAGAGACATTTGTAAATCGGTTGACAGGACACCTCAAACTGCAAGAAAATGTCACTAATTACTCTAATTACATTTTTAATCACACAGGATAAATATCTGGTATCAGAGGCTCCGATGGCCTAATAAAGTCGCCCTCTCTTGATTTTTCTGTCCTCAGATTCAGAGGCAGCAAACGTCAATGTTTGGGTCCAGAACTACAGAAAACAGCTTCACCGTGGGTCTTGGTTTTGATGAGCAGCATAGAGTCTGTGGATCTAGTCAGGGGCAAGTCCACAATACATTTAAAAACAGGCATAATAATATGTTTAAATTATGTTCTCCACATGTGGCTGGAAAGTTCAGCGTTGATAGTAACACCTACATTTTAATGTGGTTTAATCTGTTGAGATGTTTCAGATCAATAACAAGGACTTCTGTTTTGTCCTGATTTAGCTGCAGGACATTTTGGATCAAACATAAATTGATGTCGGAGACGCAGTTTACAAGATGGCCTCAGGTCATCAGGATCAACAGCTATATAGAGTTGGGTATCATCTGTATAGCAATAAAAGTCAATGGATGATGACCGAGTGGTAACTTACTGAACAGTAGTGGACCCAGGACAGAGCCT
Organism: Enoplosus armatus; assembly: GCF_043641665.1. NCBI lineage: Eukaryota > Metazoa > Chordata > Actinopteri > Centrarchiformes > Enoplosidae > Enoplosus > Enoplosus armatus. The sequence continues at coordinate 2,486,478 of NC_092180.1, forward strand.
TGTGGCACTCCATATAAAATGTTGTTTTATAACAAGAGGCTTTGAATTGAGACAAAAAAAATTTTATTGATAGAAAAACTAGGACTTGATGTACTAAAGACTGACTTGGTTTTTTATTTCTTTGTCATCAAAGCTTCTCTGTGGATCCTCCTCCTAAACTCCCGCCAACTGGACATATAAGTACCTCCTCCATCCCGTCACACATCCTGAAGCCAGCATGCCCATCATCAGCAATGCCAACCACGACTTCAGCACCTACTCCATCAGCAGTGACGACAGCAGCCTCGACCGCTTCTTCACCGAGATCCCGGAGACTGATACCATCAAGGGCGTTTACTTCCAGCGCGCCCAGCTGCTTCGTGACCCCAAGGCCACGTATGTGGTCGACCACACCCTGCAGGTTCTCATCAATGTTGGAGGTAACCGCTACACCTTCCCCTGGAGCACCTTGGAGCAGTTCCCCCAGAGTCGTCTGGGACGTCTGCGCTTCTGCACCACCCCCGAGGAGATCGCACGACTTTGCGACGACTACGACGAGACGTGCCAGGAGTACTTCTTCGACAGAAACCCGACAGCCTTCAGGGTCATCCTCAACTTCCTGGCTGCAGGCAAACTGCGTCTGCTTCGGGAACTGTGTGCCGTGTCACTGCACGATGAGCTCGACTACTGGGGCGTGGACCCGGGTCATATGGAGCGCTGTTGCCGTCGCCGCATGATCACCCGCGTAGAGGAAGTGGCCGAGCGAGAGCGCAAAGAAGAGGAGTGGAGGCAGAAGAGGGTGATGATGAAGAAAAGCACAACACAGAGTGAAAAGGGCAATAGCAGACTGACATGGATGCTGCGAGAAGTGGTGGAAAACCCTCAGTCAGGGTTGGCCGGGAAGACGTTCGCCTGCCTCTCTGTCGTCATGGTGCTGGTCACCGTCATCAGCCTATGCATCAGCACCATGCCAGACCTCAGAGATGAAGAGACCAGGGTGCGTATGAAGCCGATGAAAAGCCGACAGCCGCATAACATCCTCTGTTTTACATACATGAAGCCTTTTCTCTAACGTGTTCCAGGAAAGTTCAGGGAAGTTTCCTGGAATTCTTTGAACTGTTCAGCGGAGGTTTCGAATCAGCACATCGCAGCAAAAACAGGCATCTAGAGACACCAGTGTTTGCGTAAATTAACCAAAACCTCCAATTATATTTTCCCAGGAAAATTATGACCAAACGTTTCAGCTGCAATAATCAATATTTACATGTTAACAATAGATCACATGAGTGTAATGTTAAAGGGTTGTTGGTAGCGATGACGACCCAACAGACCATGAACACCTTCTCTGCAGGTCCCCTCAGCTCGACAAAGTGTTTTAGTGTCTTTCAGCTTTACTGTTTTTATTCTCTCTAACTTCTCTCATCAGCGTCATGTCCAGTTTTCAGCAAAAGAGCTTTAACACGCGCTGTATGCTACCCGCCCAGCACCAAACGACAGACATTATCCAGGTTTCCATCCAAAAGTAGCACAAATTCTAACTGAATTTCGAGAGAATTGGCAAAAAGAAAACACAAATTAATTTGCGCTTGCATCCACTACCGTTACCGTGGTTATTAGGAGTTGGTTCATCAAGATAAACAGCTGGTGGCAGCAATTTTCCAGTCGGTGCCATTAAAGCTTTGCAGAAGAAGATGGCAAAATAACTAGATTGATGGGAAACTGTCGTCATCACAGTAAAAAGACTGTCGGGGTTATTTGTAAAGCAGTGTGTGGTGAGGAGTTTTTAACAAATTGCTGTTGCTGTCCTGCTGGTATTCTTCAGTCAACAGAAGCGGACAGGCTGTTGGATTGATTGTTTGACTAATTGTCAGTGTAACGAGTCTGAACCGGGCTACGTGATTATGTTTCTGAGCCAGAGACGGCGGGTCGATTCTCCCCGATGTGCAGTCGATTGCACTAATCAAGAAACTTGAAAATCAAAGCACAGACATGTTCAGAAGCTGAAACTGAAACAAACAAACATCATTTTCATATGTTTCCTGCTTGATGAGAGTTTAGACTGAACAAACATGTGGAGGTGTGTTTCTAAATTTGTCTCAGAGACAAAAGCGAAGCCAAGATTCCTTTTAATTTCTGGAAACCAGTTTTGTTTGCAGTTTTGGGTTTCTGGCAGACATCCGAAGCTTTTAATTAGCTTTTAGAGGAAAATAAGGCTGATAAAAATGAGATGAAGCTGAATGTTGGCTTGTCAAAGAAAGAAATGTACAAAGGCCCTCTTTGACTTCAGACAAAAGCAGATGAAAGCAGCTTCTCAGTTTTGGCTGTGAACATTAATTTTGCCGTCTGAATCTGTCACTATCAGATGCTATCAGCTGTTGCTATCTAGCTAATTAACAGTAACCCCTTGAGTTGGTTGATTAACCTAATGCACACAATGACTCCTACAAAACCGTCTTATGTGCATTTAATGACTGTGACTATGATACTAATTTATTTCTAAACAACGTGTTTCACTTTTACACAAAAAAGAGGATTTGAGGACGACTAACCCAGAATTGGCAAAGTAAACTTCCCTAAAGCTGCAAACGTTAGCTTAAGCTCTGATATAGCGCTCAACATTTTTGGTTCTAAAGTAACCAAAAAAATCATTGTGTTCACTAATGATAAGCTAACGCTTGGCCTTAGAAGTAATGCTAAGTTACTACTGCAGGTAGTAGTTAGCCAGGCATGCTAATGTTTGTTGCTAATGTTAGCTATGATTAATCTCTGTTTGGGAGTGGCCGTTAGCTAATCGTCAATATTCACGTGAAAGTTTAATATCCTTCAAAATGAAAATAAGTGAAGTATGAGCAGGCCAAGTACAATATTGTGTTGTGCTGAGTAAATGTACGTCTCATGTTTCACCAGTTTCTCTGTATCTGCCTGGATGTGGAGACGGACATTAGCTTTAAGCTGTAACAGCCAGATATAAACATGATAATGTGTATCAACAAGTCGGCAAGCAGAAAGCTCAGATTAAATTCATCCTCGTTCCCTGACTGTCACCTCCTTCATAAGTAACTTGTTTTGTTTCCTGGTAACACAGCGTGCAGAACTCAGGATTAAAAGTATTGATTTTAACACTTAATGAAACCTGCCCATCAGCCTTAAATTATTGTCAGTAAACATAAAGGGGCTCATTATGTGCAGTTAGAAAAGCCTGCGTTTTACAAGGTTATAATTTCAGCCTTTTTTTGTGACGAGAAGCTCTTATTGTCTTGTTCTCCTCCATCATTCAGTCAGCTTTCAAAGTCTCACTGAAATGAAAATTGATTTTTTTTTTTCACTCTCGTTTTTAACATTCAGTGCCAAAGAAATGCTGTTTGAGCTTGAATGTAAACCAAAATCAATTTAAGTTACTTTAGCTCACATAATGTTGAAATTATGTTCTGAAAAACTGGGCAGGTGTGACTGTTAATACTATGTGGAGTGTGCGAGGCATCTTTGTCATTTCAAATGAGAAAAAATATTCTGCCACATGTAAAGCTTCATTCATCACTTCAGTATTTTACTGTTGACAAAAACGTACATTGATTTGCTGTGAAAATATGTGCTGCAACCGAGGTCATTTGAGTTTGACTACATATGAAGAGCAAAAATGTGCTCGAAAGACCCCATAATCTACAATTCATCCATTTATTCTTTATGGAATTTTCAAATGTAATAAGTTAATCAATTTTCTGTATTATTAGATTATTAAATTCTCTTTCCTACATCCCCCATAATGCAACTGAATGGCCTCTTTCATCAAACCCCTCGGCCAGATGAATGCCCAGATTTCCCATGACAGCAGCTCGTCATAGAGGCTTTTTATTATAAACTTGTGGTCCAATGCGAAATAACCCTGATGACCATATTTACCTTCTCAGACAGTAGTGAAGGAAGTATTCAGATCCTTTACTTAAGTAAAAGTACTAATACCACACCAAACACTCTATTACAAGTAAAAGTCCTGCATGGCAGCACTGCAAAGTAAAAGCTAAGCTAATCGGTACGTACCTCAATGTTATACTTAAGTACAGTACTTGAGTAAATGTACTTTAACGTTTAATAGCTCGTCCAGAGCCACAGAAGACGTAACACACTTGTTTTCACAGGCTGTGTGAAATCGGCGGAGTGACCCTTTAAAGTGTGTTTTCCTCACAGTGCGTCTGTGTGTGTGTCTGCAGGGTGAGTGCTCGCAGAAGTGTCGCAGCATGTTCGTGGTGGAGTCCATCTGCGTGGCGTGGTTCACCTTGGAGTTTGCGCTGCGATTTGTCAACGCGCAGAGCAAGCTGGCCTTCGCTCGCGGCCCCCTCAACATCATCGACGCCATCGCCATCCTGCCGTACTACGTGTCCCTGGTCGTCGACATCAGAGATGAGTCACAGGAGGACGTCATCATGGGCGCCGGCAGAGGCTATCTGGACAAATTGAGTCTGATCCTGCGCCTGCTGCGGGCCCTGCGGATCCTGTACGTGATGCGGCTGGCTCGCCACTCTCTGGGCCTGCAGACGTTAGGACTGACCATGCAGCGCAGCATGAGGGAGTTCGGCCTGCTGCTGCTGTTCGTCTGCGTGGCCGTGACCCTCTTCTCACCTCTGGTCCACCTAGCAGAGAGTGAACTGGCGCCGTTCGCCGCCACGCACCCCCAGCACAGCTTCAGCAGCATCCCGGCCTCCTACTGGTGGGCCATCATCTCCATGACCACGGTGGGCTACGGAGACATGGTGCCGCGCAGCATCCCCGGACAGATAGTCGCACTGACCAGCATCCTGAGTGGCATCCTCATCATGGCGTTCCCCGCCACGTCCATCTTCCACACCTTCTCCCGCTCGTATCAGGAGCTCAAGCAGGAGTATGAGCATCTGTGGAAGGAGGAGAGAGGCGAGGAAACAGCCTGCGAGTCCAAAGTCGATTTGTCACCAGATGAGCTCACGTCTGTGTCCAAGGAAGAAAAAGACGAGCGGATGTCAAACAGGAGTCATCAGTCCACACTTCCATCTACAGCTTTCTGATGGACCAGAAGAGAGCAGTCAGACACTTTCATTCAGTTATTATATGTTTCAAATGGTGACACTTAACAACATATTCTATCCTATATAAGCACATTTAGACTCTAAAGGACTGTTATATTGTGGACAGTGTATCACACTTATTATTCATGTTCTGGATTCATGCTTTAATAGCTTTCAACAAACTCTATGTAGTACTTATCAGGTTGTACTAAGCTTTTTTTCATATCAGCACAGCATACTAAACCTTTAAAGACAATATGAACTATAATCTTACTGCAGCTATCGTGCACATTTTTATATTTTCAAAAAAGAGGATGAATATGTCGTATATAAAGCTAATATGTGCAATATGTAAAAGTTGGACAGATATGGGAGTTTCCCAGTGTTGCTAGGAGACACTCGTCATGCTGTACAGCCGCCGGACTATGATGCAAAGCTTTTTCAAACAAGCTCACTGTTTCAGACGTCGGTCCCTTTACAACATCCAACATTCGTGCTGTTACGTTTGTGTGTCATTCAGACAGACGGAAGCTAGTTAGCCTAGCTTGCTAATGTTAGCGCTGATTCCCACAAGACGTTTGTTCGTGTGTTCGTTCTGCTTTATAGAAAAGTAGGCGTTCTAGCTAGTTAGCGTGTCTTTCATGGGTCCGGTTGTAGTGGCGCTAAATAATACGACTGTTAAAAATCAGAGCAACAAGAATTCCTGTAACCTCAGCACTTCGCACGCTACGACGTGATTCAGGTCACGGACTAACTCTCAAATCACAGGTGGGGCTTAGCGACAGATAACGACGTTGGGCCCCCAGCTGGTGAACGACCTGAACTGTTTTTACAACCGGCCAAATGATGGTACACACCAAGGAGATCTACAGTATACTGATAACTAAAAAAAAAGATTTAATATAATTTAGACTTTAAAAGACTTTTAGAACTACATTTTGAATGTAGTTTAGGGATTAAATGAGGCACCTGGTCAATAATGAAGGTTCATAACTTCATTGTTTTCTTATTGTTTGTCCTGTGATGCTTTCACGTCACCAACTCTCAAATCTTGAATGTGTCCTTCAATGCACCACGAAGGAGCTTTAACTTGCAGCTGCATAATCGAGAGACAATGATTTCAACACAAATCTTCACTGTGATAGATGACGCAGCTCAAGTGTCACGTGATTCTTCAGTGGAAATCAATGGATGGTGAGAAAGTACTTGACACGCATCAGTGTTTAAGACATGTGCATTTAATGGTCCTTTAATGTGCAGATTCATTTCATCCTCCACTTGAACATCTTGTAGCTCGTCTAGTGTCGCTGTTTGTCCAACTTCCAGGCATTTTTAGAATTAAAATAAACTCTTTTGCTCTTTTGCTTGTATTTTCAACTTCCCGAGAGGACGAGTGGTTTGTTCTCTCGACATGATGTCAAAGAAACCTCACGCTGTGGCTCCTGACCTTATAGCACAAGTTTAACTATTTATGGGGCCCAACAGGGATCATATGGTAGAAAAATAAAGATTAATAAACTGTGTGTGTCGGATAAGTGGTAGTTATGTAATTTCTTAGTTTTACGTTTTACCTACTAAATGAAAGCACTGATTAATAGTCTAAAATAAAATACAACAACATGACAATCAGCCCCTCAGAGCTGTGGATAAATGAGGCTCGGTGGTTGTTAAAGCTGCCCTGTGGAGTTTTTCTTGTAAACAAACAGAAGTTATGTTGACGTTCAGTTTGTGTCGACTCTTGAATGCATTTTCTTCCTCATAAAACATTTGCAAAGCTGTTTTTTCTTTAAAGTTTGAGACCTACATTGTTTACATCCACGTTTAGCAGCTTTCAGTCTTCCTCTTCACTGTCTATGCTGGCACATTTCTGCATGTCTTAGCACATTACCGCCACCTGTAGGTCAGTAGAATAGTTACATTAATACACACACACACATTAATGCAGCAGTAATATTAATCCAGAAACAGATCAGATATGATAATAAAACACTGACAGGGACCAGTTTACTGCACAATGAGTACTTTTGATACTTTAAGTACATTTTTCTGATAAATACTTTTACTAAAGTAAGGTTTTGAATGCAGGACTTTTACTTGTAGTGGACTATTTTCACAGTGGTATTAGTAAATTATATGAATACTTACTCAACCATTGCACTCATGTACCCACTTTTTGACGGAGCAGTTTTAATTAATTCAATTAATTTCCACATATTAATGCTTAAATGTGAGGATGATGCCGAGGCCAGGGGACGTATTTTAACCTCTGCTTCAAGAATCAAACAGGAAATGTTTGAATGCTGTGACTTATTGTTCTCAGCTTCAATGTATGAGATATTATAGTATTTTTCTGACATCAATTAATTAGTCGTTCATTCAGCTGATACCACAACTAAAGGCAGCATTGAGCCTTTTTCCTCTTACAGAATGAATTATTTCACTTGCTAAAAGGAACATTTCTGAATTTGTTTGCACGTTTGTCTGCTGTTACATTCGAGACCAAGTCTCCTCACGCTGACATCTGTTGTTATGACTGTGTTTGAAGACACAGATGGAGTGTTTTAAAGAGCCTCTTTCTATCTCCACAGAACTTATTAACTTATTCAAACACTGTCGCTGGCACGATTACCTTCACTCAAACCAGAAACAATGGAAACATTGAAAAGTCCAACAATGACTCGTTCTTGTCCTCTGCCACCTCTTCTTTCCCTCCAACCTGCACTGCCTGCTGTCCTCACGGAGGAGACACTAACTCAAACTTAGGAAGGAGATTACACGATTGATTTACAGTACATGATTGATTTGGGTCTAAACTGATCAATGAATACAGCCAGCTGTTAAACGATCAGTGAACATGACTAAAAAGAAAAACAGCATCAAATCACCATCATTTTAAACAGTAACCTCTTCGTCGCAACGCCATCACAGAGTTAGCAAAGTACTCTGTTTTTGTTCATTTTTAAAATCACGCAAAAACTTTCAACCCTAGTTTCCACACATCACTTCAGTAACATGGAAGCTATGTCCCTCATAACCCTCTGCTGCAATAGCATAGCACTTCCAAACTATGCTAACGCTACCTGCCCAGCACCGAACAGCAGGCAGACTAGCTGCCTAGTTAGCGACGAGTTAGTGAACATAGTTGATGGAGAACAAAAACTGAGCTCAAAGGAGAATGAATATTAGCGTAGCTCCATGTCTGCTGGACACGTGTGTTTTTTGCTAACACATTAGCCATAGCAACTTTTTAGCCATGGTAGCACTGCAGCTGGATGTCAATGTTGGTCAGTCTGTCGTTCGAACTGAAATATTTCCACAACGACTAAATAGATCGGCACAAAATCTTTTACAGACATTCATGGTGCCCAGAGGATGAATCCTATTGGTTTTGGAGATCCCCTGACTTTATCTCTAGCGCCACCATGAGGTTGACGCTTATGGTTTTAAATGAAATGTCTCAACGACTATTACCATGAAATTTGCTTCAGAGATTCATGTTCCCCTCCGGATGAACCATAATAACTTTGGTGATCAATTAACTAAGTGTCATTATCATGTCAAAATTTTAATTTGTCCGGTACTTTCATTACCAAAAACCTGAAGAACTGAGGACACCAGCCCAGCTGTACCTTGTGGTTAATGCGTATTATAGCATGCTAACACGCTAAACTAAGGTGATTAACATTATAGACATGCTAAAACTCAGCATGTTAGCATTGTCATTGTGAGCATGTTAGCATGCTGACGCTAGCATTTAGCTCAAAACGCCGCTCTGCCAAGTAGCTGTAGCCTATTAAAAGGCCCTGAAAACGTCTTTTCTCAATCAGCTTGTTAAATTTTCTGACAAAGTTTGAGCAGTTTTGGTTATTTCATTACTGTGTTCTTTGTTTTATCTGCCAAAACTCCAATAATGCAGCTTTATTTGATGAAATATTAAACCGGATATTAGAACACTTTGTTTCTCATCCTGTAATGCTGCTGTCATGGTGTATTATACATTAATTTATACAATACATACAACATTTATCAGAGTATCACTAGCAGCAACTTCAGTAGCAACAATAACAGCATCAGCTAAATAATTATTTTATATTATTATCATTATTAAATGATTTTAATCAGTTTTTATTAGTCATTTAATATCTACCAGAATCAACTACTATTGTATTTCTGCCTCAATAGGTTTTACTCTTGAAGTTCACTTATATCAACATTTACATCAATGACCCCGGTATATGTACCACTGAGCTGATTAGGAGAACAGGTGAGGAGGTGGGTGGGGAAGGTCAGGTGACCGGGACTGGAAAGGGGCTACTGCAGAGCATAGAGGAAGAGAGAGGTGGAGGAAGGGATGGAGGCAGAATGTGACATAATTGAAGATATTAAATAAATGTAGTGGAGTAAAAAGCACAGTATTTCCCTCGTAGATGAAGTGGAGTAGAATTATCAAGTAGCAGAAAATGGAAATACTCTGTATTCACACAGAAGTTGGTAATTTCCCTTTTAAACTATATGTATTCTTATTTATAAATATTAAACAGTCGTAGTGGGTCGACTGAAGGTCTCTCAGTGTCTCGACTCTCGACTCAAAGAGGTGTTTGTTCTCTTGACTCACGGCCTCCAAAATAAAGAGAGCAGAACATTAAATACAAAAATAAAGCTTTTATTCAGAGAGGGGCAGCACTTTGGGTAGCTATGATGAACATACATTTCAGATAATCTCCTGTAATCATTCAAAATAGTAAATTAGGACACAACTGTACATATTTGAGTACGAAATGTCACTTCATATGAATTCAGTCATGTGCAGTAGTTCTTTAGAAGTAGTTAGCAGTCACTCTGGCTCAGTGTTTGATATTTTAAAGGCATTCTCAAGATTTTATAATATATAATCATAATTAATTAATCAGTTGAAGGGCTGACAGACAGCGTACATAAAGAGCATAATTCACATGTAATCATGATGCACAAAGGAACAACGTCCTCACACTTTGTTCAACTACTTTTGACACTTTGACACGCGATTGAAGGGGGCAGACGGTGGCGTGTTGTTGGCAGTTGACGTCTCAAATTCTGTCAGCAGATTCTTCGTCCAGATCCAATCAGGATCAATACAAATCCTCTTATCACACACAGTTGTGACTCTGTAAGAAACAGACAGCACATCATGCATCATATTTTAATAACTGGACGTTCTGTATGTAAAATCTGAATCTGCAGTAACTAGTAACTACTGCTGTAAATGTAGTGCAGTAAAGAGATATATATTATTATATATTATATATATATTATTAATATACAATGTTCAGTCCATTTTCAGACCTGCAGGTCTGGATGTAAAATAACTGACCAGCTCTCCCTTGTGGAGAGTCTGCAAACTAAACTACTAAAGATCAAGTTCTTACTGAATAATTATATAATTATAATATAATTATCATAATAATATAATGATTAAACTGTTGGGTTTGTCTGTGACCTTCTCACTGGAGGTTTTTTAAGGCTGTTAAATTTGATTTTGGTGTTGAAATTTGCATTTTGAAGTGCTGTTACAGCCTTATATTTCACTAAAGGGAGATATTGTACATTTAACTACATTACATTTATCTGATGTAAATACTATACAAAACACCAATATAAAGTAGTTATAATTCATTTAACACTTTAAAGGAGCCCATTCCCTTATAAAAAGTACTTTTACTTCAGCTACTTTAACTTAAAGGCACCCTGTTTTCATTGTAAACAAACAGTTTTCTTCACATACTGTTCCATATATATAAACATATAAACTTAAGAAACTTCTCTCGTTTGCAAGCTTTTCAATGCAGTAACAGTACTCGTAAGATGCAGTAGATGTGATTAACATGAGCACGTGTACAATCTAATATCTACTTACATGATTGCCTTGGGTTTACAGTGACTCTTGGTCGTCTCCACGAATCTGATCTTTCCTTTAGGAATAAACTTCTGACTGTAGCCTGGACAGCATCCGTCCTTGTTCGATATCCCTGGTGCGATCGGAGCTATAAACACACACACACACACATTTAACACTTTGCCTCTGAAATGCAGTTTTCAGTGACAGCTCACAGAGAAATTAAGTTACTGACCAGTGAGAGTTGTTACAGAGTTGTAACGCAGGAAGCAGATGAGAGCCAGAAGTAGGAGAGTCTCCAGAGTCTTCATGTTTCCCCCGACAGAGACAGACGAGCTGCAGTTTGGATGAAAAGCCTTTAATCTTCTGGGCTGATGTGTGCTGGAGACCTGCTCTGTGCCCCCTTTATATACAGCTGAGGCCTCCTTCATAGTGAGTTATGTTCTAAGAAACAGCCGGTGGTTCCCCCTCTGTCTTCTCTTTTCTCTGTCACTCACCACGACGGCTATTTTCTGCACTACAGAGAAAATGTGAAGGTAACAACATGGAAGACAATTCTTGCAAAATCAAGACTTTAAGTTGCAAACACACAATATAGAACAAGTCACAGTCTATCAAAAATCTGATCACATACTTTTTCAAAACTCTTCACTCAGTTCTCGTTACTGACATGAAGCTCTGCACAATTATTAGTTATTTAACAGTTAATCTCGCATCCAAAACACTTCTTACACATCATCAGTAACTAGCATTACAATACATATACACTATGTTGTCTTCGATGTTGTAATACATATTTTGTTGTTGCCATTTTTGCAGAGTAATTTCATCTGCACAAAATGAAACTAAAGTAATTCCAGTGATGCAACACAAAACTATACGTATTCAATACACATAGTTATAGGAGAGCCACATATACAGAAATACAACAGAGCCAACCCACAAGCTTTCATCCACATCACACCTTCTGTCCTCTCCTGTGCTCCACCTGGGAAAGGATCTTTCTGTCTGATCCGTCCTGACAATTCATTGTGTCACAGAGGGACATCTGATCATGTGGCAGGCGATCAGGAACCTTCCACCTGCATGAGGACAAGATTTCGTCTGTGGGGTTGAGGGATGGAGAGTCAGGTGGAGGGAAAAGCGACACCATCCTGGGATGAGCTGTAAACTACTCTGAGACGGTGGAACGTCACATCGTCCCGCATTTACAAAACGTTCTGGAGGCACAAGTCTTTCACAGAAGTCATCTGGAAATTAAACTAGGAGTTACTGACAAGTAGCTGGAACTGCTTCGTGTTTTAGTTTAAATAAGTGACACTTCCACAGTACATCACATCCCTGCAGAAGGTAATGTAGACACAGTGTTACGTCGAATGAGGTGGATGAATGAGCAGGGTGGAAATCTCTGCCGTGTATTTTCACTTCCTCGTCTGTTCCCATGAATGATTCTGTTTGCAAGTTCTAAAATGTCAAAGTACTGAGTCACACAGACGTCGAAGAAGTCCAAGAAGCTTTGAATATTTGTGGATAATTCAAATGAGTTTAAAACAATAATAAAATAATATTAATACTCGTGTCCAAATTCCATTCTACATATAGTGTATGTGAGCACTTTGAGTTGCCTCTGTGTTTGAAAGTTACAATACAAATAAACTTACACACTAACTGCACACAGTATTTAATATATACAAATATGCAGGTAGTTTCTACAAAGATTAATACTTGATACTTTGACTACAGTTAGGTTTCTTATGTAGCTGCGAGCAGCTCTTCTGATTCCTTTGTGCATTGCATTGTGGGAGAATCGTGTGCACTGAAAGCACATTGTTGTAATGTAATGTTTAGAGTTTACTTTTCAATTGTGAACACGAATAATCAAAACTTGGTAACATTTTTTTAAATTTAGCTTTGCTTTGTTTAATTGTTTTTGTTGACTGGAGTAGTAGTAATAGTACTACTACTGCTAGTAGTACAATTATTAGTTTTATAGCATATTTTAATAATAGCAGTAGTAATACTAAGTGGCAGGCCTAGTAGTTGCAGCAATAGTGGAGGTGGCAAAAGCAGCTGAAGCAGTAGTAATAGTACCCATAGTATTAGAGTAGTACAGTGTAAGTAACAGTATAGCAGTAGTAGTAGTAGTAGTAGTAGTAGTGTTGGCAGTAGCACAGTAGAAGCAGTGGTCACATCAGCAGTATGACGTTTGGTTGACGTGATGTGATTTTCACTTCCTCAAAGAAACGATTCTAAGAACAAACTGAAGACGTTCAAACAGAAAAGCACATTCAAATAAAACACGTTCGTACTTCATTATTCTAGTTATAGTATCATTTAATGAGGAAATGGAGAGAAGTGAAACATCACTCTCTTTTTTTCCTCATTCAGCCCCCCCCCCCCCCCCCCCCCCCCTTCTCATTCCTGTAGTCTTCAGTGTAGAAGTAACATTAGTAGATGTGTTAATATATTTAACACTGATGGTCATAATAATGTCACAGAAGAAGATTACTTCTTCTTTGTGGGTATGAAGGACACAAGTTGAGTATTTACATAAAGTGGGTAGGTCTATAATATACAAGAGTAGTGGGCCGAGTGTGATTCCCTGAGGAACCCCAAATAAGTGGTGGGAAGTAACTATAAGTGCATTTACTCAAGTATTGTATTCTAGTACAATTTTGAGGTACCTGTATGTTACTTGAGTATTTCCAATTTAATACTACATGATACTTCTACTCTACAACATTTCAGAGGAAAGATTTTACTTTTTAGATTACATCACATCACTGAACACCCACTCAGGCGTTTTCAGTTGTTGTGGCTGATTAGATCTGCTCATGTGATTTATCTTGTGTGCACAAGATAAAACAAGACTAACCACTAAGTACTCTGGAAGTGGCTCTGTGAGGTTCTTAGTCACAGTGGTGCTTTGAGCTAAATGCTAATGACAGCATGCTAACATGCTCACAATCATAGCTAGCATTTTGATCTTTAGCAGGTGTAATGTTTACTATCTAAATTTAGTGTGTTAGCATGCTAACTTTTTCTAATTAGTACGCAAAGTGCAGCTGAGGCTGATGGGAATGTCCGTAGTTTTTTAATCATAAACCAAATTATTGGACAAACTTCATGTGAAGCTGATGCCTCAGGGACTCAGGGAGATTTTTTCTTGATCCACAGATCAGGTCTGAGGGGGCCGAGTAAAACCGCCTCAGGGATCAAAGTTTCTGCAATTTATACTCTGGGGAACATGAATGTCTGAACAAAATGTCACAGCAATCCATCCAACAGTTGTCGAGATGTTTCACTAAAAACCAAAAAATGTGAATCTCAGGAGATCAACAAAAGTCAGGAGGCTTCATCCTCAAAGTAGCTTGAATATCTACTGTAAACTTTATAGTTTGGTCGATATATTTCGGTCATGGAAAGAGTGGGGAGTCTAACTGAGAACTGTTTGACAAACAGGAAGAGAACATCTTTTTAAAAAAAAAAAAGATTTAGCAAGGAGAAGTTGATGATCTGCGAATACTTGAGAAAATCACTGCACATTGCATCAGTTTCAACGTTTCATTCAGAGAATTTAGAGGAGGAATAACGTCATCTGCAAACTGTCAGTTTTGAGGATGAGGTAGAAAACAAGCTCACGTGCTTCTTCCTCTGAATTTTAAATCGGGGGAAGTTCTGCCTGTTCACAGCATATATAAATATATATATATATATATATATATATATACAGTGTGTTAGTAGAAAGACTGTTGAGCAGAGACAAGGAAGTGAAAATAGGAGAAGAAAACTACTGAGCTAGACAATTTCACTGTGACCTTATTGGTTTATATCTGACAATGAAGACAATGATGTGCACGTTTAATAAACAGTGTGTATTTAAAGTATAAAATATATAATTTATCATTTGTAGGTAAGAGAGTGCAACACCCAGGCTGCCATCTTGCTTCTTAGATGAGAATCGGAAATATATGAAATATACAAACCAAAGACTCCATATTTTTTATGGCTACACAACTCCATCAAATGGAAATATTCTACATGTCTTGTGTGTCATTTTACGGACATTTCCCCCCAAATTCAGCCATTCTGGTATCTTTGAAAATGTTCAGGTCTCCACTAGAATTAAGATTAAAGTCTATTTGGCTGCACAGATTTTGGAGTGAATCTTCACACAAGTACCTTGAAAATTCGTACAAAATGTCATAGTAGTCTGGTCAGCGGCCGTGGAAATAAAGTGTTGAGCTACAAAACACTGAAAAATACTTTAAATCTTAGATACACTTTGTCATGTGTTGCTGAGACCAATGTGTTTTACAGTAAAGATGGAGAAGAGCCACAGTGGTTCTCATTTCCCTTTAATTCCTGTTCAGTTTGGTAAATTCATAGAAAATCAACTAACAAAACCTTGTTACTGTGTGTAAAAAGGAAAGCATTTAGAGGAGACACTGAATAAATTAACAAGTTTAAACATTCAAGTATTCTTCAGTTCCTTATTGAGGCTGACTAGCTGTTATCTACACATACACATGCCTGTAATCACACTCTGAACATTAATCATGTTTGTCTTTAGTGGGTTTTACCCACAAACTGTAATATGTGCAGAATCTCTATTTATAAACTCAAACTTCTAGAGCCACTACTGCATGATGGCTCTAGTATAAGAGCCATCATGCAGACGCTCTGCAGCAACAGGAGGGATGTCATAAGAATCTGTTGAGTGAGTGTCACACTTGAGAAAAACTTTATTTTTTACTGGACACATGCAGGCGTATGAACATAAATACTGTTTGTACTGTATAAATACACTGACGGCACTTCAGATTTATTGTCGCCGCCTGTTGGTGGAAGGGAGAGATGTCTGGCCAGAAGTATGTGGACGCCTAAACATTACATCCATATGTGACAGTTGAACATGTGATGAGCATTAATCTGCTGCTGTAACATACAGAGAGGTGTTTCTGTTATTTAGTCTACCCTTATTTAATATAAATGAGGTGGACAAAATAATAGAAACACCTGTCAATATAACACGATACAGTTTCATGAGTCGAATCAACAGTTTCACCATAAACTGAACATTATGACCTTCATTACTTTTAGCTAGCTGTACCTAATAAACTGGCAACTGGCTTATTTTAAGCCTAAACTAGCCACTGTGCTACCCCCAGGTATGTTTCTATGGGAACAATCATTAAAACCTGCTGATCAGTGTTTCCATGGTAATGACCAGCGGCACCAAAGCCACGTTCTTTACCCAGAATTCATAGCAAATGACTCCCACTTGAGTCAGTGAAGAGACTTATTATCCTACTAGCTTTGTGCTGTGGATGACTTCAGACGTTTATGTGACTGTTAGTTCAATCGAAGCAACAGTCAAAGTCTGCAGAGCTGCAGAAGTTACAGTATTAATATAAGAGTTTAGAAATACTCTGTATTACTCTGCACTCAATACAATAGTTTTAGCATCAAAGTATACTATATAGTATAGTAGTACTGAAGTAAAAGTGCACATTATTTCAGAATATATATATATTATTGGATTTTAAATATGTATGTATTAATGTGTTCATGACTTTCATGCTGCAGCTGGTAAAGATGGAAATAATTTTATTTATATATATTTTATCTATTTTATGTACCCTCAGGATCAATTAAATCTAATTAATTATATCATTTATTTGTTGATTATGTTCTGTAGCATCAATCTGAATCTGGAAAGTAACAAGAAATAAATGTAGTGCAGTTAAAAGTACAATATTTGCCTCTGAGATGTGGTGGAGTTGAAGTATAAAGTAGCATCAAATGGAAATACCCAAGTAAAGTACAAGTACCTCAAAATTGTGCATAAGTACAGTACTTGAGTAAATGTACTTAGTTAATTTCCAGCACTGCCAGTGAAGTTGTTCCACATCAAACTGGGCCGTTTCCAGTTCGAGGTTTTTGTAGAAGTGCTGAAAAAAACATCCAGGTTTAATTTTAATCTTTTTATTGGTTAGGTCATCCTAATTCAATTCAAATCATTAAATTAAAAGTTCTTTTAAATATTGTCTTCAAAGAGGAAAGCATAACTAAAAGCAAAACTCATTCACGCATATCATTTAAAATGTGAAAAACAAAAAAAACAAACAAATCAAGGTTCCTCCTAAAAATCTCAAATCACAACAGCAAACAAATAATAACTGAAATGTAACACACTATACACAACTGAATCTATGAATCTTAAAAGAACTGGTGCAACATGGGCCATAACAAACACACCGGTGCACTCTTATGTTTATCCAGTCAGGTGAGCCGTCAGTCCGTCTTTCTGTTGCGTTCATGTCTCTGAATCTCTCTGGGGCTTCCCGCGGGTTTCTCCAGGGGCCGAGCGAGGGCTGTGATTAGATGTGGGTGGGCGTCAGTGAGGCCGTGCGGCGCCGCAGGTAAGGCCGGTCGCGATCGTGGCTTCCCGTTTTAAAAACCAAAGGTGTTCTCCCCGCTGTACGCCACGTATAAAAAGCCGTCCTCGTCCTTCTCCTTCTCGTACAGCTGCCCCATCGTGATGCTGCAACAGAGCGGAGACGCAGCGTTACTATTGGAAGCTGCTGACATTCTATATTTTACTTCAATCATCAGCACTGATCGTGTCTACTAACAAGTATTGTGTGTATATCACAGCCTGATCTCCCTGTTGAAGTCATTTTTTTTAAAGATATAAACTTCATATTTGTTGTTGAGTTGTTTTTAAAGATTTATGTCTTCAGTGGGAACCAATGGGATTGGAGCTGAGAGCCACAGACAGGAAGTCCGAAAGTGTTGAGAGACGGATTAACATGTTGTCGGTTTTCAGCTGGTTTGTTAAATTACCTGGCAGGCTTTACTCAGGGCATAAACGTCTCTCTTCATCGTGGTAACTACCTGCTGAGCTACCAGTCATCAACTATCACGTACAGCTCATATTTACCTGCAAAATGAAATCGTTTTTACTAAAACGCTTTCATAATAATTATCACTGAGATCTTTAGGATAAATAATTTATCCCTGATAACTTTTTAAACAAAACACAATTTCTTTGCAAATGAAAACGGATGCTATTTTTCAGAAAAGTCGCAGCAAAATCAGTTAGTTCAGACCAAAGTAATCAACTAACGACTAAAGAGTGACTGAACACTTTGTTCAGATTGACCTCGCAGCACAAATGTGAAAGTAGAAACTAGGACTAAAAGCTCTGATAGTTTACTGTGAAACCAACTGGGATTTGACAACAAACTCCTCCGTTTGTGTAGAAGTCTAACAGCTCTGCATATATCTCAAAGCTGTGACTGTACAACTGGACCGACTTGTTCACTGTGGCTAAAAATACAGCCTGAAAAGTGCTGAGTAATGACTGACCGGTCAGAGAGGAGTGTTGGGTGTAACTACTGCTCACCCTGGTGTGAGGACTGACCCATTGTTGAATAATATGCACATTAACTCGTGGTGTTTCTTTCCATATCGTTCTCGAGTTCATATCAATAATCCCTCGACCTGCTCTGCATTTTCTCACTTCAGCTCCTTTGATCACCTCGAATATCAGCTTTTCTTAAAGAACCGTACACCAACACAAATCCCCCCGACATATAACACGATAGAGTTATCAACATGTCAGTTTCACCATTAACTGCACATTCATGAAGGAGGATTTATTACAGGCTGTACCTAATAAACTGGACACCAATTTATTTTAAGCCTAAATTAGCCCCCCTACTACCCCCAGGCATGTCATGCCGTCGTGGCCCGGATGCAAATGTTCTGACACCCGGTTTGTGGCCCGGGTATAGAGACCCTGTGAAATGACTAAACCCCTCCACTGTCCCGGCCCTGACCTGGACTGAGGCACCGTCTTGTCCACAAACAGGAAGATGGCCTTCTCTGACGGCAGCTGGATGCGTTTCCTGATGATCCACATGAACTGAGCCACTGTGATGTCGGAGGGGACCAGGTACTTCCTCTTGTCGATGTCCACGATCTGCGATCCGGACACTTTCTCCACAATCACCTGACGACACACACACACACACACATTGCAGACGCGATTAAAGCCGACATGCAACGCGTCCACGTCCTGTGAATCAGCTGTAATATCACAGACGCTTCACTCACCGGGACCCTGTCAGGGTACTTGTTGCGGATTTTGGCTGATTCTATGCATCGATGTTCTGGAAGACAAAAAGCAACGTTCACGTTAATTACGTGGAAGTTTTACACGACAATAGGAGTTTCTCAGGTTATACTTCCTCTTCTGTACAGACACGAGAGGCAACCAGTGATGGACGAAGATCGATGTCTGACGGAGGAGACACTCTCAGAGGCAGCTGCTGAGCATTAAGACACACTGAGACCAGCTGAACCACGACAGCCGTCAGTCCAGTCACTCAAAGGTGAACGTGCGGCATTTAACCACGAACAAATCATCAACACTGCTTTCCTTCTTATTTTACAGAACATTATTTGCTCAAAAGCAGGTGAATCACTGCTTGTGTTTAGTTTCTTTATTCCATGTGTTTTTAATCAGAATTAAAAATAATTTTGAGGCATCACTTTAAGCTCTTGTCACCTGTAACAGGCATCATCATGTCCAAAAATAACTCCCTCTGCCTCACCTGAGTTTTCTTACTTCAGCTCCTCAGGATTAAGAGTCAAGAAGAGTCACAAACTCTTCTTAAAAGCCAGTAAAAAATAAGCCCTGACAACATATCTGCACTCAACCAAAAACACACTTTTGTTTTTACTTTATTTCATATACTAAATGATTACATGAAAGATCAACTGACAGACTCTACTACGGCTGAAACGATTAGTTCATTGAAACAATAATCAACAACGATTTGATAATCAATTAATCCTTTATGTCATTTATCAACATAAAATAAACAATAAACATTTCCTGGATCCAGCGCCTCAAAAGTGAGGCTTTGCTGCTGTTTTAAACTGACTGTTTTGGCGTTTGAAGACGTCACCTTGAGCTCTTCTGATGAGCATTTTTAACTATTTGTTAATCAACTGATTATCCAGAGATTATTAGACAGTGAAAATAATCGTTAGCTGCAGTCTTGTAGTAGCACATACTTTACAGTTAGTGAGCAGTATGAAACTGGGAGGCCTGCTACTGTCCGGATAAGGAACAAGCTCCTTTTCACAAGAAGCAGAGGGGGCTTATGGGTAATGTGGTCTTAACACTGACACTAACAACAACACTGTGGTGGAGTGAGGCCAACCATCTCGTCTCTTTCACACTCTTCATGTTTAAAAGTGCTGCACCTTTAAAGACCACATTATTTCTCAACAGCGACATTTAAACTGAGCATTTAAGCCTCTTTTTAAAGCCTGAAAACACTAGTTGCTACCAGCTATCAGCTAGCCTGTCAAGTTAATTTAGATTGTGAATTAACGGGTAATTTGACAGGTAAGAATACCAAATATTTTGGATTCAAATTCATAAATGCAAACAGTTGCCTACTTTCTTCTGTGTCTGGTGTTTTATTATAGATACACTTTAGTCTGAATACACCTTTTGGCTGTTGGTCAAGGCTGTTTTTTAAAGGACTCACTTTGGCCTCTGATAACTTGTCAGCCATTCGTCTTCATTTTGGTGTAAACAATTAGTCGAGGTATTAATATAAAAGACTGAAAGATGAAACCAAAACCAGCCTGCAGGCCTGCAACTGTTTTGCCAAAAACAACTTTGTTTCCTGTCCTGGTGACGCCTCTCAGGCCTCCAAGTTTGTGGCAGGTGGAGATAATGATAAACATAATGTTTAGCTCCATGAACAGACACATCACAGCTGTATTATCCAGCTGCTAACTGTAACTCAATGCAGAATGGAGGCTTAGCAGCTTAATGTGTCTCCACCGTGTCAATATCCTCCATCAGCCTGAAACCAGGTCGACGTCGGGTGGAAATACAGAACAAAGACACGATGATCTGTTTGTCTACAACAACCCAACAGATCACATGTAAAGTGGAGACAAGCTAACTGACTTTTACATTAGCTGTCACTCACATTTACAGCCATATTTAATGAGTTTGTCCTGACGATACAGCTAGCTAAAAACCAAAGCCTGCTCTCTAAACAAAAGCCTGAAGGGCAGGCCAGCCTGTGTATCCCCCCTATTTTATAGTGTCCTTTCTTTAAACATTAATCCCCAATGTATTCTAACGTAAGCTAAAATAATATATTCCACTTCAGAAATTAATCTGCGTGGACATTTTCTTTTTTTTTTATCACTCTTCCATCATAAAAACGCCTCCCTCCTCCCTTACCCAAGGAGTGATCCTCTTTGAACATCCATTTCATGTTTGCCGTTTCCGGACTCTTCTCGCTCGATGCAGCAGATTACAAACACGACTCGAGGTTAATTCAGGGGTCAAAATATCTTCCTTTAAGGTCTCCTTCAATTTGTAACGCTGGAGTTAATGTACGAACGGCACGGCGGCTCCAAACCCTTCAGCAAAACAACAAACAACAGTCTCCTCTTCACTATCAGCCTGCTGAGAGCGCTGCCCAGCGGTGACGTCACACCCGGACTGTTCCATTCCGCCGCGCAGAGGAGGGGGGTCACCGACAGGACAAAATGGGACGCTTTGGCTTTTTACTCTTAAATAATTACATTTAAATGCTTTAATTTCTGCATTAGACATTACTTTGACGTTTTATTGTTTCAAATTCAACATTCAAAGTGAATCTGCGCATTTTACTTGGCAACATTTTGACACGGCTCCCTGTTAGTCATACTTGGTCCCACCTGCTGTTCCTCGCTCTGTGAGGAACATAAACATAACCATATCCTACAGTACCACTCAGTTAAAGGCTGCTGCTAACGATTATTTTCATTATCGATTTATTTTTTCTGATCATTCTATTAAAAATGTTGTGTATAAAATATCAGGAAACAGTGAAACAGGCCCATCATAACATCCCAGAGACCAAATTCTTCTAATAGTTTGTTTTGTTATTGTTGTTTGCAGAGATATCAAACATACATGACTGGATAGCAACCTGGCAAGGTTGCACCTGCCCCTGGGTCCCAAAAGGTGTCAAATCTTTTGGTAATTTGATTGTTACGTACAACATCAACAGGCAGGTCTTGCTTTATGTCTTAGTCTTGCAGATGGTCCCTGTGTCAAAATCTAGTTTTAATACCTTTATTGTTGTAGCATATATTGTGCTAACATGGTGCATGATCCTAAATACAGTTGTGTTCAATTAAATAGCCTCAACCTGACACACAGAAAACCTTATTCCAGTAGAGGAGTACTGGTTGTGTTTTGGGACTTTGTGTGTATTGTACTTAATAGGAACTTGGAGTTGACAGGTGACAGTTCAGCAGGGAGTGTTTGATACTATTGATCGTTAAATGACAGAAAGTTATCAAAATTATCAAGTGTGTTGCTGATTTTGAGTAATTGTTTAAATGACTAATCATTTAAGCAGTAATCAAGTCAATTGAATGTATATAGACAGAAATAACATCAGTAAAGTACTTCTTCCAGTGGTAGAAGAAGTCGTCAGATTCTTATGTAAAAGTAGTAATACCACACTGTAATATGTCC
Organism: Enoplosus armatus; assembly: GCF_043641665.1. Classification (NCBI taxonomy): domain Eukaryota; kingdom Metazoa; phylum Chordata; class Actinopteri; order Centrarchiformes; family Enoplosidae; genus Enoplosus; species Enoplosus armatus. Next base: position 2,508,940 of record NC_092180.1, read on the forward strand.
TGCATTTAATGTATTATCAGTAATAATTTACTCAACTTGAGTTTGGACATATTCAACTAAAGTACAAGTACCTCAAAATTGTACTGAAGTACTCGAGTAAATGTCACATTCCACTAATACAGTTTAGCCTCTAGCCTCGGTTTGTTTGTGTTTGCAAATGTAAAATATTTTGTTTTCATCTAAATCAAAACAAGTTGAAGTCGTTGTTATTTAAATTGTTTTATTCCAGCTTCAGTAAACATGATGTATTTATAAAATCCCATAATCTTGTAATATATGAACGAGTTTTGAGGTCCTAGTTCCTGCAGTCTGGTCTGGCACTTCTGTCATCAGCGGGCTGAGCTGTGATCTGGTTGTCGGGCGGCAGCGGTTTCCCCAGATGGTGTCCCGTGGTGATGCCGTAGGGCTGCAGCTCTTGCTCCTGCCTCGCTTTGGGCCACAGCAAGAACCCCCCCTGAAAGCTGAGGTCAAACAGCTCACAGGGTGCAAAGGTCAAAGGCTTTTCTACCAGCAGTCCTTTCAGTCGGGCCCGCCACCCGTCCAGCATTGCGGTTCTCACCGTGGGAGGACAGTGAGCCGGACTCCAGAAGATCTGAGGAGCAAGAACCTGAAATCCACAGAAGTGCAAAGTGCCGTTCTGAAAGAAACAAGAGACAAATAAATAAGAGAGAGACAAGTTAACAACAGACCACCAGCACAGAATGTTTCAGGATCCTTTTCCTTTTATCGTATTTTGTCTTCAGTCAATAGTTTAAAGATGGAGATGCAGACAGGAAACATGAGGAGGGGGAGAGACAGGTATGAAAGAGCTGCTGCTGGAGTCAAACCACAGGATCACCGGGACGTCCTTATACTTCATTTTAAAGTATTATTAATTCTCCTCTCAGGTCCAGATTTGATATTAAAAACTAAAGAAAATAAGGATCATTGAGCTTCTGGCTCCTCAGCTCAGGAACAGCCTTCCAGTCAGCATCCGGCAGGTTAACACTGTCTCTGCCTTTAAATCGTTTACAGAATGGCTTTTCTCAACAACGAATATATATATATTTACTTTTTTCATTCATCATTTTAATGCGAAATAGCTTTTTGCACAGCTAATCTCTTATCTTATGTTTCTGTGCTGCTTATTTTCTGTCATGCTGTGTTTTATCTTCCTCACCCTGGAAAGCACTTTGTGTGTCCTTCTTTAAAAGTCTTCTATAAATAAATGATCATTTTTATTGATACCTTTCTCTGCGTGTTGTTTGAATACTGTCCAAGAAGGACAGGCAGCACAACCCTTCTCCCTTCTTTCTTTTACGTATCTGTGAATGTGAGTATATGTGAGTCAGTGTCGCTCACCTGCAGAGGCCACAGTGTGACGTTGATGTCTCCATTGATCCCATCGGGCCTGAACATCGACTGTGTTGCTCCCGTAGTGAAGGACAGCATTGCTTTCTTGTCCTTCAAGGAAACACAAAAATAAACTTATTATCCAGCATGTTGAGAGGAACCAGCGGGGACAAAAGTGTCCACGTAGCTGCTCATCTGTGGAGAAAATAACTGCATGTTAATGGCACTGAGAGCGACAGTCATTTGTGTGTACTGCCCTCTATAGGCAGAGAGCTGCAACTACAGAAGCTGCGAAGTTGAGAAAAAAAAGGGTTCAATGTTTTCAGGCTGGACGACAAACTATAAAACAGATAGAAAGTTTGTAATGCTTTAATTTTATGTCTTTTTGGGCTGATTGTTTTACCCCCAAAAAATTATTACCATAGAACCCACACAATACCTCAGATATCCCTCCACCTTTGGATAATCTTCACTGGTACTGCAGGTGTCCTCTCGGCTTCCTGATCTATTTCAGCTAGTTTGTTAAAGAAAATTAACTTTAGTTTGATTATTATTCACAGTTCATAGCTTAAAGGAATCAAGTGTTTCTGTATTTGGCGACATTTCTGTCTGTCCGAGTACTATTATTATTATTATTTGTAAATTTGTGAATTTGTAATTATTATTATTTTGAATATAGTAAATAAGATGTCAGAAAGTGAGATACAGGTTATAACTCAAATTTGTCCAAATATATTGAATATGTGGATGGACAGTGGAGACGTGGGTTATCCAGCAGGACTGGTTTTAGAAGCCGTCATGGGCGCTTTGATACTGGTTTCCACCTGCGGAAACTGGTCATGATTGGAATCCAATTTAACTAATGTGATTTCAAACTGACCACAGAATACAATAATTACTTAACATTGTTATGTCATTGAACAAGAACAGTAACATAATGTGTCATTATATGTTATTGTAATTATGATTTTTAATTCATCTCACATCTGATAAACCTCTTGGGCAATTTTACTTTACATTCCCCTATTATGTTTATTAATATTTTCAAGTCTGACTCACATATCACTGACCTTGAATACACCGTTATTGTACATCTTTTCCAGGGAGAAAGCGAAGCCTTGAGACAGCACTCTGTCCATCCAGCCCTTCATGATGGCAGGAACACTGAACCAGTACAAAGGAAACTGCAGGAGGAGACACACAACATGATATTCATGCTTTTATTGTTTACTGTTTTATTTCAGTTCTTTAGCTCTTTTTGTCTTTGCTTTGAAAGTGAATTTGTATTCGGTATTTTTTGTGTGTGTGTGTAAAAACAAACCAGTTGATCTATTTAATCTATTTATTTAAATGTATTCATTTGTATGGAACAGAGCCAGAGTTAGTCTGAGAGCCCTGAGAGCTCAAGAAAACATCCTCACCAACAACAGAAGTGAGAAAACACAACCAAATACAGAAACGCTGCAAGTATCACAGACGTGTTTCCAGGGACACTAAAAGGTGATGCTCACGGGTTGGACACGCTTGTTGTTGCCATGTTTTGTGATTATTGGGGTTGACTATCTGTAAGTAGTCTTGGAAAAGTTTTTTATGTCCCCTGGAAAAAAAGGCTCAATAATTTCCAAACAGATGGTCGCTGGAGTTTTTAACAAAGGTTATTCAAACAGGAGGAGATTTGTATTTGTTGGGGACTATTTTCAGTGGCGGATTAATCCATATTTGGTGCTCTGGTGAGTATTTGTGGCAGCAGGACAGTGTGTGTGTTGACTGAGTCAACATAAACTACGGTGTGTGTGTTCATGGTGATGAAGGAACGTGTCACCCGGTGACACAGCGAGGCTCATTGATGTGTTTTAATCGTTTTCGGACAATAGTGGAGCTCTGCGGCTCAGAGGAAGAAGATACATCAGGCTGCTTGTTAGCAGATACGTTAACTGTTGAGTTGGGTCTTTTCGTGGGATTTGTGGACAAGAAGAAAACTATAGAACATCACCAGCTATCCTTCAATAAAAACCTTCTCAGCCTTAAATTCTTCTTTTTTCTGTTGAGAAGATGGCTGAACATTATTGTAGAGTTTAAAGCCGATGCATTCACTTTTCATGAGAACAAATGAAAAAAACAAAACTAATGTGCTGTATGTATTTACTCCAGATTGTCTGCACCAAATCAAAAAAGTTTCTTTAACACAGAATTATACGAGGTCTGGTCTACTTCTGTGGTTTAAAGGTGTGCCGATGTCGAGGTGTGATCTTGTGTGAACTATGGTTTAATGTCAGCTGATCTGTCTGGATAACAGCTGTCTCTCAGCTCTAAAGGAAACGCTCAAAGTCTCAACACACGGTAACAACAAGCAGGACGAACTGACAGCAGCCTCTGACCTGGAAGATGACGAGCTCGGCCTCCTCTACTTTGTGCTGCTCGGCTACGATGTCGTCACTGAGGCGGCCCTCCATCCAGGCGTGCATCGTCTCCTCTCCATACTGGAAAAACTCTGGATTCTTCAGGTCACCTGAACACAACACAGAACTTAAGTTAATAAAGAGAACTAACTGGTTACGTTCTATACTTTTCTTATAGAAAACTAAAAAAACAAAGCCTGATACATCTTCTTCCTCTGTGCCATAAAAAAAACCGATTAAAACACATCAGTGAGCCGCACTGGGTGACATTCAGCATCAAATATGGATTAATACGCCGCCACATTCAAATAGTCCCCAATAAATGCACCATTTCCTCCTGTTGGAGTAACTTTTGATAAAAACTGTTTTTGAGAAATTACTGAGCCTTTTTAAAAAAAAATGAAACTATATATTTGTGAGGTGTTTTAAAAGATTTATGACTTCAGTAGAAAGAAGACAACGTAGGGAAGTCAGAAAGTATTGAGAGATGGACTAACACATTATAAAAATAGATATAAACGGCAGCCATATCCTTTGATATGATAACAGCACGACCCAAACATCCAGCTGTGAGCCTGTAACCTGTTGACACTCGGATGTTTGAGCTCTCCAAATACAGAAAAAAAGTATCTCCTCGACTATTTATATGGTCATTAACAGAGAGGTCACCGGTGACGTCGTCCTGCGTGGTGCCGGCTCTGAAGTTCATGGCGTACAGGTCGGACACGATGACCCTGTAGCCCTGCTCCGCCAGCTCCTGCATCGCCACGTCACGCACCGCCGCGTTGAACGAGCCGGGACTCTGGTGGGCGTACACGATGAGGGCCGTCTTCTGAGCTGTCGCACACACACACACACACACACACACACACACACACAGTACAAGATATGTTTAGAAGTTGAAAATAAGTTTTATTAAAAGTTTATCACGAGTCGGCAGCCATGCTAGCTGCTCTGCGAGGCTGTAGCCTACTGAGGCACAGCTAACGTTGGCATGCTAACAGTGACAATGCTAACATGCTGATGTTTATCAGGTTTAATGTTAACCATGTTTACCGCATTAGTTTAGCGTGTTAGCATGCTAACATTTTCTAATTAGTACTAAACACGCAGCAGGCTAATGGGAATGTCATTAGTTCAAATAAAAACTTAATCAAAGTAACATAAACAGGAATCAAAGTATTGGACACATTAAAGTGTTGACCTGATGATGGCGCTAGATGAAAAGTCAGAGGATCAATAAAGTTATTAGAATTGATCCTGAAGGGAACACGAATGTCTGAACCACATTTCATGACAATCCAACCTGATGAGACGTTTCAGTTTGGATTAAAGTGATGGATCGAGCAACGTTACCATTAGAAGTCATTCATTAAGGCTGGACGCATTTCAATCCATCAATAAGAGCAACTTTTGGGTTGCCAGGTTGTGAAACATTCCATTGATTGTTGTTTCTCCTCTTTAATAAAGACTAACTTTTTTAATGAGTTAGTTGCAAATGTTAACAAAGTCACAGATAAAAAGGTCACACTTCTCAATAAGCCAACAGGTCTGCAGTTATAAATGCTAATAAGTTAGTGTTTATCCTCCTCCAGCAGAATTTATTCATTTACAATTCAGGGTTCAAGGTTCAAGGTGGCATTCATCGACACGCTCTCCGTATACAGTTCGCAGAATGGACCTTTTATCTTTTTTATCATTTACAACTGCAGACTTGGTGGGTTGTAGTGAAAACACTTCACTTTATTAATGACGTTTGAAAATGGAGAATTGATGGTTTATTAGAGAAGTTCAGCTCCTAACGCTTTATTCCGTCATCACAGCCTGAAACCACGAAGCTGTTATCACAAAACGTTTATGAATGTCTTTGCATTTATTTCATAACTTTATAAAAACTTAATAAAAACAATGATGTAATGTTATCAGTTAAGATGAAACTTTATTGATCCTCAGAGGATCAGGCAACCTGGCAGTATATAACATCAATGCAAAATATGTATATAATCCAATAATATTTTTTTTTCTGATATGAAACATTAAGTTTAAGTATATTTTGATGCTTTTACTAAGTCAAATTTTGAATGCAGGACTTTATATTTCTATTCGTATTTCAAATACTTATTTTCTACTTTCTCTGTTTATCTGTATTTATTAGCTGGAACACCTGAGTTTCTCCTCTGACAATCAATGAAAGCATCTTTTGAAACTATTAAGTGTTTAATTAAGCTATTAAGTGTCAGTCGGAGGAGAAACCATCTTTCATCTGATGAACGACAGAAATGAGACAGAGATGCAAAATCAATTCCTCGAATCCTCCTTTCGTATCCTTTTAAATTGTTGTTTAGATATTTATATTTATTAATGTATTTATTGCCAATTTCACACATAATTTTTTAAGCTTTTAGCCTTTGAATGTTTTTAGTTCAGATCTGTTGATGTGTGTGGCGAGCTGCTGCACACAGTTGTCCTTACAGAGATTAATAAAGTTGCATTGATTGATTGAGACTTCGACTTCAGCTCCTGGTTGATTATTTTCTTTCTTATTTACTCTGAATCACATCTGCCAAACATTTCTAAATAAATAAACACAAATTAAATGTACAGTATATATATATATATATATATATATATATATGTTGGATTTCTTTATCCTTCCATAAAAAGACAGATTGACACTTAAAATGAAGAAACCGTGATAGATCTGGTTTGTCCAGAGAGAGTTGAGCGTCAGAGCAGCAGAGAAACAGATTTATAGGAAGTGAAAGCAATAAATCAGTGCAGTCTTAGTCTTACCCATGCTGTGTGTCTGCTGGATCCGTCTGTAGACCTGGTTCCTGGCGGCACCGCGGCTCTTATAGCTTTCTTTGCGTGACAAACATGTTTAGATTGGATATCAGATGAAGCAAATGTGTCTCAGAGACACGACTACACACTGGAGGACTGGAACAAAAATGTCTGCTGTCAAACTGTAGGACTGGTTTAGTTCAGTGTTAGAAAGGGAGGAGTGTGTGTGTGTGTGTGTGTGTGTGTGTGTGTGTGTAAGGATGTATTACTCATGTTGTGGGGACATAAACCTGTTTATAGTTACATTTTGGGGACTTGCCTTCTTCTTTAAGGTTAGGTTTAGTGTTAGAGTAAGTCTCCAGGAAATGAATGTAAGTCAATGTAATGTCCTCTGAAGTGATGGAAACACAACTGTGTGTGTGTGTGTGTGTGTGTGTGTGTGTGTGTGTGGACTCACTGGTGCAGGTAGATGAGATTGGTTTCATTTGGTCTGGAAAAGAATGTTTGGGATTATCCGTCAAGGTCATGTGGCTTAATAAACGCTTTAATCCGACTTAATTTCACCTCGTTAGAAGAAAAGAGGAGGAAGGCGTCAGTTTAGTAAAGCCTGAGCTGTTCAGTCAAGTCCCCGTGTTTAATGTCAGCTGTCACCAGTTTCTCTCCAAACAGGCTTTTACGACTGACTGGACGCAGGTTTGAGGTGGTCAGCGTGACAAAATGTGGTGGAGTAGGTGAGAAAACCTTTCACACAGTTTACAGGAGATGTAATAATTCTAATTTAATACAATAATAATATTTTGAGGGGAAAGAGTGGGACAGGACAGGTGGAATCTTTCTCACTTATTTCTGCTTTAATGGCAAATAATTAACTTTTACTCTCAAATATAAATACAAAAATGGAAAAGCAAAAGAAAACTGTTAAGTTAACTTTGAAACTGGAAGTTTTTTTTGAGTTGGTCTTCTCCGTGTGTGTGTGATGAATTTGTATATACACCAGGAACATGTGCTTTTTTTTGGGGGAGATTTCAAATGTTTAATATTATATTTTAAATGTGCAAACAAAGACGTGCTTTGGATTCATTTACCCCATGAAGGGTAAGAAGTTATATTTACAGTAACTAAACAATCTCACCACAAAGTCTGTTTAGTTGCTGTTCTGAGGAGCTTCAGATTGTATCACATGAAAACATGTGATTGGAGACGTTCAAACGTCCATTTTATGAGCTTTTTATTTTCAACTTTTAAGGCAACATGGACAACAAAATGCTAATTTGAACGTCCACAATTCCACGACTACTGAGCAGTTAATGTATTCTTCACTGCCCTCCACCATTCAGCATGGGATGTAACTCTCACACAGCACATGTGAAATCTCTGTTTTCACATTTAAAATGTAATATTTAATTTGTTAAATCTCCAGAAAACCACACGTGCTGATTTCATGTGATATTTTATCATGTTTTCTGGTTACTGAATGTACAGAATGTATGTGTCTGATTGATTAAAGCCACGTTTTCCCACCAGATAACAAGCTAGTTTTATATTTGCTGTCTATCCCGAGGAATCAAATCAGAATATGTGTCCAAACTGCAGCTGCCGTGCTCCCCGCCACCCTGAGGCGGAGTTATCCTGCAGCGGATCAGACGCGCCCTCAGCGTGGTGTGTTTCAGGCTCGACGGGAATGTGACAGGAATGTTACCTGAACACTTTCTGTCTCCTGCTGATCACCTGGCTGAGCCTCAGTGTTGAGACCTGCTTAGATCACCTGCCTGAAGGGAAGAGGTCATTATGTGACTGTGTGCATCAACAGACCAGCCAAGTAGGCCAAGTATTTCTACAGCCAGTGGTGGTAGAAGTACTATGATCTTTACCAACACACTAATGTAGAAATACTCGTGAATTAAAAATCCTAATTAAGTGAAAGGACATAAGTATTAGCAAAATGTATCAAAAGTAAAAGTACTTTCTGTTCTGTAGTAAAATGTCTCCTGTGACTGATTTATTATTTGATATGACATTATTAGATTGTTAATACTGATGCATCAATGTTACAGCAGCAGTTTTAACTGCTTTATATACAGTTAGCTAGTTTTAACTGCTTTATGTACAGTTAGCTAGTTTTAACTGCTTTATATACGGTTAGCTAGTTTTAACTGCTTTATATATACAGTTAGCTAGATCTAACTGCTTTAGATATACAGTTAGCTAGTTTTAACTGCTTTATATACAGTTAGCTAGTTTTAATTGCTTTAGATATACGGTTAGCTAGTTTTAACTGCTTTATACAGTTAGCTAGTTTTAACTGCTTTATATACAGTTAGCTAGATCTAACTGCTTTAGATATACGGTTAGCTAGTTTTAACTGCTTTTTATACAGTTAGGTAGTTTTAACTGCTTTTTATACAGTTAGCTAGTTTTTACTGCTTTAGATACAGTTAGCTAGTTTTAACTGCTGTTAGCTAGCTTTAACTGCTTTATATACAGTCAGCTAGTTTTAACTGCTTTATATACGGTTAGCTAGTTTTAACTGCTTTATATACAGTTAGCTAGTTTTAACTGCTTTATATACGGCTAGCTAGTTTTAACTGCTTTTTATACAGTTAGGTAGTTTTAACTGCTTTTTATACAGTTAGCTAGTTTTTACTGCTTTAGATACGGTTAGCTAGTTTTAACTGCTTTATATACAGTTAGCTAGTTTTAACTGCTTTATATACAGTTAGGGTTAGGGTTAGCAGCTAATTTTAGCTGATGTACAGTTAGCTAGTTTAAGCCAAGTCGATTTTATTGATATAGTCCAATATCACAAATCACAAATTCCTTAGACCCTTGATTTACATGAAAAAAAAACTTCATAAACGTGTTATATGTTTTTTAATATAAAACGATAATTTGTAAAGTAACAAGTAGCAAATGTAGTCCAGTGAAAAGTACAATATTTCCCTCTAAGATTTAGTGGAGCTGAAGTAGAAAATAAAATTAAAATTATTAAATTTGGATGTTTGACAGAACATAAAGTACCTAAGTAACTCAAAATTGTACTATAAAAGTACTGTAAAATGTACTTACTGTACATGAACAACTATTGGATGGATTCGGTTCAGGTATTCATGGTGCTCAGAGGATAAAATGGTGATAAATGTGATGATCTCTTAATGTTTCATGCAGCGCCATCATCAGGTCAAAAAGTTTTATTTGTCCAATACTTTGTTTTATGTCCACATACCCGCAAAAGTTATGATATTCCCATCAGCCTTAACTGTACTTTGTGTTCCGTGCTAATTAGCAATGCTAATATGCTAAACGGAGACAGTGAACATTGTAAACATTATATCTGCTAAACATTCGCATGTTAGCATTGTCACCGTGAGCATACTGATGTTAGCATTTAGCTCAAAGCACTGCAGTGCCAATACAGCCTCACAGAGCTGCTGGCATGGCTGCAGACTCTTTAATTGTCAGATGTCTTTGTCATGTGATTGTTTCCTGTCGTCACCTGCACAAAGATAAAAACAGGTGTTTTCAAGACTTTACTGATTCTGAAATGTTTTAATTCAAATATAATAACAAAGACTGAAACTGAATGTGTGTGTCCTTCCTGCCTGTTTCCAGTTCATGCACTTCGGCTGTGACAGTTTTGTTTTTCAGTGTGCCCCGCAGGCTCAGCTGGTAATTCAGACGTGCAGCAGCCTGAGAGACACGCCGGAGGGATTAAGACAAATTTATCACACAGCAGAACGTCTGATCCTGTCGTGTTACTAGATCTCATTATTTCCCTCCAACATCATTAGCTTTTGTTCAAAGTGAAAACTGTGTCGGCGTCACAGTCACTGTGCTTCTCAGGATCTCTGTCACCCGTCGCAGGAAAAACACCTGCTGCAACACAAAGTTCTGGTTGGCTGCACCACAAAGTAAAAGGATTTAATACATTTATACATTTCATTGCAAATCATCACTAAATAACAATAGAAACCTTCTGGTGGTCTGCCTGAAATCAAGCAAAGAATGTGTTATCAAAAAGAGACTCAAGAACTAATTCTCATGCTGTGTCGACTCCCAGCAAACTAGATCCGATGAAGTTCAGATGGTTGTTTTGTTCTACAAACGTACCAATTAAAGGTCATTAACGTGAGGACTTTTGATGGAAATCCATTGGTGTCTTTGAAAAGGTATGAAGGCCCACTCACACCAGCTTTTAAAACAAAGAAATGTTGCAGCAAAATCAAGACATTTCAATGGAATCGCAGCAATCAGCAGATTCAACTTTGACCCTCAAATCTGCACCGCGTTGACCAATAACAAGCTGTCTTACCTGTGCTGACCTTTGAGGGAAGTCAAAAATGGAGGAAGCTATTGTAGCTTATTAGCTGTGTAGCTTTCGTTTAACCTCCTCAATCTGAGTATAAACTGCTCCTCAAAAGAGGAATGGTTTACAGAGTCGACACAAATACGTCTTCTGAACTTATTATTAGCGACCAAGCTAACTAGGTTGTTAACTCAGAGATCTTCAATAACTCTTTATTGAAGAGTTATGATGTACGATGAACAAGCCTGAGAGCAAGGTTGAGCTCATTTGAAGTATATATATATACTTTATATACTGTTGGGTAGTTTCATCTACAGCAATGCATCATATTCTATAAGATCTATAAGAACTTTTCATGAGCTCAGAAAAACAGCTCTGTTTGCCACTTTATGATGATGCATTTTCCAGCTGATCCAAGGAGGGTTTATTCAGCTGCAGACGGAGGAGAATAAATGAACACAGTCGCTAACGCTGTCGACCAAACGTAGTGGAATATAAAGTACAATATTTGCCCCTAAGATGTAGTGAAGTAGAAGTATAATACTGCATAAAATGGAAATACTCAAGTGAAGTACAAGTACCTCAAATTTGTACTCAAGTACAGTACTTGTAATGTTCTGAGTTACTTTCCACCACTATAAATATTATCAATTATTATCAGTCAGCACTGATAACGTTTTCTTCCATCATCAAAGAGGTTTTTGGTTTGTTTTGTCTAAATATCTCAAAGAGTTTTATTTATCAGGATATTTATAGATAAAATTAAGTGGAAGCTTTTCCCTTTTTCTGATGGGCTTCTGCACTTAAAAACTCTGTTATCATATCCAGTGACTGAGTATCACATGAATGTTGATGCAAATCTGGATTCAGATGCAGATAAAAATCATCTGTTGTTACTAAATGTAAAGGACTGTGCAGCTTTCTAGTTACACCTTTATTTTAAATTAATTAGGAACCCTCTGAAACCTTCCTCTCAGGTAACAGCTGGAAGCTCATATACATTTATGATTTGTTCATTCCTGGTGATTTTAGTGCTTTTAGGTCTGAAGTAAAGAAACAGCCCTGCAGGCCTTTTGTAGACTTTGCTCTCGTATTTCACAGACATTGGATTTTTCTGACAATATTAACGTTACTCCTCCTGTAGGGCAGCCAGAAAGCAAAGAGTGTTGAAGGGAAACGCCACCTGCTGGCAAATAGGTACAAGTAATCATTCCTCCTGTCCAAACTGGAGATGTCTTCCTAAAGTGATTCTAATCTAAATGTTGGGGGACTAAATCCACAGTCCTGCTTCTGTGTAATAGTGTATTGCAATGTATTGTAATCGTAATTAAAGGGGACTTCCAACAATATAGTATAGTGGATGTACTGTTTTAAAATCTACATTTTACAGAGTATTAAATGTAGTAAAAAGTGGGTCAGAGGGTTTCGATTTTAAAAAAAAATTTGTATTTGTTTTAAATAGGATTTTGAATGAGACTCTCTCGCTGAACAAGCGCTACTGTTCGCAAGCTAATCTGTTGGTTGTGTGATTATTAGTTGGTTATTAGTCATCATTTGATTTTATTCGTTTTCAACAAGTTTATTTGTACAGCATCATTCAGTAACAAGGCTATTCAAAGTGCTTTACATGACAAATAAAAACATTGATTTTATTCTCTGTAATTTTGTTTAAAACAGAGTCTACAGCCATGCTAGCAGTGCTAGCATATATATGTTTGTGTAGCAGGTTCCAGTTATGTATAAAGAAGTAATTTAAGTATGAGAGTGCAGGTGTTTTTTAAACTTTGGCAATGTGTTTTTTTTGGGGGGAAAAACAAACATGTGGCCATATTGACCGTATGACTTAGTCTTCAAATTCAACCTTTATATTAGATTATTTATCTGTGCTTCTGTGTGTTTATCATTATTCTCATCACATGCTGAATTATGTGTATTATATTACTTTTGTGATCACATCTAAAACTGATCGTCCTGCAGCTCAGCGTCTGGTGGTCAATGGATGACCTCACTGGACCCACACCTTAGCAACCAGGACGCCTGTGTCCAGCTTCCATAATGATCGACGTCTTGAGAAAACATAGAAAGCCCATGACCTCAGCTGGCTAATCAGACGGGCCTCCGTCCAGAGACTGAAAGGGAAACAAACGTGAGTCAGCTGCTGTGTGAAAACGTCATCATGTAACTGCGCCGTCAAATGAGACCAGTCGAGGTCAAATGTCATCTGTCTGGTTGCTTGTGTAGCCGACTACACCTCCTTTTGCTCTGTGAATAAAAAGTGAAATTTAAAGGAATGCTCTGCAATACTCAGCTGTTGTTAGTTTGGATTCACAGTAGTTATAAGTATCCAAACGTCCATAGAAAAAGTATATTTCACTTCTCTGCTGTTTGTCTGAACACTTTCCAAACAGTCATCGCTTCGTGCTGCAGTGACGTCGCCATTTAGCATCATGGTGGAGAATAGAAGCGACGCACCGCCGGCTAATTCACTGCTTTGTCCAATACTTCAGCTCTGGAGGAGCTCACTGGACCCGTTAAAACCACCGATGGTCCAAACCTTCGTCAAAACTTGCTATTTTCAGCTGCTAGCTCGGAGGTTGTTGATGTTGTTGTAGCAGCCAGCAGCCTACATGCGGTGAGTCAGACAGTTTTTACTTGTTCTCAGCTTCTACCAAACAGATTGGCGTGTTTAGGCGCTGTGACGTCAGCTCAGTGACGCAGACGCTTCCCCGACACTGGAGGTAAAGTTATGAGCGACAGGGCAGTCGCTTGTAATGTGATAATATGATGTAAGAACACATGCAAACAGAAATCGATGTGAGAATTCACTGATTTCATGGCTTCATCTCATCTGTATTCATGGCTTCACCCTCTTTGATGTTCACCGCTTTGTTTTATGTGATATTCTTTATTCTCGTTAGAAGCTAAAACTGTTCTTTTTTTTTTTTTCTGCAGGAGCTTCTGGTTGTTCTTATGTTGAGTCACCGTGGCAACCCATTTTCTTGCTGTGTTTGACGTGCATAGTTTTCACATATCACGTACTTACTTAACAATAGAAGAACAACAAACTCTCGAAGGTCACTTCCCTCCCCTCCCTGTTTGGCAGATTTTCATGCATTGAGTGCTCCAGTGACCTGGTGTGTGAGTCATGTCACACACACCTCGTCCTGCAGCTGAGTGTCTGGTGGTCTCATCGGACCCTAAACCTAACCCAACAACCAGGACGCCTGTTTCCAGCTTCCCTAACTACCAAAGTCTCCTGAGCTCAGGACTAATCAGCTGGCCTCCCTCCAGAGACTGAAAGGGCTGTTGCTTCTTATCTGAAGTACATTTTCACAAGTACTGTACTTAAGTACAAATTATGAGGTACTTCTGAGGGAAATATTGTACTTTTTACTTCACGACATTTATCTAACAGCTTTGGTCACTAGTTACTTTACAAATTAAGCTTTTTAGCAACCAAAATATATGAAGAGTTTAAAAAATATGAGGTTTTATTATAAATCAAACCACTAAAAGTTTAAAGTTTAAAGTACAGCTGAAACGATTAGTGGATTGACAGAATATCACTAATAACTATTTTGATAATCATTTTTCATGTAAAAACATTTGATGGTTTCAGCTTCTCAGATGAAGATTTGCTGCTTTTCCTCTGAATGCTGTGAATAATTGTGATGTCTTGTTAATAATGTGGAGCTTTGTGAAGGCGTCACTTTGGGCTCTGGGTCGACAAACAAAACAATCGATCGATTAATGGAGAAAATAATCAGCTGATTGATCCAAAATGAAAAGCCTCATTAGCTGCAGTCGGAGTTCAAAATGATCTCCCCCTCAACCAACCACAACAGTCAGTGTTATTCTACTATATTCCTGAATCATAATTACTGATGCTTTAACTTTAATATTGTGGATAAAATTGAATCATATTTTGTTCACGTTTGTATATAAAATCTTAATCTACAAAGTAACTGTAGTAAGTAAACATTGTGGAGTAAAAAGCACAATATTTCCCCTGAAATACAGTAGAGCAGAAGTATAAAGTAGCATTAAATGGAAATACTCAAGTGCAAGAAAACTGTCGCCATAGTTGTCAAATTCATCCAACATTGACGCAGAAACTTAACGTGAACGTTTTGGATTTCTGCGTAAACTTCAGCTTCACCTTCTAAAAAAAGAATCTAAAAAGTCAACTTTTCACAAGCTGAGAAAAACAGCTGTTTTCAGCTCTGTGACGATGTCCGCCTCTCTGTCCCTCCTCAACCACTTCAGTGTTATTCTGTACCTGTCCACCAGATGCCCTCAGATCCTGCCACTCCAATCTGCCCTGCAACCGCCTCACTGCCCTCACCTGAGCTTCCCCGCCCATCTCCCTCATCAGCCACTCTCTCTATATATACCGGCTCAGACAGCTGTTGTTACCTGAACCTAAACCTGGACCTGCTTACCTACCAGCATACCTGTACCTGCCTGTCTGGACTTGGGTTCCTTCCCATGTTTCCACTCTCCCTCACTATCGCCCAAGGGTGTTTTTTTAAATAGTTTATTTAGCTTAAGTAGGAGACTTTTTTTCAACCCATAAAGGAACACTTCATCCTTCAGCTTATCAGAAAAGTTCACTTTCAAAATCAGGTTTACAGGCATTAATTTAAATACCTGGTTAAAGCAGGAGGATAATCCAGTAGAGCAATATTTCCTGTAGTTAATCAGGTGTCTCCTGGGAAATAAGGGTGGCTACCCGGGTGGATATCTCAGTGGATGGCTAATTATCATTATTATTATCACATTTGTGGATGGACATTGTAGGAAATCAAGTGTAAGCACAGTCGGAAACAAGGAAATGGAAGTACATAAACACCATTGTTAACTTTCTTCAAGGAATCCAAGGTTGTTTCCCAAAAAACAATGAGCATTAAAATGAACTACAGCATATAAAAGGTGATCAGTCACTGTTTTTGTGTGTCTGTAGAGGAGAAAGGTGGAGATTTTAAGAGCTGTGTGATCACAAAAAAATCACGACATTAACATTTGTTTAAGTAAATACGTAAATGCAAGTAAAAGGAGGATATCAGTCATTAAACTTGATTGATGGCAACAGGAATTCCCCTCATTTCATCTGATTTCCAGGATAAAGCTCAACTATTTCCGTGTTACTGGTTCACAAAAAAAAAAAAGTCAAGGAAGCCACAAAGTAGAGGGCTGATAAGGAGGCAGCTGATGTGGTGAAACCATTGCATCAGGTGATACGACTGACTGGTCACAGAAGTTGAGTCATCTAGTTAGTAAAAGAGTGCCAGCCAGCTCTGACAATGACTTCTGTCTGTGCGTCTAAATACAGACGACAAACATTTATACTGGCGGGGAGGGGACAGCTGTGGCATTGCGTCACCACACCTACATGACTCACGCTTGTGCACCTTGAGGATTGACCGCTATGTGAGCTAAAGCGAGTATGTAAGGGTGTAATTTCCACTCACTTTTCAAAATGTTGTCTTTGTCCAGCTCACTTTATAGTTTCAGTTTGATTCATTCACTAAAAGATCAATAAACTGCATCCTCCGACTGTCCGGCTTGATCAAAATGTTAAAATGTCCATCTGAGACGCCTTCGGTTGTCACTCTGTGCTCACAACATTTACAAGCAGTAGCAAGTGATTTGTAGGCTACTATTGGCCCTGGAGTTGTTGGGGCTGTGTTCAGCTTGTGAGGAAGCCTGCAGACAAGACTTAGGGCTTAATAAACGTCACCCCCGACTCTTCTGCATTGTCTGGTAGAAGGCAGAGCTCTTGCAGCTGCAGAGAAATGTTCAAATTCATTCCTGTTGGTAGGAAACACCTCCACTGATGATGAGGAGGATACATAGCGGGAAGATGCCGCCTTGGAGAGCAGGTTCACTGGGAATGTCCCCAAACGTCTCTCCACTTTGTCCGGACATTTGACAAAAAGTCCCACGTCAGGCCGAAAGCATCCAGAAGTTACTGCAGCCCGTTTGACGCGTGTTTGAACAATCAGATGTTTGTGTTGCCGGTTTGTATCAGTGCTACAAATCAATCTAGATAAAAGATGTGTGTGCATGTATTACTGCTAACTAACATTAGAACTGCTGTTTCAGAGAAAGACATCAAACATACAGAACAGCCAATAGTGCAGAAAAACATGGTGTAAATAGATAAAACAACATCACAGTGACTACTATTACATTTCTGGTATTTTCTTCAAGGATCCTCCAACACTCATATTGCCAAGTTGAATGCAAACATCAGCAAAATGAGTTGGATTCATCCTCTGGAGAAGATGAATGTCTGTACAATATTTACAATTGTTTTATCCCGTGTAGCGTATCATGGCACACATTCTTGCTAGGACAGTCTCTGCGCTTCTATTGCTCCAAGATTTAAAAGCCACTGTGTGTAGGATTTGGAAATGTCTGACTTTGGAGCCTCCCAGTGGTCGTTTTACTGTGAAAGAGACACTACGGCAGAAGGCAGCATGCGTCGTGTCGTCAGAAAATGAAATGCAAATACAATAATCAAAACAATGACAATGTGAAACATAATGTGCAAACCGTTCTTACTCACAACTGTACACATTACAAGATGATAATGTAACTGTGGAAAATCCCCTCCAATACCCAGCTTCTCCCTGCCTGGCTTCCTGATGTGAAGGCGTTCGGTAAAAGTCAGGCCTGAAATCTAGACAGGAAGTCGGCTCACCTGTCAGTGGCCTCACGGAGGCGGTAGGTTGATGCTTCCTTTTTTGGACATTCAAGTTCCCCAGAGGATGAATCCTACTGACTGCGGTGATCCCCTGACTTTTAACTTCGGCATTTGTGGCTTTCAGTGAAATATCTAAACAATTATCTAAACAATTATCTATGTTTAGATAATAAACAACCTCCTTAGGATGGATTGTAATAACTTTGGTGATTCTCTGACTTTTCATCTAGCGCCACCATGAAGTCAAAATTTCTATTTGTCAAACACTATGACTAAATACCTACAGCGGCACTAATTAGCTAACACATTAACATAATTGTCTTGAATTTTCTGTGGCTGGCGATAACAACCACAAGTTTGTCATTAGCAAAACTAGCAGCATTCCCATCAGCCTAAGTATGTATTAGTAATGTTAAGCGTATTTATAATATAAGGTCTCATAAGGAGTGTTTATTAATGTTTTTGTCAACAACTTTAACTCCTCCCGTAAAGCATTTTTACTGGTATATATAAACAGATGATAGCGGTACTTTGCGTTTAGTGCTAGCTAGCGAATGTTAGCCTGCTAACACGCTAAACTAAAATGGTGAACATTATATCCGCTTGGCATCAGCATGTCATTGTTATTGTGAGCATGCGTAAGCTAGGGCTAACATTTAGCTCAAAGCACCGCTGTGCCTGAGTAGCTACAGCCTCACAGAGCAGTTAGCATGGCTGTAGACTTGTTTGAATGTTAACAAATAATCATTTAACTTTGTTAAAATCATGAAGGGTTCGACCTGAAACTGTCACACGTGAGCATTTCAACTGTTGTACAAATGTCAGCATGCTGACATGCTAAACTAAGATGGTGAACATGCTAAACTATACCTTCTACACATCAGCATGTTAGCATGCTGCTGCTAGCATTTAGCTCAAGTACAGCCTCACAGAGCTCCTAGCATGGCTGTAGAGTCTTGTTTCTTTAATAGTTTGGATTGGGAATGATCAATAACCAAACCAAGCTACTCCTTAAAAAATCTCAAAACGCAACTTGTTTATTTGAAATTATTTGTGCATTGCCGTCATGTTTGTGTTGACTTCTTCCTTTCGGTTTTGCGATATTCAGACGTTTAGCCCAACACGAGGAAGTGAAAGAGGCAAATCTGTATATATGACAACACTTTGTGTGTTTCTAAATATAAGGCTGCAAAACCTTTATATGCGCCAGGTACAGAAGGGGAGGAGACAGTTACAGCATGACATTGCATCACAGCAGGTCTGCTCTGGTGGTGTCGTCACGCTACGTGAGCTGCTCTGGCTGCAGATCAACGTCCACAGGATGTTATTGTTTATCAGCTGGATCCTAGGCAGCCAGTGAAAGTACAGTTTCATGTCATACTGCAGTAAACGGGGGACACGATGACGGGGGATAAGACCAGGAGAGACTCACATACAACCTGTTTTAAGGCGCTGCGAAGATCTGGGTGATTAACATGTTCAACAAACTGGTCTCTCAATAAGATAGCAGAGTTAGGTAGTGCCAGGGGAGCATTTCTCATAATTTTTTCCATAAGCTCGAATAAAGCATGGGAGTGTTCCTGCAATGACTCGCCCTGTAGTTGCTTTTTGGAAAGACAGTGGACATCCATACACTTCCTGCAGTATATAGACAAAATCCTCTCTGGGTCCTCACGCTCCTGTTTAGGCCTGTACTTGATCTCATCTTTGGCAGACCCTTCCAAGTGATCATAAATGAAGTATGCCTGATCTATGGGGGCTAGATGTCGGGCCCGCATACTAGCACGGACCTCTTCAACCCACCCTACTCTACCCATACGCGCTTTCCCACTAAACAGGGGGCATTTTCTCTCTCTGGGCACGTAGAGGAGGCGTTCAGAGGCTGCACCAACGCCAAATTGTGACAACGCCACCCTGGGAATCATTTACTTTACAGATTCTTATAATAAGATAAGCAGAGACATGAGTTTCCAGTTTAAAATTGATGGTTCTTTATTTAGACAAAATGTAGTTGGGGCGTTAGATATTTTAAAATCCTCAACATACCACCATAATAAGAGTCAGTACCAGTACAGGAAGGGGTGACAGGGAAACCTACAGGAGTGAGGGGAGGGGGAGTCAGCACCACCAAGGAGGGGAGAGGATCACACACACACTGCAATACATATCTACACTACATATTAAAGGAAAGGGCACAGGAATTTGAGATAGCATGCAGCCAAAAGAAAGCAGAGAGGGGGAACCCTCCACCTAGTGACTCACCACCTGTAAGCACAAGGCAACCAAACTGTACTGGAAACTAACAAAACCCCAAATTATAATCAGGACAATGTACTTAAAGTATTAAAAGTACTCATTGTGCAGTAAAAATGTCCCCTGTGACTGTTCTACTATTATATTAGTAACTGAAGCTGTCAGATAAACATAGTGAAGTATTTCCCTCTGAGATGTAGTGTAGTACTACAAGTTTGTACAGTGAGTAAATGTACTTAATTACATTCTGCCACTGATCGGAGAGCACTTTCACTTAAAGACTTTTGGAGGTTTCCATGCTCAGTGATGCTCAGAGGAAACACCGCCCGCTGCAGAGGGGCGGGGTCAGATGCTGATGTTTCTCTCTCCCGCTCACTGATTCAGTAAAAGGAAATACTCGGGTTAAGGGTTTTCCAGCAACAGGATGCACAGGCCTTCATGTATAGATACTGTATATATACCGGCTGCTATGGAGCGGCTGGTCAGAGTCTAACCTGTCCGGCTTCAGGATGCCATGGCTCTGTCTGAAAATGGTAATTCTGACTGGGAACCAGAGGGAGCGCACTTTCACTCAGAGACACACTTCCGTTTCACGCTGAAAGTCTCTCTCAGTGTTTAAAACTGTTTTTTTTTAAATGTTTGTAGATCTCCATCGGCTCGCTGCTGATTTTCAACGACCGCACCTCTTCTTCTTCTTCTTCTTCTTCTTCTTCTTCTGCGGGGAGCTCCAGATGCATCAGCGAGGACGAGCTGAATAACCGCACTGACAAGTTTCAGAGGAGCTACTGGGACAAGCTGAGCGTTTCTAAAAACCTGGTGCCGGTGCGGGGACCGCGGACGTGCGCGCAGACGGCCAAAGAAATTCACGGAGACCTGAACAACCGCTCCCTGTCCCCGTGGACGTACAGGTACGTGACGGCGTGCAGCTACGGAGACCGCGGGGGTTCAAAAACAGAAACCACAACAGTGGTGGGACTCCTGACAACCCCTCACAACTAGTAGGCTACTTAAGTAAAAGTATCAATACCACAAGGTAGAAATACTCCAAAAAGTAAAACGGTCTGCTAAAATTTTACTAGAGTAAAGTATTAAAATAAAAATATACTTATACTTATCAAAAGTACAGGTACTCATTATGCTAAACCGCACATTTTAGAATCATATATAAATATTATTAAGTTTATTTATTGATGCATTAATGTGTTAATCATTTTAATGGTGCAGATGGTACAGGTGGAGCTAATACTAACGACTTTATGTACTTTATCTGCTGGGTAGCTTGTTGATTTGCCCCCTTATCTTATCTTATCTTATTCTAACTGTTAATAATACTTCATAATGTATTTGTCGACTGTATTTTGTATTATTAATCTGAATCTGCAAAGTAGCTATGTGTGTTGAATTAATATAGTGGAGTAAAAAGTACAATGTTTCCTTCTGAAATAGTACTAAAGTACAGTCCTTGAGTAAATGTACTTTACTTACTGTAAGTAATAGTTGTAATTATGGCCGCAATACCAGTTACCAGTTAATCATTTATGAATCATAGATTTTATTTCACGTCCAGCTGGTTGACACAGAACGAACTGCAGACTCTTGACTGATGTGTAGAAACTCAGAGGGTTTTCTTTACTCCTGATGTTGCAGCCTGCTGCTCTGATTAATACGCTATGTAAGTAATCAATCATCAATCAAGCGTGAAGTGCAGGAAACATGACATGTATTGCTCAGCTGCTCCTTCGTTGGAGGAGCGTCATGCTGCTGCCACTCTTTTGGTGTCTCTCTCTAATATCATATATTATTCTTTAAATGGAACTGAGCCATTGTTATGATTATTTTTTGTTATTATTATTATTTTCAACAATTCACAATAGAGAACAATTACAAACAAACATCATGCTGATTCAGCAAAAAAAATCAAGGCGACAAACTCATTGTGATTGGTCGAGAGCTGCTTCGTTGATTGAGTTGTGAGTCGTTGATGTCTGTTCTGTCTCCTTCAGCCTAAACCGGGACGTGGACAGGTTCCCACACGAGATCGCCTTTGCAGAGTGCCTTTGTCAGGGCTGCATCATCAACCAGCATGAAGAGCTGAGCTTCAACTCTGTGCCTTTGTTTGCTCCGCTGATGGTCCTGAGGAAGACTCGGTGCCCACGAGACCCCAACAAATATGTGGTGAAAAAGGATTTTATTAAAGTCCCTGTGGCCTGCACCTGTGCTGTGCCCAAGTACGCTAAATGATCAATGATCATCTAATCATATGCTCACATCGGTGCCTTTTCTCTTTATTAACCAAGTTAACCGTAAGAATTCATCTTGTATGCTAATAGGCTAAACTAAAATGGTAAACTTGGCGAACATAATATATTAAACCAAAAGATTTCATACATTAGCAACAAAATACTCTTCACAACACTAATCACCTATTTATTTTTTAGAGTAGTAGTTTGCACTTACTGATCAATGTGAAATATCACCAAAGAAGAGAATCATTATATGTTCATTTTATGCCACAACGGCTAGCAGCTAGAAGTGAACAGTTAAAGGAACAGTTCGACATTTTGGAAATAATCTTATTCTTTTTCTTGTTGAGAGTTAGATGAGTAGATCAATACAACTCACATGTCTCTACGCTAAATATGCTACCACCAGCAGCCGGTTAGCTTAGCTTAGCACCATGAGTGGATACAGAGGGAAACAGCTAGCCTGGTTCTTGCTTGAGAAAAAATACTAATGCTAATACTCCATTACAAGTAAAAGTCCTGCTTTCAGAATCCTACTTAAGTAAAAGTACAGTAGTAGTATCATCAGAAAATGTATTGGAAATACTGCTACTAAAAGTACTTGATAGATCAATAATAGAGCAGCATTTTACTAGCTAGTTTTAACTACCTTATATACAGTTAGCTAGTTTTAACTACTTTATATACAGTTAGCTAGTTTTAACTTCTTTATATAAAGTCAGTTAGTTTTAACTACTGTATATACAGTTAGCTAGTTTTAACTACTTTATATACAGTTAGCTAGTTTTAACTGCTTTATATACAGTTAGCTAGTTTTAATTTCTTTATATACAGTTAGCTAGTTTTAACTACCTTATATACAGTTAGCTAGTTTTAACTTCTTTATATAAAGTCAGTTAGTTTTAACTACTTTATATACAGTTAGCTAGTTTTAACTACTTTATATACAGTTAGCTAGTTTTAATTTCTTTATATACAGTTAGCTAGTTTTAACTACTTTATATACAGTTAGCTAGTTTTAATTTCTTTATATACAGTTAGCTAGTTTAGTCCAGTGGTTCCCAGATAAATTAGAGAGGTTGTGAGATGATTAATGGGAGAGGAAAGAAGAAAAAACAAAGTTCTGATACACAAATATGGACTTTTCTCTAATCTTTGAATTTTTGGTGAAATATTGGATACTTTTAACTATTTGGGCTTCAAATAATTATGAAACCATGTGAGAAGTTAAGAGGGGAAATTACTGCTGACAACAACCTGCAATGTGTCGACTGCTTTTTTGTAAGGTGTCAGAAGTCAAAAAGGTTGGGAATGACAGGATTAATCTTCCGGCACATAACCCCAAATAACAACCAAAAATTGACGTTTTTATACATTGTTTTTGTATGGATGAAAAAAACAAGACAACATGTTGCGGTATCAATCTTCTCATCTAATTCTCAGCGTGTGAATAAGTATATTTCACAAAATGTTAAACTATTCCCTTTAAAATAGGACAGTATTAGGCACATGCACGTTATGTACAAGTTACATACAGGTTACATTAATCTTTAAACCACACTTTGATTAATTACTTTTCACTGTAAAGCAAACTTCCTCATTGAGTACTGGAGCTTGTTGAGTTTATGTGCTGGGTGTTTCAGATGAAGTAAGCCTCATTAGGCTAAATGTGAAGATTCCTACAGTGTTTTGTTTTTGTTTTCAATATACTTTTTAAAAGATATATTTTTATTTATATAGTATTTTTAATGTTTTTTTTTTATTTTTATTAAATTAATTTTTAATTGTGATCAAGAAGGTAATGAAGGTTTGATGAAGGCGGCCAGTGAATTAAGTTGTGTTTGTTTTAAAACTCATTTGGCAAACTGTGCATGTTGGCCTCTGCTGGATAAAGGGTGTAATACAACTCTGGAGGTTAAAATGTGACTAGTTAATCTACAAGTTTAGATTGATTACTAGATTGTCTTACACTGTAGGACATTTTACGTTGTACTGTTGAAGCTTTTTTGTTTTTATTTTGTAGCCCCTGATCCTGAGGCGTAAACTCAGAGGGGACAAAGCTACTAACATGAGACTTGTCAGATTTGTAATGGCATGTCCCTTCATTGGTCCAGTGAAGTAGTTGAATTTAGGCTTTTTTTGTCCTTTGTAGGCTACATTGTGAAAGCACAAACAATTGACTCCTATGCTGCTGCTCGTTTCATCTGAAATAGTTGTTCAACTCTGTTTTTGTTCTTTTTTTCATTTGGAACTACTTTAACTTTTTAACAATAAAACAAATAAGAGGGTTTCTTTGAGTCATTTGTCCTGTTACGCCTTTTGTATTGTATTTTTATCTCCTCACCTGCATCTAAATTGCAGCCAAGCATTTAAGGTCTTCCATGTAAAACTACAATCAGAAATGAATGTGATCTATCATATAAATTATAGCCATTTGAAGGCTACATACTTGATTAATAATATAATCCATAGATAACCACCCAAAATGTATTATTAATGGCTTCTGTACTTGATTATTCTTTGTCCTGGGGGATAATCATACTCTTAGTTTTGGAACTACAGCTCCCTTAATTTGGGGTATGTAAACAGGAAGTGTTGCCATTGAGTCATTAGCTGTGGGCTACAACATGAGCCTCATTTATTTTAGCCAATATTTGTTTACATCTTGGCAAGTTGGCACCATTAAAAGTATGCTGAACTGGCACTTCCTGTTTGGACTGTGCCCATGGATGTACAGACAACTATCACTGGATTAGTTTTATACTGAAGAAAATATAATGATTCTCAGGCATGTTCTGGAGGTATGAAGAGCGTCTTTCTTCTCTGTTTTCTGAGCAGATTTATGGACCTTTATGGATGGTGACATCAGAGACGATAAAATGAATAATATAAAACAATAATAACAATAAAAATGTGCTTATCATGTCCGTGTGTTCAGATCTGACTGAGTTATGACTGAGAAGGAGCAATATTTTGATGCAAATTGTGGAAAGCAGGTGCTTTTATAATTACATTTATCGTCCTGTACTTAAGTACAAATCTGAGGCTTTGATTAGTCAACTACTTGGTTGACAGATCATTAATTGGCAACAATTGTTTGAGTCATAATTCATGTAAAATCTTTTACATTTGCTGCTTTTCCTTTGAACGATTTTAATAATTGTAATGTATTAATAATGTTGAGCTTTGGACTGTTGGGTCATTGGGGTCTGGGTCATTGTGACGGCATTTCTCAATATTTAGCATATTAATCTATAATGAAAATAATCATTAGTTGCAGTCTGACACAAAATAGTTCAAAATGAGTTTTTAATATTCTGTACAATATTCAACATCTTATGTCTGTAACAACTTAGAATAAGTGACATTAACACAGCGTTGCTTGAAAATATATAAACAAACATTTTCTCGACCATTTATTTGTCATTTATTAGACACACGAATGACTAAACGAAACACTGTGAGCTCTTCATCAAGCCGGTTTTGTCACGTTATTCAGATGCAGTGTACAAAATGTCCACTTGGTGTCTCTGCATGACAACAGGACGGAAAAGAGGGTTTTAAAAATCTCCCTCTGTGAGACACTCAGCATGTCGGCTGAAGTCAATGAGACCAAGAACATCCACATTCAGTCATTTGACACACATAATAAATATATTTCTTTGTTGTCGCACATTACAGGAGAAGATATTAGTGTTAATTAACATTTTATCATAATTAACTTACATGTTTATCTAACAACCGTTTTAAACAAATATCTGTTGACAGGTACAATATAAAAACACTGTGTGGTGGACGGCATGTTTGAAATAAATAAACTTGTGCCTCCCTGAACAGTGTTATAAAGTGCTGTAGACATAAAAAGATGGATAAATTCATTATACCACCAAAGGAAAACCAAACCGAGACATTAAGTGAGAAAGGTAGTAAAAGTATAAACTTAAAACGACATTATAAACAACAGAATTATAGAAAATCACACCTTTTTTCACCATGTGGATAAGTTCCTTTCTAATAGCCTGTTGCCTAGCCTAGCAGCCTGTTGTTCTGCCATGATGGTAGAAAGCAAAAAATGTACAAAAATAAATATCTAACACTTTACTATAAAGGTACAAAACACGTGATTTAAACATAAAGTTTAAATCATTAAGAAATGATAAAGTCAGTGTGAGTTTACGTGATTAGTTAACAGCTGGATGATCAGTTAATGAAAGATATGTCAAAGTTACTTCCTGTAAATGTCACCAGATTGGCTGCAGTCCAGCTACAGAACCAGATTTCTGTATGTAACATAACATGTGAGTCACACCCACATTTCTGACTCAACATTAACACAAAACCGTTGATGTTAAACGTGCCCTGGAGTGCCCCAGATGTGTAAACCTCCTCCTCCCAGATGTTTTTGGTTTTAGTGCATCGTTCTCGACTGTGCAACACCCCCAAAAAAACGTAATAATAACATTGAAAAAACCTCTTGCTTGTAAATGTGACATAAACAACAGCTGGTGAAATGTTTGGGTCTGAAATTCTATGTAACTGTGACTGTGAGTTGATATTCATTAATGTTTAATGACATAAACTCATAGCGACTTGATTATTTCTTAATTGTGTGCAACAGGAAATCACTGGAGGGTCTGACCACTGCCTGTTTTGTTTTTTTCTTGCACTGGTAAATCTTTTTCCTTTGCTGTGTTTTTATTTCCCAGCAAAGCGCATTGAACTGCCCTGGTGGAATTTGCTACACAAATGAAGCTGCACCTGAACTCGCAGAGACCAAACTGGTTTTAATCCTCCATCTGATTCAGACGGCAAACAATCAAACAAAATGTCAAAAGTAACAGCTTTCCCAGCTTTACTGGGATCACTGGGATTAGTAACCGTAATATGTAGCTACTGAAACTGTAAACCTGACCTGAAAAAAGGAATCACATTACTATAACAAGTTACTGCCCAACACTGTTGAGTCATGCATTATTCAGGAATGTGTTTTGTATCATTATTATAAAGTGTTACACATAAATAAAAGTTATTACTGGATTTTGTAAACATATCATTGTAGGACTGTGAAAGTGGGGATTTTATCTTGAAAGTGACCCAGATCTGTGACTCATCTGTGGCTCACATGTAGCAGGGCGGACACACCTTGGCTTCACAATAAAGTTGTTTAGTTATTCTACAAGTGTTGACTTGTAGCAGCTGCAGACCAACTGATCACTGTTAGTTAAAAGCCAATTATTAACTGTGAGATTACTCCTTTGACTTCACAGCCTTTCAGTCTTCTTTATTGTCACAACACTTTAAATACGTCCAAACCCTTAAAACACACACAGCAAACACACTTAAAGCTCTGGGATGTTTGTTTCCTTCATATCTGTACGTTTAACACACACGACTCTCTGCTCGCTGGGTGGGGTTGTGTACTAATTCAGTCACGGGGCGCAATAAAAGGTTCACTGCGTCTGTAAATAGACTTTGCTTGTTCTTCTTTTCAGTAAAGGTAAATCAGTACATCAGACCCCGGCGTTGAGAAACAAGAGTCACATTTTCACTCATAGCCAAGCCGATGACTTTGAGGAAAGTCCATTATAGCTTCCTGTAAACAGAAGATATATATATGTATATATATATATACATATATGGTAAAACATGATAAAAACAGCATTTTAGCTCCATGTTTTCAGAGTTGTTAAAAGAGGAATTAAAACATTCCTTGCTGTAAAACGAGTTGATCTCAGTGTGACAGTTGTGTTCTCTGTTCAACACTTGAGGTGAAATGGGTTTTTTCAATTGATGTAAACCACATCAATAACAGAATACATTTGAGTTGAGAAAATTCAGTCCTGGTTGTCAATACATTCCTCCAAGTCCTTCTTTAGCTCTCATATCTTTTTTTACAGATCAGCAGCGTGGACCCGGTTTTTTAAAGTCCTTCCAGGCCCACAAACGATCAGTGTGTGCATGTATGGTGGTGGCTATCAGCCCGGAGTAAGCACAGCGACTGTAGTACACGGGAAAGACATGGAAATAATTCCAGTTTGAGGGGCTGGTGAGAGGGATGTTCAAGTAGTGCATACACAACCCCAAATACACATCTTCAATGTAAAGAGCTTTAACATGTCTGGATGCCTCTACAAGCTTTTTAGGGAGGTCCAGAGACAAAACGTAGCCCAGACCCAAAGCATAATGTGGGTACATTGGGTTGGGGTAAATATCCACGGGTACGTACCACTTAGATTTGGGATCTCTCAGGACTGCAGCTGTACCCACCACCAGTCCGCTCATGTAGTTTGTCTTTGGTGCGTTTGACAACATTTTGATGAGGTTTTGCACATTTAGAAACATGTCTGAATCAATCTTCATGGCATAAGAGGCGCTGGAGCAGTAGGCGTCCAGCCACTCCAGCATCACCATGGTCTTGATGGTCAGGTTGTTGTAGGAGTCCATGAAGTCGCTCTGGATCAGGTCTTGATGCTCTTTGCTCTCCTGCAGCAGCTGCTGTTGGAGCTGCTCTGCTCCCTCTCCGGCTTTCAGTCCCAGCAGGAAGAACAGCCCCACCACTCTGTCCTGAACCAGGCCTTCACCTCCCCACGTGCTGCGGATGATGTCACGATGGGCCCTGTTGTGGGGCGCCACAGGGACCATCAGAACCACGAAAGGCTTCTGCTGCTCACATTTATTTGGCTCATTTATAATGAAGTGGTACTCATGGGGGTATGCCACTATGTACGGAGACACGCGAGGAGCCGGTGCCGGCGGCGCAGGTTTGTTTTGTGTCCTCTGCTGAGGCTCCACTGAAGCGCTCGCAGTCTGACGTGGAGTCGTGGCCGTCGACGAGGGGGTCTGTGTGGTGAACCCAGCAGCAGCGGTCGGTTCAGACGCGTTGTGAGAGACTACATTTTGTCTCTGACTTTTAAATGGAATCCGCCATTTATTTAAATTGTAGTGCTTGAACCATTTTGGGCTCCAGTCAGTTGCCATGTCCTTTATGTTTGTGTTGTAAAAGAACAAAACTGCTCCCAACACCAGAATGAAGAAGAGCCAGCGGCACCGCGACCAAGTGAACCATCTCCGGCTTTCTGCCAGCCTCCCACCATCCACCATTCCCTGGCTGAGACGAGAGACGAGACAGTGAGACAGGTTGTGAAAAGGAAAGAAATCTCTTGTCAGTGTTTATGACAAAATACCTTTTCACCAGCACAGGCTGTAAAGGATAAAGGAGTAAATGTTCTCATGTTTTAGCTTCATGTCTTTTCAATCTAAAACATGAGATTTCCGATGCCTTATCTTAACTTTTTAGATAAATGTCCACAACCGTTATTTGCTTCCCTTCCTCTTCTCTGCTTCTTCATGAGACAGAAATGATTCACGAATACATACAATAGAATTAAAAAAGCTTACATACCTTTGTCTTCCCGTAGCAAACCCACTCTCCAGCATGTTGACACTCCCGTATCTATAGATGTGGGTTCTTGTCCTTTTAGATATTTTGAGAAAAAGTTCCAGGATGTTGCTCCACTGAAACATTCATGACAGGACTTGGCATTCAGTTGCAGTCAGCAGTGACTCTTACCTGTCTGTTACAACACAGCGCAGTAGCAAAGATCATTAAGACCATTTTTCCAAACGCTAAACCTACATCCCGCCATGTCTGTAACACTCTGGGTCTCTAGAGTCCCCGGGTTGATCAAGTAACCATAGCTCTGTGTCCTTTTTTTTTTTTACCTGCAAAGGAGCCACACCTTTGTTTGCTCCGCCTCTTATTTTTTCGCCTCAAAGCCAATGAAAAGCTGGAAATCCTCCAGAGGCTCTGGGAACAGCTCTTCTGAGCTGAGCTGCTGCTCCTTTATCACTCGACTGACACCTGTGTGTGTGTGTGTGTGTGTGTGTGTGTGTGTGTGTGTGTGTGAATGAGAAATGGTTTACTCATTGTATGGAGTCTGGCAGCAGGTCGTAACATTTAAGATGAATTACTTTTATTTGTTAACTCACCTTCTGCTCCCTCATAATTAGTGGTGAGGAAGTATTCAGATCCTTTACTTAAGTAAAATGATTAAATATTTATTTGCAAAATGTACTTAAAGTACTAGAAGTATAAGTATTTCTCATGCAGAGTGGCCCCTGTCAATGTTATATTATTATGACTTATCTGTTAATGTGTAAACAGTAGTATAATGCTAATTAACACCAGCAAAAGTCGCTAGATTTGTCGCTAGTAGCTTTTGACAAAAAAAAGTCGGCAATAGGATTTGCAAAGTCGCCAAGTTGGCAACACTGCTGCCAGATGAGCGTCATCTCAGCTTAAGTAAACTTGGTCCTGGATGCTAACAGAGTTTAAGCTAATGTCTGTCCTGTGCTATTTGATTCAGGGAAGTTTACACTCCGGTAACCCAACCGGTCAAACGCAGCGGTTAGTCCACAATAAAAGCCTTTTTTTGTTTTGTTTTGTAACGTTAAAAGTGAAAACATCCCGTTTGAAAATACAAACAATAGAACATAAACAACCTCTCGTTTGTCCGAGTATGTTAGCTGAGCAGCTAAACAGTTAGAATGAGACTAACTAGCTCGGCCTTCTACGCGTATCAACTTGTGAAGTTGCTGACTTTTGGCCTGGGACATGTAGCATTAGCATGATAGCACGATATTATGTATGTAGCCAGCAAGTGCATATTTTGGAATTATTAGTTTTACAGCTGGAGACGTTAAAAATTCAGCCACAGCGCTTTTCAATCGACCCATGGCGCTAACATTAGCTTAATTAGCTGGCTAGCTGACCAAATATGCTAGCGACAGTTCACATCAGCCGATCGTCGATGGCCGCCAGCCGGACATGAGAAGCTGCTTTTGTCTGTGACAGCAGTAAATCAGAAGTGTTTGTCTGGGAGATGTGCAGGTCACTACCTGAGTCCTGCTGTCCTCTGCACCTGGAGTCCTACAAGTCCCACTTTGTTGATGAAGCGATAATAATGTCAAGATCAATCTTTCTTCAAGAGTTTATGAAAGGTGGAGCACAGGATTCGGAGTCAGAAGGTTTTCCATGTGATTACTTACTGTGAATATACTATCTAATTTATTTACTATGTACTATTGAGGTACTGAGGTCCAGAGTCCCTAGTGCAGCCCTACCCCCCACCTAAGAAATTTGACTTAGCCACCAAAAAAGTATTATAGTATAGTATTTTCTATATTGTTTAACTGTTAAGATATAATATAGTATAGTTTCTATGATTTTATGATATAATCTAAATGATTATAATTTCTGTCAGAGAGGTACAAAATCTCTTTTTATGAATTTGTGTTTGGCCTAAAAATATCAGAATCAGCCTTAAAGAAATCCACCATGTTTAATTGATGAGTAACTGTATCATGTTGGTTCCTTCTTAGGTCGTTAAAACCTCGACTTTCGACACGCCTTTAACTCACAACATGAAAGGAATGAACATTTGAGACCAAACACACACACACACACACTTTACACACCGTACAGGCGTCACTCGGCCTGATACAGTAAGTGGTTTTGTTGAGTTGTATGCTTGCCTGTAGATTTTTGCATGTTCGGCTAAACTGCTGTACACTAGAAATGAATTAATCACAATCATGTTATCGCAA
Source organism: Enoplosus armatus (assembly GCF_043641665.1). Taxonomy (NCBI): domain Eukaryota; kingdom Metazoa; phylum Chordata; class Actinopteri; order Centrarchiformes; family Enoplosidae; genus Enoplosus; species Enoplosus armatus. Next base: position 2,540,569 of record NC_092180.1, read on the forward strand.
CGATCGCGAGGTAAACAGTAAAAGCACGACGTCCACGTCACAAAGTGTTCTACCAGGAGAGTAGAGAGTAGAGAAACTTTCTCATAATAATGACTAAGTATTGCAAAATAATGACTTAGTATAACAAAATAATAGGAAACCTTCTCAAAATAATGACTCGGTATCTAAATGAATGAGTTCAGAGAGCTCTTTACAATCTGTGCAACATTAAACATTAATCCCAGCACACCTATTCATCCTGGGACTGAGCACCAAGTGGGAGCCTCTCTTAATGACTCTCAGCCTGTTCAACAGTGAAAAAGAGACTCAGCTGAGCGTCTCTGAGAGTGTCCCACGCTGTACAGCAGTGTGCCGACAGGAGAAGTGGTGCCCAGACTCAACTCGCCTGCCACGCTGGATTAAAAAGCAGCCGTTTCAAGAGCGACAGCCGACTGTGTTGTGTGTACAGACTCGTGACCTCTGAGAGGCGTTGGTTTATGTTTTAACCCACAATCGTTGTTTTCATTCACAGGTGCACACGCTCACATGTTCGCGCTGACGTGGACAGATTCTCGGCAACAGGACATTCTTGCTGCTTATTGGTTGATAAAGTCTGAAATCATTGACTAACCTGGAGATAATGAGTGACCTTCACAAAGAAAAAGACTGCTATTACTGATATTTATTATACTTGGATGGGAATATTGTTTAAAAGGGATATCTTGGATTTTATGGTTTCATTGTGTGTGCTGTCACACATCACCATTCATTAATCTATAAATCAATCAATAAAAAAAACAGGTTTGTATTGTTTATTTCAAAAAACAAAAAAAAATATGTATGTACGGTTTTCACATTGTGTTAGCTTCTCTGTTGTAACAATGAAGAACTCAGACTGGAAAGTTCAAGACACGAGTGCTAACTAATCGTTCGTGATACTGAATCATCCGACTCCTGGTTGGACCGGTTTCTGATCTGAAACGGTCCTCACTGGAAAATAGTTTGATAAGTCGCTCACTACAAAGCCAAATGGGTGGAGATGGACCTGGTCACCCTCACTGGCTGTTCACATTAATGCAAGCTATTATTGATGCTCAAAGGTTAGGTCAAAGTAACCATAAGACTTGCATGGAAGTTTAGATGCTGGTATAGCTAATATTACCTTACTTTTCTCTAATAGTTTTCATAATACCAGCTGACCAGCATGTTCAGTATAGTTTCTGTGACAAATGGCACAGCTAGACTAGATCCAGTGTGCGCTCGAAGATACAAGCTATTTGTGAATTAATCTCAATCATATCTGATTAACCTGATTTGACCTAGGTTCTCAAAGGTTACACATCTGTCTGCTGTTTTTGTCTCCTGTTTGCTCTTTCAATATTTTCCTTTCATGGTGATTTAAATACTATACTGTGTTCACCTTTGCCTTAAATGTACGCTTAGGGACTCCACCTCAAGCAAGAAAAATGAATGCATGTACTACAACAGGCTGGCTGTGAATATAATTTGGACGGAATATGATATGACTCTGCCTTCATCTGATAGGCCATGCATTATGCTATCTTAATCAAATGTTAATGAGTAACCCTTCCAGTAGTGTCGAACCAGCTGCGTGACTTTGAAGAAGAATAAACAGCTCTGAGACTGGCAGCGAGGCAACCAATCAAATGTTTTTTTTCAATGACAATCACATAAAGACTTTCAAGAACACAACTTTTTTTTTCTCACAAAATTCTAAAGGTTTAAAACACAACATTAAACCTAAAACAAGAGAAAACTATTTATATTTACACACAGTTCTACCCCACTGCTGACTTTGGATGCCACGGTTGTGAAACGCTGCATGTCCTCTAGCCTCTCAAAGGTAAAAAGGAAGGGACCCTGGATTTCATCTTTCATCACAAAGCATGTATCTGTGCAGGTTAAACAAACACACATGGTGTGTTAATCATCTGTCAGCAACTTCTCATGATACACACACTGACTACACTTGCTGACTCCACCTGTGTAGTGGTATTCAGGCACACTGTTTGGTGGGGTGAAACTATATTAGCTAGCATCCTAAAACTGAGGTGGCCTACTGCATCCAGACACTGTACTGGGCATGTAATGAGCCTCGAATGGTGTTTATCATTAGTATGAATCGGTTATAATACGGTTATAACAGACAATGCTAACCTTAGCTGAGACAAAACTTTAAATGCTTCACCGAACCACAAATGATACGACGATATTCAGCTGGACCTGGAGGTGGCTCTGCAGGGAGCACCACTTGAATAGTTTAGCACTGGTGTTTAAGGGAAATTCCAGTATTTTTAAACCTGGGGCCCTATTTTTTTTTTTTTTTTTTTTTACAAATGTTGGTGTCTAAATTAGTTAATAGTTAAGCTATGTAATCATACACAAGTTCACTAAAAGTGCTTGTTTTTGTCAGTGACAGGCTCAGGTTGTAATAAAGTTAAGTGTCTGACAACATTGTGTAAAGAATCCAGACAGAGATAAACCTTTTTGTTAAAGAGTAAGATCCCAACTAAGATTTAAAAAAAACAAAACACCTTTCATCTGTAGAGCTGATTTAATCAATGTGTTGTTTTATTTCATTAGCGAGTAATAAATATAAGGGTTTGTAATTTGTATATTTATAATTGTGGATATGATATTTTGTCAATATTGTTATTAAATTGATTAAATACATTTCATTTTACTTGTATTTCTCAAAGTTTAAGAAACCACACAATTCATTTTATAAACAAATCTAGAATCAAACAAAACAATTAGAAATATGTTTGATAAAATCTCATTCCCTATAGTATCTTACAGAAACACACACATTTATTTGAAAATAACTATTCACGTTACCAACCAAATATTTGTATATAAGTCCCAAACTCTCAAAGTAAAAGAAAAATGTAAACGGCGTGTTTTCATCTTGTGAATTGTTACGAATTGAAACCGATAATTGTGTATTTTGCAATGATACTGAAACTACTGATCAATTCTTTTTCCAATGTATGTATTGTGAAGCTTTATGGCTTGATGTATGTGACTGGCTTTGCCCAAAGGTCCTTCAACTTGAAAACTTTTCTCAAAAAGACATTGTTTATGGACTTAACTTTCTGGTTAATAACATTCTTATTCTTGGAAAATCAAAGTATATAAATGAAAAAAAAAGTCATGAAAAATATAAATGCAGTGGAACTTTTTTTTTTAGCACAATAGAAGAATATGATTTACAAAAAAAGCCCTTTAAAATATTTTATTTTACATTTTAAAATTATTTCAATCTCTTGTCTGTTTCGATGTTTGTGTTTTTTCTCTCCCTTCCTGTTGTACGTAATGACGCAGAGGAGCGTCATTCCCGGCGTAACGCGTCATATCTTCCAACACAACCGCCGCTTCCTGGCCGGCCCAGGCAGGCGCCTCAGGCCCCGCTCCACACTGAACCGCTATCCGCCTCTTATTATCATCCACCGGTGAAAGACTCAGCTGCTCCGCTCAGTCTGTGAGGAGCCGCCGCCGGTATGAGTGAATGAAACGGCTGAAATCCGCAAATCCTCAGCAGAAGTCCCGGGACTCGCTGCTAGGTGAGTGTTTGTTTGAGTTGCTGTTGGTTTTCTTGGTTTTCCTGACAGGAAACGAACTGATTTGTTTTGTCCTCCTTCAGAATGAACCACTGTGAACTCCTCCTGTCAGTTATTTGTTCTGGTGTCTCCGTGGAGAATCCAGAATTAAACTGGCAGTTTTATTCTCTCCTCACATGTGAATGTTAGCTTAATACTTGGTGGGAGCTCACTTGTGATGGGAGCTTTGTTCACATCATGGTCTGTTTTCTCTTTGTTGGTCTGTGTCTCTCACCACAAACACTCACTGACACTGACACTGACATTTCCCCGACCTGCTGCCGTTCATTTTCTAAACTCTGATCTAATTAAAGCGGCGGCAGCGAGGGACGTCACCCCCATCCTCCAGCCACAACAAGCACGTCAATCTGTCTGTTCTGTCAACAGCGTTGGGGCTGAATGAAGGTGGAGCCTGAGGCGTAGCGGCCGAGGTGATGGTGTTGGACTCGGGTGAAGTCTTCATGGATCAGGTTGAGGGTGAAAGCGTCGGGAGCGGCAGGGACCTGTTGGAGCCAGAAGTCCGAGCAGATCCACCCAAAGCCGCCGTGACGCCCAGGACGCCGGCCAAAAGGAGTAATGTTGTCAAGAAGGAGAAGGTGTCCCTCAATGGACTTCCTGTCCAGACGAACAGCAGCCAGGAAGTAGAGAGGAGGCCATCATCATCAAAAGGCGGGGCCACGCCCAGACCACCGCTCCGCCGTCCCCTCAGCCTGGAGATGACGCCCCATCGCCTGCGAGGGTCTCGGGAGCAGATGGCGGACAGGCGGATCGTGCAGCCTCCTTGGCGCAGTGGTTCGGCCGCCCCCTCGCCCCCTGCTCGCAGCCTGACCAGCCCCAGCCTGGGCACGGGCGGCTGGATGCGCCGCAGCGAGAGCACCTGCTCGGTCAATTACTCCCTGGGGCTGAGGGCTGGCAAGGGGCAAATGCGACCTGCCACTTCCCTGCCACATATAGCAAAGGGGGTGGGGGGCACGACACTGCCTACACACTCCAGGCCCTGTCTGCTCGTCGCCCTCAGGCCTCTTAACTTGGAGCAGGAGAAGCAGACTTTCTTCCAGTCCGACTACAAGTACGAGCCTCAGTTTGAGTACACACAGCCGGAGCCGAGGAGTGTGCTGGACAAGTACAGAGAGGGCTCGGGCCTCTTCCTCGAGCAGGTAGAGTATGTCGGACATCTGAGAATCACCTGTGAGCTCACGTGATGATGATGATGATGATGATGACTTTTCTGTTTACCTGCAGGCGGTTGGGATCATGGAGTGCGTCCTGAGGAAGTTTGGCTCCTATGAGAACTTTGAGGTGGTGACGGGGGGCAGCGTCCTCCCTAAAAGTCAAGTCTGGGCTGCTGTGCGTAAATATCTGCAGAAAGAGGGCTGCGTGGGAGAGGTGAGTGCACAGCCACAGCGGACATTTTGACGTGTCACAGTTGGAAAAAGCACAGGTGTTGCTAATAAGATTAACGGCGGATCAGTTCTATTCAAGTGTCTCAGTAAGTCATGACGGCATGAACGATACCAGGACCCTGAAACTGAAGCAGCTAAATGGAATTCAGCCATCATTCATGTTGTTACTTACACCTGTGTGACAAAATGTCTGATGCAGACTTAAATTTAATAAAGAAAATCCAAGAGTGAGAAACCCGATGTGTAACCAGTGCACATGGCCGCTCAGTCCAACAATAAAATAACAACATGAGCAGCTCGTTGTTAGTTTGTGTGTTTTAGAATCAGACATTTAACATTTCAGATGTTCAGACGTACCAACATACAGAAGATAGACTGCAGGGAGCAGAGCGCTGGCTTATAGTTCATTTTTAACACATATTTAGGACGTTACTGCTGGATTACCACAGCAGGCTGATTTTTATACAGTTATACAACTGATTTTAATCCCACTGCCCAATAAATAAAATAAAGTAAACAAATAACATAATAAACAAAATGTCTGGAAACTGGTACAAGCCCACTTTAACTGTCAAATGACAACAAAACTTTGTTCTTTTGAAATTAGAGGCATGAAATGTAAAAGTGAAGAGAAGTTTGTTACCCCCCCCCCTCCCCCGCGCAGAGTTATCTTTGGGAGGTGGTTGAGTGTGTCCTCTGTGTTTACCCTCCACCAGCCCTGCTCTGCCCCCAGGCGTCTGCTAAAGCCACCGCTAATCTTCCCACAGAGCAGTTTGTTTGATGTTGAATATCGTGAACCTGAGCTCAGCCCAGCAAAACACACATTTCATGGTAGAGCTGCAACGATGAGTCAGTTAATCAATCGACATGACATAATAAGCCACTATCAAATAATCATTTAGAATCATTCATTTTTCAAGCAAACATGTCAGACAATTGCAGTTCCAGCTTCTTAAATGAGAGGATGTGCCTCGTGTAATCTTAAAGAAGATACCTCAATTAATTAATGGAAAAAATAATCAGCAGATCGATTATGAAAATAACATTAGTTGCAGCACTAGACTTATTTTGCTGATATGCATCTCAGTAACTCTGCCATCCTGCCTGTCATTAAGTAGATTTATTAAAGTACTGTACTTCAGTAAGATTGAACCTGTATGTATTTGTTTTAATGTGTGTGTGTGTGTGTGTGTGTGTGTGTGTATATATATATATATATATATACACACACACACACACACATTAAAACAAATGCAGAGCGTTAACGCTACTATTTTTCTAAGGTGGAAAATGTTTCCTCTGTCTGTCTGTCTGTCGGCACTGAAGAGCTGTTGAAACTGCCTGAGGTGATGATGATGATGATGATGATGATGATGATGATGATGATGATGATGATGATGTGTGTGTGTGTGTGTGTGTGTCTCCAGGTTGTGGTGCGTCTGTCTGACGAGCTGCTGTCTCAGGCAGTGATGGTGGTGGAGAGCTGTCGTCCCACTCTGACCATCAACCTGGCCGGAGCTCGACAGCACTGGCTGGAGGGGATGCTGAGACATGAGATCGGTACGCTGCAGCTCGTCTCACACACCGGATCACATATTAACACACCGGATCACATATTAACACACCGGATCACATATTAACACAGTGGATCAGATATTAACACACCGGATCACATATTAACACAGTGGATCAGATATTAACACACCGGATCACATATTAACACACCAGATCAGATATTAACACAGTGGATCAGATATTAACACAGTGGATCACATATTAACACAGTGGATCACATATTAACACACCGGATCACATATTAACACACCGGATCACATATTAACACAGTGGATCAGATATTAACACACCGGATCAGATATTAACACAGTGGATCACATATTAACACAGTGGATCAGATATTAACACACCGGATCACATATTAACACACCAGATCAGATATTAACACAGTGGATCACATATTAACACACCGGATCAGATATTAACACAGTGGATCAGATATTAACACAGTGGATCACTTATTAACACAGTGGATCAGATATTAACACACCGGATCACATATTAACACACCAGATCAGATATTAACACAGTGGATCACATATTAACACAGTGGATCAGATATTAACACACCGGATCACATATTAACACACCAGATCAGATATTAACACAGTGGATCACATATTAACACACCGGATCAGATATTAACACAGTGGATCAGATATTAACACAGTGGATCACATATTAACACAGTGGATCACATATTAACACAGTGGATCAGATATTAACACAGTGGATCACTTATTAACACAGTGGATCAGATTTTAACACACCGGATCACATATTAACACAGTGGATCAGATATTAACACACCGGATCAGATATTAACACACCGGATCAGATATTAACACAGTGGATCACATATTAACACACCGGATCACATATTAACACACCGGATCAGATTTTAACACACCGGATCACATATTAACACAGTGGATCAGACATTAACACAGTGGATCACATATTAACACACCGGATCAGATATTAACACAGTGGATCAGATATTAACACACCGGATCACATATTAACACAGTGGATCACATATTAACACACTGGATCAGATATTAACACACCGGATCACATATTAACACAGTGGATCACATATTAACACAGTGGATCAGATATTAACACACCGGATCACATATTAACACAGTGGATCAGATATTAACACAGTGGATCAGATATTAACACACCGGATCAGATATTAACACAGTGGATCAGATATTAACACAGTGGATCACATATTAACACGCCGGATCAGATATTAACACAGTGGATCAGATATTAACACACCAGATCACATATTAACACAGCGGATCACATATTAACACAGTGGATCACATTTTAACACACCGGATCAGATATTAACACACCGGATCAGATTTTAACACACCGGATCACATATTAACACAGTGGATCAGACATTAACACAGTGGATCACATATTAACACACTGGATCAGATATTAACACAGTGGATCACATATTAACACACCGGATCACATATTAACACACCGGATCAGATATTAACACACTGGATCACATATTAACACAGTGGATCAGACATTAACACAGTGGATCACATATTAACACAGTGGATCAGACATTAACACAGTGGATCACATATTAACACAGTGGATCACATATTAACACACCGGATCACATATTAACACACTGGATCAGATATTAACACAGTGGATCAGATTTTAACACACCGGATCAGATTTTAACACACCGGATCACATATTAACACAGTGGATCAGACATTAACACAGTGGATCAGACATTAACACAGTGGATCACATATTAACACAGTGGATCACATATTAACACAGTGGATCACATATTAACACAGTGGATCAGATATTAACACACCGGATCAGATTTTAACACAGTGGATCAGATATTAACACAGTGGATCACATATTAACACACCGGATCACATATTAACACAGTGAATCACATATTAACACAGTGAATCAGATATTAACACACCGGATCAGATATTAACACACCGGATCAGATATTAACACACCGGATCAGATTTTAACACAGTGGATCAGATATTAACACACCGGATCAGATATTAACACAGTGGATCACATATTAACACAGTGGATCACATATTAACACACTGGATCACATATTAACACAGTGGATCAGATATTATCACAGTGGATCAGATATTAACACAGTGGATCACATATTATCACAGTGGATCAGATATTAACACAGTGGATCACATATTAACACAGTGGATCACATATTAACACACCGGATCAGATATTAACACAGTGGATCAGATATTAACACAGTGGATCAGATATTAACACAGTGGATCACATATTAACACAGTGGATCAGATATTAACACAGTGGATCACTTATTAACACAGTGGATCACATATTAACACAGTGGATCAGATATTAACACAGTGGATCACATATTATCACAGTGGATCAGATATTAACACAGTGGATCACATATTAACACAGTGGATCACATATTAACACAGTGGATCACATATTAACACACCGGATCAGATATTAACACACTGGATCACATATTAACACAGTGGATCAGATATTAACACAGTGGATCAGATATTATATGTATATATATAATACATCATTAGTTATTTATTCAGATTATATTTTGTGTTATTAATACATGCAGAGTGATGCTGAGAACAACAGAGAGCACGTGAACCAGACAACAGACCAAACTTCGATAAGAGCTTGGTGACATTTTATCAACCTGCAACTGTATTCAGACAGAACTCAATCACTGTGTGCTTCCTCTTCTGGGACGGACAACTTCCTGTGTGATTGTTGAACGTTGACAGCTGTACAAAGAAGCCACTGACAACACGTCACTTAAACACTTAAATATACAACCACATGAAATATGTAAAATATATACAAATACCAACAAGACAATGGTATCTCTGTGAGGTCAGCTGGAGGGTGGTGTCGGAGCTGTGAGGATCGGATGTCTCCTTCCCCAGAATACGCTGCATGTTTCCTCAGTTCCTCCTCCTTAGTTAGTAGTTAGTAAGGAGACAGTGTGAGGACTCCTGTCCACATACGTTTGTGTACGTTTGGTCTGGGGCTGTTTTTCCTGTTAAAAAAAGCTACAACATAGAATTATATTCAAAGCAATAGTGCGTTTCTAACTTTGTGGCAACAGTTCGTGTTTGTGCCTTTCCTGTTTCAACATGCCCCCCGAGCACCAAATGCTGATGTTATCGCCCAACACTCAGGCTCATGTGGCTGAACGGGAGCAAATCCCTGAAGCAGGTTCATCATCTGGAGGAAAGACTGAAACCAGAAAACCTGCTGTTTGTTTCTGCTATCAAACTACTGGAACATGTGGAGGAGATCTTTGATCACTTCGTCTGTGTTCGTCCAGTGAAGAAGAAAAGCCACCAGACAGCCTCTATAAATAGGCCTAGAGGTGTAAAATCGAAAGCGTTTTAGGGTGGATTTCCCCCTGAAGATTTGAAAGACTACTGTGTGTTGGTGTGTTGGTTTTAAATATAATTCTAGTTGTCAAAGAGAAAAAAGCTTTGCACACAGCGTACAGACGGGTTTCCTCAGCCGGTTCCATTTCGGATCTGGCTCCTGGCCGGCAAAGTACTAATGAATCTGTTATCAATGCTTTTATCTCTCCTCACTCGTTTTATTGGCAAAGAGAAACATTCAAGTAACAGCGTCTCATTTCTAGCCGACTGTCGCTGATCAGCAGCTAGTTCCTTCCTAGCTGTGAATCAGGAGCTGCAGTATTTGGAGTAAGAAGCTCGTAAAGTAAAGAAGACTACAGCTTCATCTGATACATTTATTCTGCTGCCAGGTTGTCGTTATTGTAGTCTTTAGTTACTCGCAAATGTTAAAAAGTTAAACCTAATAAGATTCAATAAGTGAATTTTAAAGGATTCAGATTTGATAAAATGCTATCAAAGCCCCACCACTCGAGGCACAGTGTGTACTTCAGGGCCACACTGTCAACAAACGTAAAAATGTTATCAAGGATCTTTTGTTTAGCTTATGCTGCGTTCATGTCATTTCGCAGTTATTGTAATTAAGAGTTTCCGACTTGCTAATAGTTTATTACTATTACTAATTTCTGACAATTTTTCTGAAAGCTGAGATATCGACTTGGCCAAAGATCGTCGTTCGATGTAATTAAACCCAAATTAAAATAATACAATGAAAGAAAGGGAAAACAATAAATGAAAATAAATACATAATAATGATCAGATAAACTAAAACAAAAATAAATCGATAAAATCTAACGTAATCGATCTGGTGGTGATTGTCTCTCCTCAGGGACACATTACCTGCGAGGGGTGAACAACAACCTGCAGCCGTGGGGCAGCTCTGAAGGCAGGAAGCAGTTCGGCCTCAAACCGGCCAATCCCACGGAGGAGGGCCTGGCCAGCCTGCACAGCGTGTTGCTACGGAAACAGCCCTACCTGTGGCGCGCATCTCTGCTGTACTACACGGTGTACCACGCCAGCAGCATGAGCTTCAGCCAGCTCTTCAGCCACATCGCTCGCTTCGTCCAGGACCCGGACGTCCGCTGGGAGTACTGCCTGAGAGCCAAGAGGGGACAGACGGACACCTCGCAGCCCGGTGAGCGAGCGCACGCACACACCTACACACCTACACACCTACACACCAACACACCTACACACCAACACACCTACACACCTACACACCTACACACCTACACTCTCAGGGCTGGAAATCATACTGCCAACTCTCCGGATGGGTCTATAGTCTAATTTAAAGTCAATATTCTCATGAACAGACGCGAGACTTGACATTTTTTTGCCTTTTTCCAGCCCTGAGTAGTATCTGCAGGTACAACCTCCACCAATCCTCTTATTGATAGGGCAGTTGCGTCTATATAGCCTGAGAGGCGAAACCCGGGGCAAAGAAAGAGTTCATAATGAGTTTATGTGCATTTTTATCAGCTCCTCTTTTTTCACATCTGGATTGTAACGGCTGGACAGTAAAAAGACTCTATTTGGAGACTGAAACTGTACAAGTGAGGGGGACATGTCCTCTTCATCCCCATGATACACAGTTAAACTGGAGAATAATGATGCTTTTGTTTTTACACTTCCTGTATGTTGTATGTTTCTGTCTTAGGTTGCTTCAGTAAAGACCAGGTTTATCTGGACGGGATCCTCCGAATCCTTCGACATCGAAGGACCATCGACTTCAAGATGCTGACTTCTTTAGGAAAGGTCAGTGTCAGCACCTTCAAATTAAGAGCCCATATTACCGACTCGAAGCATACTGCGTGTTCACATGCAACAACAAGCAGGTAAATCATTCCTGTACCACCTTTGAAAACCGGAGTCACATAATGTGCAGCTTCTGCCCCCTGCAGGGCTTTTTAGGTAAGGAAAGGAAATCTTCATCAAACCTGGTTCTGGTTCTGACGAGAGCCAGAACCTCCTGACGTGTTAAAAGGTATTGAAGCGTGAAGCAGTCAGATTGAACCTGCCGTCCATCAGGTTGTCTCCTGACTGGAAGTGGACGCGGATCAGAAACGTCAGATTACTATCAAAATGTTTGATAGTGTGAATTGTGTTGCGGGATGTGTCTCTGGTTTGTGCTTTATCAGATTTTTATCTTCGTAAACAGTATTTATTAGACATCTAAACTATGTTGTGAAATTATTATTAATTAAGCCAAAGCTCTTGTAAAATCCTGTAAATGTACATTGAAAGAGTTGTTGGTCGCTGGAATCTACAAACTTCAGGTGTGTTTTCCTTCTGGGAGTCCACTGAGAGACGTTTCTTCTTCACCTCTGCAGGTGTCTTACGAAGACGTGGAGAGGCTGCGGCATCTGGCGGTGATCCCACGGACCAGAATCCCACACTTCATGCGAGACCAGGAGAGGTACCTGCAACATCTGGATCACATCGTCGCCGTCAACGAAGTGGACGATTCAACGCTGCAACATCTGCTACCCTGACCTGCCCACCCCCCCCACCCCCCCCACCCCCCCCCATTCACCACCTAAATCCAAGAAGAAGAAGCGGACGACGCTGGTACACAGACTGTATCATGTGGTGCGCTGAATATCACTTAAAATATCCAGTATTATCGATGCTTTATTGGAGCGATTTTTGTAAAACTTGAATGATGCGAACAAAAGGGACGTACACACTAACACCTCTATCTACATTTCACTTTTGTCCAATGCATGTTCCCCCCAATATGAAGTTACCTCAATACTGCAACTCTACGATGTAACCAACATTATATATGTAGACTCATACATAGCCACTGCATCCAGCGCCTGTACAGGACACTGCTAACATGTTGTGTACAGGTTCATAATCACATGCTTTATTTATGCAATTATTTAAGTTTTTTTACTTTGAGAGAACAAACTGAATGTCTCTGGTATTAGCTTTATACCTTCTTTTTGTTTTATGCCTTAGATTGTTTGCATTTTAAAAAGGACACCAAGGACACGTCATCTCTAAGCCCTGAGGAAGTCGTGACTGAGACCACGACTCTTTAAGATATCAAGTGCCAGTGGACAGGGTGGTTATCAATATCAGTGTTATTAATTAGATAATCAGCTGTGTTGTTTCTGTCTTAACAGTGTCCTTGGTGGTCTTTTCATATCAATATGCTACTGTGATGTGACCCGTCCCGGAGCTCCCTCCCCGGTGCCAACCCAACTTTCTGTTGCAACGTTAAAGGAAAAGTTATACGCTTATTAGCTTTCTCCCAGAGCGAGATGAGAAGGTTGTTACGACCGTCGTGTCTGTTCATTCAGTATGTAGCTGAAGCCGGCAGAGAGACGAGGAAGGGGGGAAACGGCTTGACTCGCTCTGTCCGAAATGTAAAAACCACAGTTGACAGTTCGCTAAATTGTTCAATCATAGCTTAGAAACAGCAGGCCTGTCAGTCTCATTTCTCCACATGTTGGGCCTTTAATGAGAATAGATACTTGTCTTTTTTTAAGCCTTTTCAAAACCAAAAACACAAGAACAAGTGTAGATTAAACACAATAGATTAAAGTGTGTGTTGCTCTAAGGTTAGCATCTCCAGCTAACTAGCTTACTACCTTCAGTAGTAACTGAGCGTTAGTTTCTGGGGTTGCAGGTAAATTCAGGATGAGCACATCCACTGTGTGGAAGACAGTCCTGGATGCTAACAGAGTTTATGCTAACGTTAGCGGCTCTGTCCTTTTTGGAGAAGTTTACACTCCAGCTACAACAGCCAACGTTACCCAAGATAAAGTTAAGTTTGCCCTCGTCCTAAAAGTATTTTTCTCTTGTACCGTCGAAAGTGAAAGCATACTGAACAAAATGCAAGCATGTAAGCTAAGCAGCCATTAACTCTACACGACAATATGCTGTTTCTTTTTTTCTATATCCTCTACATGGATCAAAAACTGGTGAGGACACTTTAGCCTCCGTCTGTTAGCATTATATTATGTATGTAGCCGTCAAGTGCATTAACCATTTTTAAAAGGAATCAGCTGGAGACTTTTAAAAAGTCAGCTGGAGGTGTTTTTAACCAATTAATGGAACTGTTAGCTTGATTAGCTAGCAGTCTGCTAACAACAGTTGTCTTTTAAGTTAGCAAAATCAATGTTCGCTGGCTATATATGAGAAGCTGCTTTTATCTACTTCTGTCTGTCTGGAGAATTGTCATTTTTACATCTTGGACAGAGCTAAGCTAGCTGTGTTCCACCCTGTTTCTTGTCCTTATGCTAAGCTAAGATAGCCGGCTGCTGGCTGCAGCTTCATATTTAACGGACAGACATGAGAGTGGTATTGATCTCTTCATCTAACTCTCAGCAAAGCGATTGAGCGAATTTCCCAAAATGTATAATTATTCCTTTAGCATGTAGATGAAGTGCCAAAGTGGCATCTTGAATTCACAATTGGCTCGTTTGAGAAGCAGCCACTCATCGTAGTTCCTCATCCAGACATGAGTCGCTGGCTGGGGGAGGGGGGCAGGGGTGTTGTGGGCGTGCCTTTGATGGGTGTAGAGCTCATCTGCTGTAGCTAACTGTGTGTTTGTAGGCTGCTTTTTACTGTGTTTGACACTTAAAACTTCAGATGTCAGTCAGGGCATTCATTTTGGGCCAAGCCGTCTGTGAGCAGAATTAAAACCAGGTCACAACAAAAACTATGTGGGATAAACAGCGTCAGCAAGTCCCAGTTTTTAACTTAAAAAAAAAAAAAAACACTTGACCAAAATGTGAATTATACTTCTGTGATGCATTTTAAATACCTGGATTTGAAGATTGACCTGTAATTGAAATCTGTTCTGCTGTGTTTACAGTTTCAGCCATTTGGTAAGCAGATACGTTTTAAATTGGAGCAGGTTGTCGTCTGCACCGACCTCGGCCTGGATTCGCCTAAACGAATGCACCTATTTGTAACGCACGAATGTTGCACAAGTGTTTTATGTTCTGGAAAACATGAATTTCCAGTTTATTTATTAAAAAGTACACACACTTACTGAGCTCTCTGGTCTGTTTCATGAAGCACCGCATTCTTCAAACGGTTAACATGCTGCAGTCAGGCTAAAATAATCCTGTTTATTCTCATCTGGTTCTTTAACGCAGTTTGAGGATTGATTTGTTAATCCCGGATGATTTTATCTTGGAATAACAGCGCACTCTTATTTTGAAATAAAGGCAAGGGGTTCCCTATGGAGAGACTTTTGATAATCATGAGCCTGCGATGAGAATGAAGCCTGCCTAAAATCTCTTTAAAAACAGTCTTCATCAAAGTGAGTTCTTCAGTTAATAATTTAATTATTATGTTTTGGCAACATTGATCTTTTAACAGTCAATATTTTAGTTAAGTTTATTTTTATTTATCAATTTATTTTTTGAGGTTAACTTTATTTACATTCAATAGTTTTATCATGTACAAATACTTTAATTTGGACTGTGTTTACTACCTGTATTTCCACAGTGTGGTTGATTTAATTTTAGGATTACTTTTATTCTGAAAAAAAAAGTTAAAGCATAGGTTCAGACTTTTTTCAGCAGTTAAATTTAAGACCGTTTTAATACCAAATACACTATAAATGGCCTACAGTTTATTTTTATATTATTTTTTTCGTATTATTCAGTACTTCCCAGCAGTAAATGGAAATAACTTCTAATACATGTAATTAATTAATTAATTCGACCAGGAACCGGATAAGTGGCATAAAATGGACGGATGGATGAACCAAATAAAAACGATTCATTCTCTTAAATTCATTTAAATTTTTCTTAATAAAAAAGGATCACACAGCATCCAGCAGTACTATACAGAGTCACAACAATCCCACTTTTAGAGTATATGTGTGTAACATCCAGTGGAGGAAAGTGACTAAAGTACAATACTTGAGTAAATGTACTTACTTGTTACTTTCCGCCACTGCAGGACGGCCATTTGATTAACAGAGCAGGTTGAGTTTGTTTCTTCTGGTCGCTCCTGAGGCAATAAAGGTCCGACATGCACGTCTTTAAATAAAAATGGTTTATTCTCTTTCAATATAGCTTTTGTTCTATCCATAGCAGAAAAGAGCCTCCATGCCACTCAGTGCTAAAACCTGGAACTGGATCTCAGGTCACCACAGCATCGTAATGACGAACAAACGTCTTTACAGCACAACACCGGCTTGATACTGATCCAACAACAGTCACTTAGCTCATTTTAAAAACAGGTTGAGGGGAGTGTTGGGAGGCGGGAGGCAGGAGGCAGGAGGAGGAGGAGGAGGAGGAGGAAGGAGGAGGTGGAGGGTCAGATCTGATTTCAGATCTGATTTATCTGTGACACGGACCAAGCAGCGCAGACTCCCCGGGCTTTGTTGGGAGAAGTTTAATCCGTGCGTGTTTGTGTATGCTGCAGAATTGACATCTTGCTCCAGTATGGCTGTTGGTGTGGAGGCAGAGGTTTCTGCCACGAAAAGGTCACAAGTTGAGGTAACAAAGATTCTTCCTGATTGGACGAAAAACAAAACAACCAATCAGAGGTCAGACACTGATCATCTGCTAGGTTTCATGGTTGTAGAAATGTGAGGGGGGGTGTGCTGCATTACACAGAGAGGTGTTTCTGTTACTTAACCTACCCTCATTGACATAAATGAGGTGGAAAAAATAATAGACACACCTGTCAGTATGATGCAATACAGCTCAACAGCACCATAAACTGCAGCCTCCAGAATGATCACAGCTGAATCAACACGTCTGAAACCGTTTCAACACAAACTGAACATTCATGAAGGAGCATTGACTGCAGGGCTGTTGTGTTAGACTGCATTAGTTTTAGCTAGTTGTACCTAATAAACTGCTAACAAAGTGTATGTCAAAGAAAAACAGCAAATCCTCACATTTAAGAAGCTGGAAGCAGAGATCGTTTGGCTTTTTTGCTTGAAAAATGACCGGAATGATTAAAGGAAAAGGTGTCTGCTGTGTGCTGTACCTGCTCTCTGGTTATCATGTTGCATTGGAGCTGCTTATGGCCTTTGTGCCGTCTGTATTGGCGTTTGCGTGTTCCTTCACCACAGGATCTGAGGGACAAACACACACTTTATCTGAGAAATCCAGGTCTCGGGTAAATGAAGCAGATACAGGTACGTCTTGTTCTGGTGCCTGAAGCTAACTGCTGATGAAACGACAACCGTTCCGAGTTTTATCCATATCCATAAAAAAGGAAGATCAAACATTTGGCATTGACAGGCAGACAGTGTGCAGGTGGTACGAACAGAAGTATGGGTGCTGCATGGCCTCAACTGCCGTCAGCCTCTGCTGGTGGTCGTAGCGCAGCAGCTTGTCCAGCAGGTCCAGGGCCTCCGGACTCACCAGGTGCTGGTTCTCGGACTGGATGAACTGCTCCCAACGCTTCCGTGTTTGCCTGGACACAAACGACCAATATTTAACGTGACTCAGCTTACTGCTTACTCTTATTTAATGTGAATTATATGAGCAATGTGGCAGGCAGCTGTTTTGACTGAACAAACTGATAAAGTCACTGTTAGAGACCAGCTGGTGAACATAGTGGAGCGTTTAGCAAATAAAGAGGCGAATGTTTCCCTGAACAGTTGATGAAGAGTGAATACTGGACACGACCGCTAATGAATGATAATGTTTGTTCTGTGTGTGCTGGATGTATAAAGAAGCCACAGTTTACTATCAAGTTCTCCACAACAACTTTATAAGCTGAAGCCAGTGTTTACAGAAGAAAAAGAAAAAATCAATGAATGCAGCTTTAAATGAGGAAATAGCTGATTAAAGAATAAGTAATCCAGACTAGAATCGAGACTATTTGAGGCTATGGACAAATTTCAGTTGGTACTCAAAAAGAATTGAGGTTGAAAATTTAACAAAAGTACAGAGAGAAAGTTTCCTTTTGTAATTCTCAACTAACCGTTTCACTTTCAAGTGTAAAGTTGTCAGAAAACCAGTTTAACAAAGTCATTCAGAAAGAAATAACTTGTAAATAACCTGAAGCTTGAAGTTTGTAAGACGCAGCAGGCTCTGTAATGGCTCAACCAAAACCTGCAGCTTAACAGCAGCACGGTCTCACGAACGTCTCGACAGCTCACCTCCGTTTGTTTTGAATACATACAGTTACAATACAGTTGTCCTTCCTCTGCTGATACTCACTGTCCCAGCAGGTCTTTGAAGCGAGTGTCCAGTTCTATGTGATATTTGTGCAGGTAGCCGAAGAGCTCATCGGTGCCCAGAACCTTAGCAATGCGGACCAGCTGGAAACAAGACACATGCGCATTGTTTAATGCGTAAATTACATACAGCCGATCCATTACACTGATGATGTATAACACGTCCAAGAAAATAAATAATTTCTGTCCCAGTCTGTAGTTCTTGATTTCAGCATGTGACATGACTCTTTCTCTGGCACGTTACCTGGTCGTAGTTGTCCTGGCCATGAAAAAACGGTTCCTTCAGAAAGATCATGCTGGCCAACATGCAGCCTAGACTCCACATGTCCAAACTATAGTCATACATCTGGGGGGGAAAAAGAGAAAATCACTCACCAAGAATTATTTAAAAGAAGGGTTAAGGTTAGAGACTGCACTGGAACAAATCCTCAATTTCAAGTCCTTGTTTTCCCCAAATAAATACCTGATAGTCCACTAGCAGCTCAGGGCCTTTGAAATAGCGGGAGGCCACCCTGACGTTGTATTCCTGAGCGGGATGGTAAAACTCTGCCAAACCCCAATCTATAAGACGCAGCTGTGACACACACACAGGAAATACTCATTAATCAGCTTTACAGTACGTACAGGCTGCTGCTGGCTGGAGTAACACCAAGAAAATATATAAAAGAAGAAGTGAAAATGAATAAGCATGAGCATTACTGTAATGGAAGACACCAATACTTATCTCAAAGATAATGAAGACTTGTAGTTCTCAGGAAGCTGTGATTTCTTTTAAATCATTCATTCATTATCATGGTGAAGGATTGTGCTATTGATCTTTGGTCATCCTGTCTGAGAAGTCGATGGACTGAAACTTATTTTACTTAAAGCTGCATCAATTTGTTTTTGGCCGCAGCAGAACGATCTGCAGACACGACTCTGACACGTTTTCACCTCATTAAGCTGGTGAACTTGTTAGCGAACAGCTGTCCATTACACGTCCAGCAGACATCGACATTCGCTGTCATTTGTCCTGTTTTTGGCCAGCTGACAAATACAAGTCCAGTATTCTCTCTCTGTTAGCTCTGTTTTTGGTCTCCACCAACTCCTGAGACCAACATCTGCCTCTTTAGCTGCTAACGGCTCCGCTATGTTCTGCGGCTAACGGCTAACTTTGTCGTTGGTGCTGCACAGGAAACGTACAGCAGGTTTATCAGAGCTTTCTTTGCTAGAAATGACCAAACAAACAGTAAAGTTTGGTGGGGGTTTTTTACGGGCTGTAAAACCAGTTCATCACTACAAGTGATGTGATTCACGTCACACAGTCGTCTGACTCATTGTTCATATAAAAATATTGATTAATGCAGCTTTAAATAAAATAACAGTTTGGCCTGAACATGTCAATGACCAGTTTCCTTGCTGAAGTTTTACACTTGCTCACTTGTTCCTACAAATTATTGAGTTTGAAAATGACCACAAAATGCAACATAATGAAATTCACATGTGATGGTTTCACAGAGCCACAGCCTGGTGTGATGGATGACAGACGTGTGTTATTTGGCACTTGGTTTATCCACTTCTCTAAATGAAACTTCCCTGATTCATGTACTGGGTGAATCATTAAGTACCTCTCTCAGCTGGTGGTCGATCATCACGTTGTGGGGCTTCACGTCTCTGTGCATGATCCCCATACTGTGACAGTAGTCCAGAGCCTTAAAGAAGAGACGGAGCTACGTTCAGCACTGCAGCCGGTTTACATTTCAGAAGCTGATCAAATGAGTTGTTGATTCATTTTCTGTTCCGCTGACTAATTGTTTCAGTACTAACTTGGTTTGAACAAATCTTTCATTTCCTGTCTTGTTATCACTCCGCTTCCTGTCAGATAAGATAACTCCTAACCCTAACCCTGTTCACAGTCGGTGAGGCACCATAATGTTTTCTTTATCTTATTAAACCATGATTAAATAAATAAATAACTTGGTATAAAATGTGTTTACCTTGAGCAGCTCATACATGTAGTAACGGATATCATAGTCTGTCAGCTTCTGGTAAAGCTCCTGAGGGACAACACGAAGAAGAGTGTAAAACTCAATGTTTAGAAACATCATTAGTCACATGACGTCAGCAGCTCAACTGGCCTCTACACATGTGCAACATTAACTGGAGGATTATGCGTGTTGTTAATAATGGATATCAATGTCTCTGCATGGGGGGGCAACTCTGCTGGTAGTTCAGCATGTATGATGTTGGCCAAACTTAAGTACCTTAAAATCTGTGTTATTGATGCACTCAAAGACAAGCGCCGGTGTTCTGGACTGCAAAGAGAGGACAACACAAGGCTTAACTGAAGAGAACAGCAGGTAGGTGAAGACCATTATCACTGCATGTACACACACACACACACACACACACACGACTGGATTACCGCTGCTGGCATGCCGACATGCAGCAAAGTGACGGCAGGAGTCGTAACTCACCACTGGGTCCTTGACCGTGTCGACCAGGCGGATGATGTTGGTTCCCCCACGCAAGTTTTCAAGAATTTTGATTTCCCGCTTGATCTTCTTCTTCTTGACGGGCTGCGAAAGAAAAGGCACAAACACGCACATTCAATACAACTAAAATAAACTAAGAATATAATACTGCAGGGAGAACCAATCTTTTGATACCTAAAATCAACGCAATATTTAAATATATACATATATAAAACAATATTTAAATACGTGTAGTTCCTGTATTAGCCTGCTTTAATTTAAGCTAGCTGGACTTTATAAACTGGGACCTCACACCTTGATGCAGCGTCATCTGGTTCAAAATAGTGACTTAAAAATGCTTTAAAGTAACACTGAATCAAAGACGTCTGGGCTGATCTCCAGGTTTCCTTCAGAGAACCGAATGAGCAGCCCTGTCAACATTTATAATAAAGGTGAATGAAAACTGCCACATTTTGTGGGTTTTTATGTTGTAAAGACAGAGAAGACACTTTGAGATATCTAAAGAGATTCTGTTGATTTTTGAGAAATACTGCACAAAATAAAAAGGAATTTTGTTTTATACAAATCAGTTAAATAGAAGCAACTTATGAACCTTACCGTTAAACTTACAGTTAGCGTTATATTTTGGATTTTTAAAATCTGTTTATTTATATTCTATATTTGCACTCTTTCCTACTTTGTACTGCACAACAGGTAAATAAATATCCATCTGGATAAATAAATAAACAAACTTAAATCTTAAATCCTTGGAGGTGTTTTTGTATCGTCTGCATTTACCCACATTTGACCAGCAGGTGGCGCCACAGTGAGCTGTGGAGCTTCAGAGCTTTCTTTTAAAAGAGAAACTGATGAGTGACAGCAGTTTGTCTTGGACAGCTCCATCCATCTGTACTCATCACAATCTATGAAACGCACCATCATAACAACTGTCACAGAGGAAGGCTGAGCTGGAAACAAGACTATTTATACTGGAGAACTCTTCTGAACTCCTACTGGTGAGTCAACACAATCGAATTTGACAAGATTTCAATGGACGGCTGTAACTTTTCTAAAAGTGTGTGGGAGTGGACCAGTGAAGTCCTCTGCTGGGAGTGGGAGCAAAACCTAATAATAACTGTACTTCTAACAACAGAGTTTACATATCTAGTTCAACCACTTTTGAGAGGAAACAAACCGTCACCACTGACTTTACATCTGGAGAACATCTCTGTGAGTCAGAGGTAGAGATGGTCACTGATAGCAGCGGACAAAGGACGGCTGTGGAGGCAACAAAAGCTCACATATTACAGCAACAAAAGAAGTACTCGGCTCACCTTGAGGATTTTCACCACCACTTTCTCATTGTTGGTCACATTTATGGCCTCAAATACTTCACTGTACTTCCCTCGACCCAGTTTACGCACCAGCTGATAGTTGTCTTGATTGCTGAGGAAGAGTGGAAACATTTCGCAGTAATTAAACAAAGGAAGTCAACTTCAGACACACTCATCATGACCACAAACAACTAACTCCTTTAAAGACAACTTCTCAGGTCATCACTAAAAAGACAAAAACAAACAATTACTCCATTAATCAATTATTCAACAATCATTCAACAATGTTGATGAATAAATAGTCATTTAAGACATTTATGAGGCAAAAAACACTAAAAACTCTCCTGGTTCTGCTTCTCCAACATGAGGATTTGCTGCTTTTCTCTGTTTTAAATGAATGTAAACTGAATCTCTTTGGGTTTTGGACGGTTGGTCGGACAAAAGACATTTTAAGACGTCACCTTGAGTTCCGGGAAACCATAACAGGCTTATTAAAAATATTATCTAACATTTCATAGACTAAACAATGTAACATTTAAATCATAGAAATAATCAAATCTGCATTAGTTGCAGCTCTAAAGAAGACCATGTTTAGTTCAGTTTCAGTTGCCTTACACATACAGTAATAGGGCTGCAACTAACGATTATTTTCATCATGTATTTATTTCTCAATTATTGCTTCAATTAATTTATTAATTATTTCGTTGGCAAAATGTGATCTCTTCTAACTGCTTTTTTGTATTTTAGTAGTAAATTATTAGTATTAAATGCAGTGATGAACATATACAATGTTATGAAGCTCTAATGAACTCACTGCTTGATGATACAGATGTTTTCATTGTGTGCTTGGAGTTTGGTACCAGTTTGTGTTTTAATCTTTTTTACAGATTAAAACTGTAAAGAAAAATGAGCCGAGCGATTGTAAAACATTTACCTCCAGTTTGGCACGTGTGCGTCATAGTCCCAGTACTCTCTGTTCTTCTGTGTATTGACATCGGTGTACACCCGAGCCTTGCTGCTGGCCGGCGTGGATCCGGGCATCGCTGGCTTTGCGGCTCCGTGTCGAGGACCTTCACCTCCCTCTAAATACTTCTTGGCTCGATACTGGAAGGCAGCGCACTGACTCTCCAGAATATGTGGCTCTAAGATCCCTGTGCTTTCCTCACCATGGGCTTTGGCTACTTGCGCCCTCTGATGAAAGGCGTCAGGCCGGTCTGACGCAGCTGTCGTGCAGACTGACAGAGCTACGATGACTGAGTGTGTGAAGCCCCTGAGCAGGATGTTAGGCAGGATGGGATGAAGACCCGCCAGCTGCAGGACGACAGGGGAGAAGAGGCTGAGGCTGAGGCAGAGGAGAGAAACGCAGGTAAAGGATGCAATAACAACCAGGCTGAAGATGGCTTCAACTAACACTTCATTTCATTATTGACTCATCTGAAGATTATTTTATCAATGACTCGTTTGATCTTTAAAATGTAAAAAATATAGCTATTTCCCTCAGCCCAAGGTGATGTATTCAGACTGCTTGTTTTACTCGACCATCAGTCCAAATCCCCAAAAATATTTTGATTATTTTCATGACGAAGAAAAGCATAAAATCCTCACAACTGAGAGGCTGAACCAAGAGAAACTTCAAGCATTTTGACTTAAAATTAATAATTATTATTGGATTATCCAAATAATTTCCTGTCAACTGACTAATCAATGAATCAACTAATGGTTGTCACACTGGTTGAAGTTGTGAAACTGGTCCTGGAATAACGCCCTTAACTCGGATTTAAAACCCCTTTTCATATTTTTTTGAACTTTTATTCCATTTGTAAAAACACACAACAGACCGGGTCTAGACTAATTACGTAGACTTGTCAAACCAGATCAACATGAATTCTATAAAGACTTTTTAAAACCCTGTTTCAGGTTTGTAAAACCTTTATTTTATTATGGACCCAAACCTGTGTGTGGAGCCCGTCACGACACGGGCTCCCCGGGGCCTTTTTCACCGGCCAGAGAGCTAATATTTACACTGAGACGAGAGACAAGTTAACGTCACCCTTGTTGGTTACTGCAGAGTGATTTTAACATTTGAACAAATCTGCGAGGGACAGCATCATTTACGATCAATTCACCTGAGTAAGCTAGCTGCTTACGGTGACCTAGCTTACTTAGCAAATCACATAATCATAGAAAATGAACCTTGAACGCAGCAATACAGCTTCACATACATTTTACATTCGTACGTTTTAGTACAAGACACGTTTATAAAATAAAAACTATCTATTAGTGTCGACATTTCTAAAATGTGAAATCAATAACGGGGCTAAAGTTAGCCGGCTAACCTCGTCGTAGAAATATCCGAGCTCAGAGGAAGTCCGGCCGACATGAACGTTAGCTGGTAACCTGCGGTGCGCTGATGTCCGTAAAGCGATGTAGCTCCACCAGGTTTAAAGTTATTAATAATGTGTGTAATATCAGCAGTATCAGTGACTTAATAATTATGTCGGATGGGGGGTGGTGGTGGTACATCTAGCAGCGGTTCGTTAGCAGACCCAGGTTGGTCTTCCGGGTCTTCCCTTTTGCGGTAAACATCACCCGGAAGTAAATCAAGAGTGTCGGTGACCTGAATAACTGTTCGTGAAATCGAAGATAATCGATCAAATAAAGAAAAAGGAACGAAAAAAAACCCCCCGACCAATAAAGTTATTTTAACAGATAATAATTGGATTTCATAAATGTGTTTTGTATTATTAATTGGAATCTGCAAAGTAACTGAAGGGATTCAATTAATGTGGTGGAGTAAAAAGTACAATATTTAATTACTTTCGTAATTTTTACAAACCAAACAATCAATCGATTAATGGAGAAAATAATCAGCAGATTAATCCAGAATGAAAAGAATCACTAGTTGATAGTTCAAAATGAGCTCCACCTCAACCGACTCCAACAGTAAAATCCTGCTTTGACATTAATGATGAGGAATAATCATCTAATGACAGAATATATAATAGTATAACAGTCACAGGGCACATTTTACTGTTTTGAGTACTTTTACTTTTAATGCTTCAAGTACATTTTCCTGATTATGCTTGCATACTTTTACTTATTTTCAGTGTGGTATTAGTGCTTTAACTTAAATAAAGGATCTGAACACTTCCTCCGCCGCTGGCTTTAAGAGAACAGAGAAATGTTTGTTCTTTTATTGCCAGTGACCTAGATGTTAATCAGTTTGGTCTGGCACAGGTGACAAACCAATGATGACGGTGAGATTTTAATTTGAGCTGAAATGATTGATATTCATCAGTCAATCGACAGAAAATTAATCTATTCTGATAATAATTTCATCATTTCTTTTGTTTCACTCGTTTCGCCGCCACAAATATGAGGATTTTCTGCTTTTCTCTGATTTATTGAACTGTAAACTGGACATCTTTGGGGTTTGGACAAAACAAGACATTTAAAGACATCATGTTAGACATTGTTCAATACTTTCCGACATATTATCTTGAAAATAATCAAAATATTAATGACAAGAATCATTTGTTACAGCCCTAAAAAAGATCACGTTTGGTAATTTTATGCCTTACACGTAATGAAGCTGAAACTTATGATTATTTTCATCATCATCTTTTAATCTCTCAATTATTGGTTGGTAAAATGACAGACGATAATGAAAAAGGCCCTTGACAGGACATTTTAATGACTAATAAAAATGGACTTATAATAATAATAATGAAAACAATCCCTAGCTGCAGCTTTAATTTTTATGATCACAACGATGAAAACAATGTACACCTTTATTTTCATAAGGGTGGTTTATTTTAATTGTCTGTATACAGTATGAACAGGAGTCTATATCGATATCCATATGTGTAAATCCAACGCTTCATTACACTCGTTCACCTCCAACAGGAGGTTCTGAAGCAGACTCACCAGGACTTAAACCATGACACAACCACACAGTCCCCGTCCCGTCCCACCCCATCAGTTGCCCACTGTAATTCCCTTTGTGCATGATTTTTAAACTCCAAAAACCTTCTTTTAAATATACTGCAAAGATTGTACAGAATATATAAACCCACACAGTAAACTAAAGTACACAAATATTTTACTTTATGCCCGGCATAAACCAACACATAAAATGTAACTTTGAGGCTACTCGGATTAATCTGCTGAACGTCTGGTTTGGACCAGGAGGAGGATGTTACAAGGCCAATTCTTCAAAATAAAACAAAAAAATATTACTTTTGTTAAATCTAATCGCACAGTAACTAATACAGCTAGTTTGTGGCAAGTGAGCAATAAAACGCTTTGAAGTCCTGTCAGGGTTAAACCTTGTGATCATCCATCTGGAACTGAAACTAAAAGTGCTCGCAAAATACTGCAAGCTCATTCATGGTGAATACAAAAGCAGGTAACATAAGCACTATACAGTTTTCAATGTTTACATAAGCGTATACACACAATCTATAATATAACAGAGTAGACTATGCCATGAATCAGTAGTCATAAATATTACATTGTGCATGTTCTATTGCACATGTCAAGTGTTTGTATGACGTGGTAGGTACGGGTTAGTTACCTAGTTGTCATTTGTTTTAATACAAAGATGCAACAACACAGATTTCATAGGACACAGGCTATACATTTTCACAAATCCACTTTTTTTTCTTCTTCTTAGGATGTTTTCCTAAATAAACCAAACCTATAATACAACAGTGATATTAAAGTGAGATAAATATTCATGCACAAACAGATGATACTACCTAAGATCTAGTATGTGAAAAGATACTGCTGCACAAGCCAGCCGCTGTAGACGGATGGGAGGTTTTCGGCTACACTGGACACGAAATGAACAAAACAAAACACGACATGAGTGATCGGTAAAAAAAGGCACATGGATTTCAGAGGAGCTTACACATGAGCGCACACATCTGACAACTGTCTGGAAGTTCTTGTCATCTTTCTCAACAACAGAATCAACAGTTACTAAACAGACGATCACATGCAACCACAGAATAAAAGGTCCCACACTCGGTACTACACAAAATCAAGATCTTCCCACATTTTACGCCTTTTTCATTCTGTTCAAGTTTTTCTCCATGTGTTCCAAAATGAGACGAGGGATCCTAATCGCCTGTCGACTTAGGGTAATAAGCCATTTACTCAACGAAGGAAGAGGATGAATTGAGTCTTAACATTACTGATTCTAAAAATCATTAAACATAATTAATGGGTGCATGTTATAAACTACAAATGGGAGAGCGGAGGCTGGCACATGTTGCTTTGTGGGTGAATGTCATATTTCCTGCCCAGGACTGAAGGGCAGTTCGGTTCATGGGATGCAGGGCGCTTCGGGGAAACTCTCCCCCTCCGCAGTGTGCTGGACTGTGTGCTCCTGCAGAGCTGTGAGGTCAACAAAACGCTCTCCGCACCAAACGCACTTAAACTGTGTCTCCCGCGAGTGCACGCTCTGGTGCTTGGCCAGGTGCTCGCGTTGCTTGAAGCTCTTGTCGCAGCTGGCACACTTGAAAGGCTTCTCCCCGGTGTGAACTCGCCGATGGCGCTGCAGCTCGGACGAGTACCTGAAGCGCTTTTCGCAGTCGGGACATTTCAGCGGCTTCTCGCGGGTCGGGTCGCAGCGGTGCTGAACGAACTCAGAAGACGACACAAAGCGCTTGTCGCACAGGGAGCACTTCAGCGGCTTCTCTGTGCAGTGAGAGTTCTGGTGGCGCTGCAGCGTTGAATTCTTTTTGTAGCCTTTGCCGCACACGTCGCACTTGTAGGGCTTCTCCACTTCCCCACCACATTTGTGCCTCAGCAGTTCACCTGATTGGCTGAAAGACTTCTGGCAGGACGCACACTTAAACAGACTTTCCATACCGTGAACCTGCTGGTGGTATAGCAGGTGGGATGGCTGAAGGAAGCCCTTATCACAGAGGTTACACTTGAAAGGGCGATCGGCTGGATTTTTGTGAGTGCGTCGGTGGCGTACGAGCGCGTACTGCTGTTTGAAGCTCATCTGGCACTCCTCGCACTGGAAAGGTCGCTCCTCCGAGTGGGTGCGTTCATGCTGCCGCAGGTCAGACGGACGCTTGAAGCTCTTCCCACAAGAACCGCAGCGGAAAGGTCTCTCCCCTTCTGGCTGGCACTGATGGTGCAGGAGCTCCGACGACTCCTTAAAGTGCATCTCACACAAATTGCACTTGAAAAGGTGCTCGCCTGAATGAGCGTACATGTGCCGCACGAGGTGAGAGCGGTGCTTAAAGCTCTTCTCGCACACAGCACATTTATACGGCCGCTCGGAGCTGTGCGTACGCTGGTGGTGCGCCAGATGTGAAGACTGGCTGAAGCTTTTATCACACGTGTCACATTTGTATGGCTTTTCACCAGTGTGTACTCTCTCGTGGCGGGTCAGCTCTGACAAATGCCGGAAGGACTTATGGCACACGGAGCACTTATACGGCCTGTCTGGTGCAGAGGCCTCAAATGCAGGAGGAGACGAGGCACTGATCGCTGCACCGCCACTGGACGTCTCACCAGTGGAGGGCTGCTGAGGGTTGGCAGCTGATGAGGTGGGGGTGACGTTTCCAGAACCCGGCCTGTATGTTTTCTCACAGATGGAGCACTTCATTGGGTTGTTTCCATTGCCGTGCGAGTTGTGATGCTGGGCCAAGGACGTGAGTAGCGAGAAGCCCATCTTACAAACACCACACACAAAAGGCTTCTGCTCCACCTGCACACACTGATGCTCCAGCAGGTCCGTCGCCTGGCTGAAGATCTTCATACACTGAGTGCACTGGAAGGACCGGTCTTGGTTCACCATGCACTGGTGTTCATGAGGGTTGGCCAGGTGAGATATGTCATGGCCACAGGCTCCACATTTGTGACCTCTCTCGCCCCCTACCTGCAAGGAGGGCTGCTGGGCTTGAACTGAGAGCTGCTGGCCGTGCTGGGGCTGCTGCAAGGAGGCATCTTGCTGGAGGACGACTCCGTACACAGCGCAGCCCAGAGGGTTGTCAGCTCCCTGGGGGAGCGTGTGCACAACAGAGGGTGGAGCCACTGCATGTTGCTGCTGCTGCTGCCACGCCTCCGTCATCCTTCCACTTCGCATGTAAGGATTCAGCGCTCAGCAGATGAGGGGGATTTCAGTGCTGAACTGAAACGGTGGATGTGGTTTAAGAAATGGAAACCAGCACCCTGAGAGTAGCTGAGTGTTGTATCTGTGTTCACACACGTCCTTTGAGATAGGTGACAAAACCTAAAACAGGAAAAAACAAAATCAACAAATGAATAAACTTCAAATATTATTGCAATAAGTAAATACAAATCAGGGTGCTTAAGTGAAAGCAGGGCTGATGAGCTGCCACAGTTTCCAACATGATCCATTGTAAATAGCAATGAAACAGACAACAACACCAACTAACAGCACTTGTGTTTAATGTGCACACTTCAGCAGGAGAAGCTCCTGAGTTGAGTCTATCCAGAGTTACGTGTGTGTAATGAGTGACTTCTGGAACTTCAAGTCTTGTTTGAGGTAAAATAAAACGGAAACAAACCACCTAGCTAACTACCTTGGAGGCCTACAACTTGTTCCTCTGTTATTCAGGAAACAACTCAAAAGAATGCTACGTGAATATTTTTATCTTATTACGCAGATAATACGGTGACAGGTACAGACCAGAGGCACGTTCCTAAAAAGAAACCAGCAAAAATAACAGTTAGCTAGCTAACGCTAGAGCTTCATCAAACCCCAAACCGGGCTCGGTCTATTTCCTGAAAGGCAAATCGGGAACATAGTGGTTCATTTCTCAGTTGAACGTGAATTTTAAACGTTATGTGATGCAAATGGCTTTATGATATCCCACGTTTCTGTTCTGTCCAGCCTGTCTGGCTTGAGATGAATGTTATTTCCTACATTTTTTTAAATGATATTGTTTCTGTTCCAGGATGTAGCTAAGCTACCGACATTAGCTTGTCAGCTGCAGCAGCGTAGCTAACAGCGTTAGCTAACGGCTAACCGCTAGCTACAGCTAACGTTACTAAACAACTGGACTTCCTTCGAGATTATTATCAGCTCTTTCACATTAGAAAAATATGAATCGCCGGTTTTGCGCTATACGCTGCACATATTAACTAAACAACATCCAGACGAAGCGACTGAAGCAGCGCAGCCTGTAAACGACCGCCGCGACGCTTCATATGCCGCTTTATGAAAGGCCACAATAACGTTTACTGGTCTATCGTTTGATACGAGCCTCCACTGCAAACGGACCCCAAATCAGACTAGGCCTCCCCGGAGCTGCAGGGGAAAATTCACCTCCTGCAGCTGAGCCTCACACATCTGCAAAAACCGCCATATAAAATAAAAAATCCACGATAACTTACCCGACGGGCTTATCGATGGTTTTCACTGCCGTCTTCAGTCTGAGGTCGACAACCTTCGGTATATTTGGGACTCGGAGGACCGGCGGTGGAGGGGATGCGGTTGAAGCCGGACGCCATCCTCCTGCAGACGGACGGACACCGGAAACCGCCACGCAGTGAGGTGTCGCCGCGGAGCTGCCGCTGTTACTGCCGCTCCATGCTGGAGGTACACCCAGGAGCCCCAAAGTACCCGAGGAGACGATCAACTGCCCTCTGAGTTTGTTTCAACAGCATTCAAACGAACACAAAGGCCAATACGAGCCTGAAAGATATCAGCAAATATGTTTGTGTGTGTGACAGTAGGGGGGAGTGTTTCACTCCTCCAAGCAACATAAACACTCCACAGTCTCACCTGCAGCCCGTGTTTTCACCCATCCGCACAATTCAATTAATGAAAAGCGTTTCATAGTCTTATCATGTATTATTATATCTTGATTAAATCCTCTCAGCGCTCACAAACCTCATGTTTCTAGAGTTACAAGTCCTCCTCCCTTTAAAATGTATTCTGTCGTTTGTTTTTGCTGTGAAAGACTTCACACACCTTGAAGTGAAGTAAAGGGTGAACTGTCTTCATTATAATTATAAACAGCAGCAGACTGACTGGATGACCTGTGAGGTCTCAACCTCATTAGAAAAACAAAAAGGGGGCAGATTCATTGCAGTTTGATGTAAATTGGTGTTTAGCCTGAGGGTGGAGGGATAATTGTGTTTGTTCTGACAACTCTCTCAATAAGCACCATCTTTCTTTCTTTTTTTTTAACTAAGATTTAAAAGCCAGTCTTCACATTTCCTCATTTAACATCTTCTATATTAATAAAGTTTATTTAAAGCTTATTTTACTGCTTGTTGTATGTTTGAAGAACAGAGATACAGATCACGAACAGAACAGATAACCCCATGATGAAGAGATGCATTTATATATTAATCTAATATTAGTAGTTTTTATTACAAAAGTAGTGGTAGTAGTGGTAAGTACTTGTATTTATGCTACTTTATTCTTCCACTCCACTACTTTTCAGAGGTAAATATTGGACTTTTTATTTGACAGCTTTAGTTACCCGTTACTTTGCATATTTAAGATTTTAAAAACCTATACTGAGAAAATAAAGTATAATTAATTGTTTTTCAGTGTATCAAACTACCCAACAGTGTATAAAATATTTAAAGTTAGCTCCACCTGCACCAGCTTCCTCATTAATGTGATAATAATCTAATCTTATAATTCAGTTATATCACTCACAGGGGCCATTTTTCTGCATAATGGGTATATTTACTTTTCATTCTTTCAGTACATTCAGCTGATAATACTTAATAGCCGGACTTTTACTTATAATGTAGCATTTTAGTATGTTTAGTATATAGTAAAGGATCTGAATACTGTAATATTTCTCTCCCCAGCCTATCATTTGTATACAGAATCTATATCGTTTTCACTTTATTAAAAACACACACATAAAAACCTCATGAAGAGACGCCTCAACTGGCCGTGATAATAAACTTTACTGTCAAATGCAGTTTTAAACCTGAGCATGTAAATGTAAAACAGGTCATTTCCAACAACGAGCACATTGAACTGCAGTGAAAACGTGCACACCTCGTGTTTTCTCACATCTCACACTGCTCACAACTCATTTCCTGGTTGTAGCTACAGTTTAAAGTAATTCTGCCTTTTAGCAGCTGATGTGTGTGTTGGACATTGTAAATATCTGTGTTCTGATTTCATTTTATTTTAGTGTGTAAAAGTACAGCTGTTGAATATACGAGTATTCCTGTGATCATTTGTTTCAGCTCATCTGGAGAGAGTGCGCCCGTCGTCGCCCTTCCCACAGTGCTTTGCAGCATTTTGACAGCAGATGATACTTGAAAAATGTCCAAACTGGATGTCACTACCTCAATGATTATGGTTCACTTATCTCAAAGTAAAAAGTAGGTGTCCTGATACTTTAATAATTATACTTACCCATTGTTTACATATTAAAGTGATAGAAACACTTCAAATTAACTTGTTTGAAGAATGAATTTGTCTTCTTTCTTTTGAACTTTCATTCATAACTTAAAAAGTTTCTGAGTACAATAAGTCTTTTACTATACATGCTGTTTCTGTTGAATATTTTAATATCAGTGTTTATGTTTGTGTTCTTGCTGAGAATTAGATGAGAAGATTGACACCACTCTCATGTCTACATGAAGTAACAACCGGTAGACAGTTAGCTTAGCTTAGCATAAAGACTGGGAACAGAGGGAAACAGCTAGCCTGGC
The DNA here is from genome assembly GCF_043641665.1 of Enoplosus armatus. NCBI lineage: Eukaryota > Metazoa > Chordata > Actinopteri > Centrarchiformes > Enoplosidae > Enoplosus > Enoplosus armatus. The sequence continues at coordinate 2,573,277 of NC_092180.1, forward strand.
TCTGTCCAGACAGAAGGAAAGCAAGCAAATAAGTTTTGAACTATTCCTTTATGATCAACACGGTAACTTTCCCACTATGATGATACTCTTCAACACCCAGGCTCTTTTGCTTTCTTCAGTCTTATTTAAGTGCTAATAATACCAAAGATATTTGTTGATGTTTGCCGACCAGAAAACCTTCAAAAAGCATTAATATCACCTGCAGTAACCTTGAATAACCGTGATATTCATCACCAGAAAATCCTGCATATTGTCTTATAGAAATGTAGTTTGTTGACTCTTGAGATTAAATCCTCTCTCAGTGTTTCTGATGTTATATCATGATAATTATATAAATATTGTGATACTGTACATTTTCTGCCAAATCAATTGAGAAACTGTTTATAGATAAAAAAAAAAAAACAGATCCAGCAAATCCCAAAAATGAAATCAAAGTGAAATAAAACAATTAATAACGTCCTGGTCATTGATTTGTTCAGCTGTAATGTTCCTCACCATCTTTGTGAAACCGAATCATTTGATTGGATAAGCGAGACAGCAGTAATAACCACACCAAACTCATTAATTTCAAACATTTCATTATTTTCTCCACATTAACTTCGAAACAACCTCATAAACCAAAGAGTAAGAAAGAGCATGCTCGGGCATGCAATGATGTCACAACATGATGATGCCACTGGGTGCGAAGTATAAAACATACAGTAGCAGAGAGTTTCTTTTTATATCATTCATAAACTCGGGACGTTTCGGTATCCACTGAGAGTTAAAAGCTAGCGTTTATTTTACACTGCTCTCCACGTCTCACGTAGCCTTGTGTTGCTGGATAGAAGAGACGAGAGGGAGAAACTCACAAACTGACACCAGATTGAGCAGGCTGAACAAACATGCTGAAAAAAATCTCATCCGGCCCAAAAAGTGTCTGGAAATGACACCGTAGAAACCCCATTTTCCCCTTTTTGATTGGTCCAAAAGGGGGACTGGGAGAGAGAGACAAAACAGTGCATGCCATTTCAGGGTGAAAGGGAGGTTTGTAGGGAGGGGAGGGGTGAGGCGGGGAGGGAGGTGTGGGGGGGGGGGTGGGTGGAGGGTCACCTTTCTTAATGTTGAAGGGTATTCGTCTCCTCTTAGCCTGCCCACGTGGGGTGTTTTATCTCGGGTTTTAAATAAATTTGAGACGGAAAATGAATAAATACGAGGCACTCAGCATTCTCTCTGTCTTGCAAATTGCAAAAAGTAACAAACTTGAATAATAATGACACATACACATATATAGTAGAATTAGTGGTTATAACATAACAGTCTCAAGGCTGTACAAAGGGGCAAGGCTGAATCCTCCTCACTATGTCAGCAGTTAAATGTGTAGTATGTTTTTTTTTTTTTGCGTGCGAATGTGTGTGTGTGTGTGTTTGTGTGTGTTCACTTAACAATAAATTCAGGAAGTTCCTCGACATTTAGACCCGGGGGGGTCTTGTTGGAGTGTGTTGGTCGCTGATGTTTGATTCGTGACTCAAAACGTGAATCTGGTTCAGGTCAGATCCCGTGATTTGATTTGGACGTGAAGTGGCGCGGCGCTGATTTCCAAATCCGTGACAACCAAGATGGAGTGCGTACAAATGAGGACAGAAACAGTGATGTTAAAGGGATAGAAAATGCACTTTTAAAACCCCACACAGCCTCATGCAATGGTTGTGTGCGTTTGTGTAGTTCGTAGTGGAAAAAAGAAAAGAATAATGACGGAGCCCTTTAAAATGGATCTACTCTTGCAGCATAGTTCTGTATGTAGCGCATAGTGCGAATAGGGGTCAGAGACTGGTGGATGGGGCCAGAAGGGGAAAGGGTTAAAAGGCAGAAGGGATTATTGTCTGTGGGGTTTAGGATGGAGTGTGTGTGCCATGTTTCTCATGATAACCAGGAAACAAGGGTTGCTATATTCTTGTCTGGAGTGATGGAAAAAATGAGCAAAACTGCCTGTGCCATCTCCAGTCCATTTAACAGTAGCTGATGGACACCCATGCATGTGTGTCCCGATACACCACGTTAGTTTAAAGCTGCGCTCTTTACTTTCTTACTTTCTTTTCTATGGTTGCAAGCTCAAAAATAAGCATTTGAAAGGGAACGGTGCTTTCACAGAAACTCAAATGGGCTTCGACAGAGGTGGAAAGACCAGTAGCAACAATAGAAAGGCTCTGCTGTGTCCGTCACTCGGGCTGCGGGCTCCAGTCGAATAGGCAGAATGTCCGTCTCAGTAAGTAATAATATAATATACCGTAGTTATCAATAAGTCTTAGTAGATCATACCTGTATAAGCTTAAATAAAGAAGTGAATGAAAAGAATGGCTACTCCAATATTGAGTAAAATGACCATAACCACCAGGATAGAGCTGGAGCCCTGGAAGACAAGAAGAGGAGAAGCAGTTAATGAACAGAAGTCAATGGAAAAAAAGAGCCAAAGACTCCAAAGGTGCAGCTGATCAAAACCATATTAAACAAATGGCAGTTAAAAGTGATCAAGTATTGGTTTTTAATAATTTCATTCATACTTGTTGAAGCTTTATTTGATCCTTTCTATATTCACAAACAACCTTTTACTTCAATACTTTCAGTCAATTTTGCTGTAAATATTTTTGTACTTTTACCTCAGTCAAATCTTGAATGTAGGACTTTTACTTGTATTGCCTATTTCTACTTAAGTAAAGGATCAGAGTATGTTTCCTCACGCTGGATTCTCATTTCAAACCTTTCTTTTGATGATGTCCTCAGTTTTATTCAACATTATTTCTCTGATTATTTTCAAAAGCCAGTTTTATGTTACAGCCACCAGTTGGCAGTGGCAAACGGCTCTGAACACTACAATACCCATGAGCCTTAGCCGTTGTTGCTATGGAGAAGAAGACGTGAATCAAAACTGTAATAAACTCAAAACGTTTTGTTGTTGCAGAATCTGACCGTGAGTTTATTTAAACTGCAGTTTTCTACAAAAGTGTCATCTTTTACCTGAATTTTTACGCTTGTTGATTGTTTGTTTCTTACTGAAATGCTCCTTGGAGTCATAGTTAACTCTCCTCTTTACATTTTTATATCCACAGGTTTGTGCCCTCAAATTCTTTTTAAAATCAAAGAATCTGATTTTGGAAATATGATTATTTGCTTTCTTGTCGAACGTTTGATGAGAAGATTGACGCTGGTCTTGTGTTTGTTCATGAAGTATCGAGCTGGAGCCAGCCGGTGATTAGCTTAGCTTAGCATAAAGAGTGGAAGCAGGAGGGAACTGCTAGCCTGGCTCTGTCTAAAGTTGTATCTCACCTGTTTAATCTGCACACAAACTTAAAGAAATGTAAAAACGATCCGTTTTACAGGCTGGAACCATCTAACTAAACTAAAGTGAATAAGCTTTCTCGTCTAAACAAAGAAAGACACTGAAACTGTGGTGACTCACTGAGTTTGATTTGAGGGTGAGATGCTCTCCTTCCTGCTCCAGAGTGATGGGCTGAGACTTTAGGGGCGGGGAGAGGGTGAGGTCCCTGTGCAGAGGCCACTCCTCCAGCTCTGCCCCCACATTCAGGTTGTCCAGCATCTGTACAGAGTCCATGGATCCCTCTCTGACCGGCCGAAGGCCTCGTGATCGCAGCCTGTTGTTTTTGGGGGCCGGGGAGTCCTGACCCAGCCCCCGAGGCGTCTGCGAGTCCGGACACTGAAGCCTCATATCAACCGTATAGTCATTCATCCTCTCCTCATCCTGCTCTGTGAGGCGTGAGTGGGCAGGGCTCCACCTAAGGGTGCTTTCAGCAGTCCAGCCCCCGGTGAGGCCATCTAGCCTTTGGTCGATTACAGCATGCTCATTAAGCTTGTGGTTGGAGGGGTTGTGCTGCTTTGGATGGTGGTTGGAGTAGACATGCTCTCGAGGGTTGTAACTAGAAGAGACGTGGTCCTTTGCATTATGATTAGAGGAGATATAATCTTGGGACTTGTGATTGGAAGAAGCATGCTCAGAAGTCTTGTGATTGGACATGTTATGTTCCAAGGCCTTGTGATTGGATAAAATGTGCACCTGCGGCTTGTAGTTGGAAGAGGCGTGCTCGCAGGGCTTGTGATTGGTGGAAGAATGATCCCATGTTTTGTGATTGGAGGACGAGTACTCCCTTGACTTGTGATTGGAAGAGGCTTGCTTGGAGGGCTTTTGGTTGGACAGGGAGTGCTCCCACGCTCTGTAGGAGGACGCGTGCTCCCGGGACTTGTGATTGGACAAGGATTTCTCCCGCGGTTTGTGGTTGGACAAAGGGGCTTGCTCGTGGCCGTTAATTTGGCCCTCCTGCTCCTCCAGAAGGGAGGGTGTGGTGGAGCGGCTGCTGCCTCCTCGGTCCGGATACATGTCATCAGTCCAATTGTTAGCCCCACCCCTCGGCAGATCCATCCCCCGCCCCTCCACCAGCACCTGGATCTCGGCCCCGCCCTGATCGTCCACGGCGCTCTGGCGCATGAAGCAAGCATTTCTGGGACGATGGGCGTGTTTGGGCGGGCTGTGGGGGGGCGAGGTGGGCACGCTCAGCACGGGGCTGAGATCAGGTGTTATTACAGGCGGCGTGGTGTCCGGAGTGCACAGCTCCGGACTGTCTGTTCCTGTGGAGATCACCTCATGGTCTTTGTCCTTGGCGTCCTGGTGCTTGGGCCTCTGACATTCGAGCCCTGCAAAGACAGTTGGATATCAGCACCAGTGAAGTGATTTGGCACCAGTCCACAGCGAGTCCATCAGACCTACAGCCTGTGTGTCAGTGTTATTAGCATGCAGGGTAACAAAAGGAGAGAGAAGCTGCATACGAACTGGATCTTGTGCTGGCAGTCACTGTTGGCTTAGACAGGATTATGGGAGTGAATACACTTGGTTTAGTTTGAATTCTCAAAGGCTAATCCTCTGAAGTTTGCTGTTTATTATGAGATCAAAATGCGTCTGTAAACACTGAGCCTAGCACACACTCTAAATCCACATATTTGATCTATTTTTTCATTGAATCTTTTAAAATCCAGGTGCTTATAAATGCTTTTATGTAGATTTTAAATGAAGACAATGAATGCAGTTCAGTCATTTTCATAATTTGCTGCCTTTTTTAATTAGTCACGACTTGTGACTAATTGTTACAACCCAGGTCTCTGAGGGAAATGAAGCAACATAAGGTGGACAAACATTTGGCATTAAAATCATTTCGTGTTGTAGCAGATCCTTAACTACTCAAACTAAATAAAGCTAAAAAAGAAAAAGTAATACTGTATATTCTGACAATTATATTTCTAGATGTGAACTTCACCAAACGCAAACCATTATTACACAAACAGTACTGTAACAATGCTATCATCAAGTCAGTGGTGGAAAGTAACTAAGTACATCTGCTCAAGTACTGTATTTAAGTACAATTTTGATGTAGTATTTCCACTTTTTGCTACTTTGTACTTCTACTCCACCACACTTCGGAGGGAAATGTTGTACTTTTTACTCCACTACATTAATTTAATACCTTTAGTTATTGCAGATTCAGATGTAATATTATCAGTTAAGATCTAAAAACTTTATTGATCCTGGGGGGCTGCACAGCAGTATATAAAGTAGTTAATATTTAGCTCCACTTTTACCAGCTGTAGCATTAAAGTGATGAACATATTAATGCATCAATAATTATAATGCAATAATATAATATATATGATTCTGAACTGGGCCATTCTGCATAAGGCTTATTTTGATGCTAATACTTACTTTTACACGAGTTAGGTTTTGAATGGAGGACTCGTGACAGTGTATTTCAACACTGTGGTATTGCTACTTTTACTCAAGTACAAGATCTGAGTACTTCTTCCACCACTCCGCAGCTCAACAGAGCATTTTAGCGTATTTCAGCTCTTTGTTTTGGTTTTCTGGACTGTTTTAGTTCAGTCACACCGCTCTCATCAAGCTCACCAGAAACAGACACCTAATGAATTCTAATGTGGCTCTATAACTGCAGGAGGTGTAAATAAAAGGTGATAATATGTCGTGTTGTGTTTACAGCTTGTTGCGCTGCCCCCAGGTGGCCAAAGAATCAGTTAATGCAGCTTTAAATTCAAACTCTTCACCCTCATTATTATAATTATTGTTATTATACAGTCCAAACCCCAAAGATATTCAGTTTACATATATTTAAAGAAGCAGAACCCAGCAAATGAAGACTTAAACGATTAACTGATTCAAAATAATTGCAGATTATTTAATCGTTTTAGCTCTGCAGTGATTATATTATCAGTATATTATCAGATAAATATTATTATACTCTGCAATTTAACTGTAAAAATGTCAGCACTAGTGTTGGTTGGTTTTAAATGATTCTCAACATGTATTTTATATCATATCACACATAAGAGCCAGTGGTAAATAATCTCCATATGATACAATTAAATCTGTCTGGTGATACAAGAATAAGGCAGCGTTTACAGTGAAACATAAACGGCAAAAATCTTAATGTGGTTCTGCATTGCAAACATGTCGTTGAAATAATTGGGATATTATCCAACATCCCATGAACAGAGCAGCATGTGTGAAATTTCCTGGAATTAAAATTCGACACACTCACCGTTGCCATAGATGTGGAAGGAGGGAGAGAGCTCTTTGGCAGCTATCCGGGCCAGTCGACACTCCTCCATGGCCTTCTGCGACACTTCTTCAGCTGCCTCCGCCTTCCCACGAGCGTGGCTCATCCTGAACAGGACAGGTAGAGACACTGCAGTCAATCCGGCTGAAGCTATAAAGGTTACTGTCGACTGGATATCTGTGAACTCCTTCTTTGTTTGGCCTCATTTAAGCCAAAGCTGCTCACAGATTCGGTCAAAGCGTAAGTCAGATGCAAACATTTGATGTATGGAAAACTTTATGTGCCACAATCCAACAATAAATGTTTCTGCCTTGTGTTAAAAGCTCATGACCTTTGATAAACGGAGGACGTTGTGACTTTTTATCACACATTTATTCATGACCTTCATGTATTGCCGAAAAGGGACCATCGTACCTTGACATGGCGATCTCTATTTTCTGCTTGGCGGTGTCTGCGGCCTTCTCAGCAGCCTCCACAGCCCGGTCCACCTTCTCTCTGATTTTACTGGCCCTCAGTGGGATCAGGTTCTTGCGTTTGCCGCTCACCAACAAATTCTGCTTGTACTTTCCTTCCTCCTTGGTGCCATCAGGGAAGGTGGTGCATCCATACCCGTGCCTCTTGTTCCCCACCCATTCACCTTCATAATGCAGGCCGTCCGAGCGCCGGCTCACGCCCCAGCCGGCCCTCTGGTCGCTCCGCCACTCGCCAGCGTACATTTCTGTGACGGTGGCGTCTACGGGGGCGCCCTGTTCACTCTCACTAGCGTTGGAGTGGATGTCAGATGCAGCAGAGCTGACGGTGCTCATGCCAGCCTCGCTGCAGAAGGAGCTCTGCTTGCTGAGCTGACTGGCCAAGGAGCTTTTGGACTCAGAGCGCCGCAGCTTCAGGCCGCTCAGGATGGACTGGCGGAAGCGGCCTTTCCTCTTCCTCTGGCGTTCAGCTTCACTTGGAGCCGTCAGAGCGAACCCACCTCGTCCCACAGGGCTCCCGGCCAGCCCGGCCACCACCCCGTCTGTGGGCGCGGCCGTGGTGCCGTCCTCCAGCACAGCCGGAGGGCCGTGGCTGTGCTCGGAGCGGAGGGAGTTTATGGATGTTCGCAGAGGGAAGAGGATGACGGCCGCCATGCCGTACGGTACACTCTGCCGCACGCCATAGCCATGACGCATCCCACCCAACCACTGGCCTTGGAAGGTCCCTGAAAGACAAACAGAGACACAATGAGAGTCCAGATGTCGGTCAGTCGGTCCTCCGCTTTGGTCCAGACTGAAACATCTCAGCAGCTATTGGATGGATTCATGTGAAACTTGGTACAGATATTCATGGTCCCCTCAGGATGAATCTTACTCACTTTGGTGATCCTCTGACTTTTCCTCTAGCGCTACCATGAGGTTCACATTTGTGGTTTTCAGTGGAATGTCTCGACAACTATTTGAGGAATTGTATTAAAATTGAATCCCCCTCCCCACTGGAAATCGGTTAGAGTGGAGGCGATGTCAAACTGAAGATGGAAATGGAATGAAACGAGTTGACAATTATGTCTGATATCAGGCTAATCAGCCTCAGCAGAACTTTGTGTTTACTGCTAATTAGAAAATGTTAGCATGCTAACATGCTAAACTAAGATGATGAACATGGTAAACTTTATACCTGAATAGCATCAGCATGTCATGGCTATCCATCCAATACTTGTTGAGAGATTTCACAAAAAGCCAACACTGTCAACGTCATGTTGGAGGAAAAGTCAGGAGATCAACAATGTCGGCAGGATTCATCCTCTGGGGACGGCATATACAAACCCTCATGGTAATCCATCTGATAGTTGTTGAGATATTTCAGTCTCAACCAAAGTGGTGGACAGACTAATAGACGGACCAACGTGCCGCTAGCTTGGCTAAAAAGTCAAATCAGCCTAAAAGCAGCAACAATGTCTCCTGATGTCTCCTGTGATACAGATGAATATTCACCAAATATTCCTTATAGTGTGAGCTGGACGCACTGTGACATGCAACAGAAAGACCATATGCACGTATCTTTCTTGTGTGTAAAGGTTTAAGTGGATGCTAAATTACGCCAAGAAAAACATCTTTGAAATAACTCAGTGCCAAACTGAGGCATGTTGGCACAACATTAAAGCTGTGAAAATAAATCAAAGAAACACTTGAAATAAACCCAGATAAAGAACACCAGATATTTGGCAATTCGTACACTGCAGAAATGTACATATGTGCTTTCTAAAAACTGGCCAAGTGCACGTATTTATCGCGTGAATCTGACAACTTTGTGCTGTTGGAGATTTGGCAGATTAGACTGAGGGGGTGTACTGAACACAAACCGACATACTGCAGCTCAGGAGGAGAGGACTACAGATTATTATTCCTCATCATTAACGTAAAAGCAGGATTTCACTGTTTTACTGAAGCTGGAACCGTGAAAAATGATTTACTTTCAGCTGTATAAACTGTTTAATTTATAATAAAACATCATATTTGATAAACTATTAGTAAAGTAACTAGTAGCTAAGTCAGTCAAATAAATGTAATGAAGTAAAAAGTACAATATTTCCCTCTGAGGTGTGGAGTAGAAGTAGAAAGTAGCATGAAAAGGAAAGACTTAAAATAGCACTTAAAATACTTTAGTAAATGTACTTCGTCACTTTCCCCCTCTGGATGTGTTGAAGCGTGAGCCGACAGTGTTGATCGCTTTAAATTGATCAATAAGGAAAATCAAATGTTTTTTTTTTATAAGCAAACATTTTTTAAACCACAGAGGTTCCCACACATCACGTCCTCTCCTCCTCGTCCTCCTCTCCATCTACGCCAACGAAAAAAATAAACGGCAATCGACACCCGGACCTCCTGGAAGGAGATGAAGAGCTCCCAGGAGCAAGTTAAAAACAAAGCAGGTCAGCTGTAGGGAGAGGTCAACATCTTACACCTCCTCCTCTCCTCAAATCCCAGAGGTGAAGCAGATCCAGAGTTTCATATTTCTGGGCAGGAAACTCGACGGCCTCCTGCTCAACTCGCCGTTTGTCTGTTTCATTTACAGGAGAGCTCGACAGCAGCCGCTCCTGCTGACAAAGCTGGAGAGTTTTATGTCATGAAAGGCATTTTAACAGCTGTCTACACTTCCGTCATGCAGTCTGGACTCCCGACACGACTGACTCAGAGTGAAAAGTAATCGATCAAGCAAGGTGACTGAAACTAGTGCTGCATCTAACGATTGTTACTTTTATTACTTCTCCAATAAAGGAAAGTCAGAAAATTGTGAAAAATGTCCATCAGAGTTTCCCAAAGTCAGTTTTCAATTATATAAAACTCAGAAAAGCAGCAAATTCTCAAAGTAGGGAAACTGGAGCGACAGAATGTTTCGTGTTTTTGCTTAAAAAGTGACTCAAACGATTAATCGATTATCAAACTAGTTGCCAATTAATTTTCATGCGACTTATTTAGCGACTGACTAATCAGCTGAAACTACAGTAAATCAAAAGAAATGTTATAAACATAACACTTTTTAAAACGTCAAACTATAAACGTTTTAAACAGGAGATTGGCCTACAGGTCATTATTTGTAGGTTTGGATGGTTAAACTGTTTAAAAGGTTTAAAATCTGTGTTCCTCAGTTTGAATTAAAAGAGAACCCAGTGTGACGGCGGAGCTCCACGTCACATACTGACTTTAAGTTTATGTCACATATTTAATTACTTCATATCTTTTTCTGTTCTCAGTCCACATCGACAAACCATCGCTTGAACTCTGACCCCTGCACGCCTTCAGTCCTTCTAATAGTTCGGTGCTGATATATGTTAAACATGCTACATGCTTTTGGCCTCAAATATCTGTATGTCCTGGAGCCTGACAGAGTTTAACGGAGGAATGAAAGAAACTCTAGTGGAAAGATGAGTAATGCTCCGCTCTTGGATTAATAATCTGAGGATTATCATTCATTCAGTCGTGTTTGTGTCACCTGATGAATGTAAATCCAGTCTTCTCTCTCTGTTAGCTCTGTTTTTGGTCTCCTCCACCTCCTGAGGGAAACATCTGTCTCTTTAGCTGCTAAATGCTGCACTGTGTCCACCAGCTCGTCTCTTACTGTGTCTGCCTGCTGTCTGCTGCTGAGCAGGTGGTGAAATATTCCGTAAAACCAAAACAACGAGCTAAAAGATGCTAAAAAAAACCTCCATCAGGCTGCGGGAATATTCCTGAAATCATTTGCTATAAGTTCATTTAACATCAGAACAAGCTGATCTGAATCTAATTAGACAGAAGCCTCTTTTCAAATTGCACTCAGGCAAAACGATTGGCTGTGACACAGCGCGACTGCTGCTGTATAATAATATTTCATGTTCTTCGCCTCATCCTGAGGTCGCTGTAAGATGCCACCACTTCACTTTAAATGCCAGCGACATAACTGCTGCTTACAGTCGCTCTGCTCTGTTGGAGAGTCGGAACTGACGGCCGTCTAATAGAATAATTACAGCTTTGAAATGATTGTGGTCATTACTTTGTAGGAAATGACGTAACTTTGGGCGTTTCCTCCATCGCACTGCTAAATGTTCTTCACAAACAGACGACTACAGCCGACAACTCAGAGCAAAACAGGTTTAGATGAAGAACAGATTCAGTAAAAAGTAACAAAATCAAGTGTTAAATTTTTAGAGAATCGTTTTTCTTTCTGGTTATTATCATATTATGATATTATTTTATTATTATTATAATAATTATAATTATTATAATTGGCCGTAGCTTTCTAAATTCACATTTTGGTCAGTCAGCACCTCTTACATGGTGTCCTGTTAGTTCAGAATAGTAAAGTGGATTGATTTCTTATCTACAAACCAGCAGTGTGTCATTAGCAACAGATGTTGGGTTAGTGTGTATGTGGGACTGGAGCTGTCCGTGGTGCTGAAACAAAACCCCGACAGATTCTCTGACGTCTCAAAGGTTTACGTTTACCTAAATCTGAAACACTCACTGATCCTCATATAATGAATATGAATATTAAACAGTATGTACTGTGCTGTAATCATATAGGATACTGTTAGTGTAATTAGACTTCACAATGAGATAGAGGTGTTCCTGGAGCTGTTTTACCACCATTCACAATTATTTATATTTTCTTCCAGCTTTGAGCAGCTCCTCCATTTTCTTCGTGCAATGCATTGTGGGAGAAAGGCCTTCAACATCAGCACACTGTAAAATCAAGCGCTTTTTAGTAGCATAAGTGAGTCTAATTAATTTAGTCACTTTTCTAGTGTGCAAGGTTAGATTACTGACAATAATAATCAATTTTATGTTAGCCTATAATAATAAATAATAAGTTGTTGATTTGTATTATTAATCTGAATCTGAAAAGTAACTAAATTGATCCAATTAATTTATTGGGGTAAAAAGTACAATATTTGCTTATGAACTGTAGAGGAGAAGAAGTTCTGTTCTGTTCGTACAAAACAAAGTATATTGGTTTTCCTGTTTACGAGCTGCAAACACATTATGCTGTAAAGATCAGAGATATAACAGTTATACATCCTGAGGGTCTGATGAACCAAACTCCAGTCAAAAAATGATGAATTTTGTTAAACTAAGTTTTGTTCCGTTTCCTTCGTGAATCTTCTTAGTTATAAGTTTTAAGGCTCCACAAACTGAAAACAGGAGTCTCCGTCGACCGGGAGCTGTCCGCGGTGCTGAAACCAGAACCGGACTGTCTCGCGCTCGTCTGACCTGTCTGCAGGTGCACGAGGCTGCATGTGGCCTGTAATATGGTTTTATTATTAGGCTATTATCATTTTTAATAAGCACTTGCTCTGTTGACAGGCTCGTCAGTGTGTGTGTGTGTGTGTGTGTAAAACTGCACATTTATTGGGTTGTGGAAAATGTGTCAGCTCGTGCGTGCTATATTCATCTGTCGGCGGTCTTCCACGTGAGCGGAAGAGAGGAGCAGCGCTGTCGCGTGACGCAGTCTCTTTTATGTTTTCCTCTCTTCACCGTCTTTGCTGTTTGATTTGACAGTCGCGTGTTAAAACAGCTGGTATCATGACGTCCGCCACGCTCTCGCGCTGGGAGCCGTTTAACAACAGGCCACCGCCTGCCGGTAAACAACCTCCACCTTCAATGCAGCACCGACACACGCCGTGTTTTCATTGCACCTGCATCACGTACTGACCTCGCTTCCATCATCCGGGTCCTGCGCGGTGCTCGGAGGCGGGCGGTGCGGGCCGGGCAGCATCGGTTATCAAACGGCCTAGATTACAAACCCCCGAAGTCAGGAAAAAAAAAAAGCCCAGACTGACAGAAGCAGGGAGCCAATCGGAAAGCAGAAGAGCCGCGAGCTGGTCTCTGGTGACACGCTGACCTGCTGTCTCCGCGTTACCATGGCGACAGAGGGTGTGATGCAGAGGGGAGAGGGGTGAAGGTGTGTTTTTATAAATCCGTGTGTCTCTAAACACAAGTGACGAGACTCCAACATGGTTTAATTTCTAATATTAGACGCACGTCCTCTTTTTAGCGTCCACAGCCTGTCATCATCTAATCATCTCATAATGAAGGCCGGTCAGCGGAGTGAAGGTGATGTGGACACCACAGCCCTCCTCATGCGTGTGGACATGGACGGATTGTAAAAGGCCCCCCACCCCTCCTACACTGGAACAAGACCCCCAGACATGACGGTGTTGTTTGTGGTCATTCTGTGTCTCTTTTAAGTAATTTTGCGTCTCTTTGCAGTCGGTTTACATGTTTGTTGTGGTTTCGCGTCTCTGTCGGTTTCTCTCTGCAGGTGCAGCAGAACTCTCAGGTGCTGCTGTCGGTTGAAAGACTTCAGGATTTAGTTCTGACTGGAGATGAAGAGAAGCTGTCGGACTCGTGTTTAAAGCCTCCTGCCACAGCAGAGCCACACTGACACTCCTCTCAATAGATATTATACTAAATACTACAGCAAATAATGACCCCCAGGGGCCCAAGGGTTCTGGCCCCGTAGGCCCGCTCCGTAATCCACCCGTGCATGTGGAAGTGACCTACATGTTATTTATGCAGCCTACATTGGAGATGAGTTACAGTGGATTTTAGCAGCAGGCTAAATAAGCAAGTCGCTCCACTTGCAGCCTGAAAATCAGTAGAGACGTTTTACTGGACTGAATCTGATCTGCTGTTTGGTGTGAAAACAAAGACTGTGGGAAGAAACATGGAGGCCAAAGTGGCCCTGGAACCAGTTTTAGCGGCCTTACCTCCATCAGAGTAGGTTTCAGTGCCGTATCCATCCTGCAGCCCGTTGCTCCACGTCCCCTCGTACCGGGCCCCGCTGGCCGTGCTCTCCAGCTGCCCGTAGCGACCTTTGAACCCCTGCGTCCACTCCCCTCTGTACTCCCAGCGGCCCTTGCTCTCAACTCCAATGCCATGCCGCTTGCCCTGCGCCCAGGTGCCCTGGTAGCTGTTCCCGCTGGGCCACGTGTACACGCCCAGGATCTCGAAGCCGTGCCTCCAGGCACCTGCATACTCGCCCTGACCCTGGGGCCCCGTGCAGACCCCTCGGCCATGGGCCTTACCCTGCTCCCACCCCCCGCAGTACGACCCCCCGTCATCAAAGTCAAACCTGCCTCCAGTGGACATGCATGAAACAGGTTTAGGCAAATCCTTAGAACGTCAAGAAAAAGAAAAAACAAGGGCCTGGTTCACTCAGAAGGAGTAAAGAGGGAGGAGGCCTCGTTTGAATCTGGTAGCATGGAGGTGCAGGGCCTCGACTCTCCTTCTCCTGTTAGTCTAGGATGTAAAATACCAGCTCCCCGTTTTAAAAACAGCCCGACGTGGCCCGAAGAGCATCACCTTACGATGGAGAAGCAGCCTAAGCCTCAGCGGCGGCTCTGGAGTGACGAACGCAGCTGCTGTGCATGCTGCTTCCCATGGGCATGCAGGCTCAGAGTGCTTCTCATCCTCCTCCTCCTCCACTTCCTCCTCCACCTTCCTGCTCCACGCAGCCTCGCAGCCGGGGAGCTCGTCGGCCCGTCGCCTCAGCCGTGCGGCGGGGCGCTCCAGACGAGCGAGGCCTAGGCTTTTCCAGCAGTCCCAGAGGCCCACAGAGAGCGGCGGCGGCGGCGGCAGCAGCAGCAGCGACAGAGCTCAGCTCAATCAGACATTACAGCATCCGCACATCGCTGCAGCACCGGCACTCAGAGAGGGATACAGGACAGGGATGCTGCTGCACTCGTACGCCATTAAAAAAAATGAGAGGAGCAGAGAAGTTGGAGATATTTCTCTACAGCTTGGCCTGGAAACAAGCAATCCAGGCTAACGCTCAGAGACACACATCCATAACACACACAGCCTCAGCCTTGCACACACACCTCGGCAGACATAACAGAGAGGGAATATCGCTCCTCTTATTTCCTCCCTCTTTCTCCTCTCTGCTCTGCTGTGATCTGAAGATGAGGCTGTCTCCTCTCCTGAGGATGTGAAGAAGAAGAAGAAGAAGAAGAAGAAAAAAATAAATTATTCCTCTCCTTTTCCCTTTGTCCTCTCCATTTCAGCGCTCGACTAAACCTGGATTGTTGTTGTATCCCAATTCCACCAAGTCATCTGTCCTCTCTTGTTTTTTCGGCCTCGCTCCTTCTCTTTCTATCTCTCTCTCTCAAATCTGCTCATTACAGGACTGTTCCACCCCAGCCAATACCCCTCCCCCACACACACACACACATAAACTGAACACACACTCCTTCCCTCGGCTCTTAAAGAGATAGAGACGGAGGGATGGTGCGAATAGCTGCATGCACGGAGCTCGCTGCTCTTTTCCCTTTGGGGATACAGCCTGCTTCTCCTAATTATCCAGCCTCATTTCGCTCTCTCTCCTCCTCCCAGACTGAAATCTGGTCAGTCAGCAATCTGTTTTCCTGATAACTGGACGTTTGTGAGCTCATTGATCCCGTGCCACTCTCTCCCAAGCTAATTGTTGTTGGTCTTTTTCACAGTTTTTCACTCACAGGCGAACCAATAGACTGTAGCTGTCACTTGAGTAAGCTTTACTGACAGAAGACCACAGAGACCCAGACTGACCTTTTGTAAACAGCAACAAACCTACAGATAACATCCGTCTGCCGGTATGATGCCAACATATAGGAGCTTCGTGGCAACCTGACAACCAAACACAGTCGTCTTTACCCTCAGAGCGGTCACATGATAAATATTTTTCTAATCAATTACTGGAGCACGATGGTATTGGAAACCTTTCTGTCATCGAACACACCATCTGCTGGATCGCGTGGCGACCAGAAAATGGTGTCAGAGAAGGACCAAACATGGGCCTGATGAGATAAACCTGCATTATTTATAAAGGGTGTAATAACTGAAACCGGCTGAAGGTAAACTGGTTCACGCTCAGAGTGAAAAATAGTCTTTCTTTATTTTTCTGTAATGCAGACGAGCAACAAGAACACACATTTCCTCACTGAAACAGGTACGCAGAGTCAGGTGACCATATGGAGAACAAATGAAGCACTGCCATAGAAATGGAACTCATAGAGCAGATTACAAAGGCAAAGGTGTGACGCTACAATGACATACAGGTATATATAAAAAAAACAAATAATAGATGGAAATGAAAAATAAACTAAAATAAAACAAGAATAAATAATAACTTAAATTACGTAATAACTTTACATACAATATTAAACATTACAAAATGAAAAAAACAAACATTTTATTTAATTTTTAATTTTTTTGAATTAATACCTTTAATTCTTTTTGAATATTTTTTGGTATTTTTACATTACATTAAATTTATTTAGCTTTTATCCAAAGTGACTTACAATAAGTGCATTTAAACCATGTGGATACAATAAAAAATGACAAGAACCATATCCACGTCCATCAACTCTAACTCAAATATGCTGAACTGCTTCAAGCACTACATTCAGAAACAATTCTAGATAGAGTTTTAATTCATTCATTTATTTATTTTTTAATCCTTTACTTTTTTTCCCCTTATTTATGACAGAGCTTGACTTGTAATGAACATTATTTAGAAATATATTTGTTGTATCAAATACTGTTTTTTAATTTAATTTCAGATTCATTATTAATTTTAATATATCTATTTCTCTTTTTTCTTGATTTGTAATAAATAATAAATATATATATAAAATAATACAACTACAAATATGCAGGACATACAATGAAACATTTAAAAGGCAAAAGTGTGAAATGTATTTTTTGTATTTGAAAGAATACTGAATATCTGTTCATTTAAATATATTTCATGTTTGTTTATTTTATATGTATTCATATATATATTATATGTACTGTATATTTATATTTTATTTGTCCATTTTTAATCTGATCTATAGGTTCTATTTCTATGACAGCGCTTGATTTGTTCACCTGACTCTGCTTACCTGTTTAAAAGCGGTTAGGCTTCAACATTAACTTTAATCAACATCAACATTAATGTGTTTCGTAGATAAATGAATCAATTAAAAATATTGATGTACTACTGATTGTTTTGAGATGTTTACCACCCTGGCTGGGTGGTATATATATATATATATATATACATACATATATAGTTTTGTACATATCGCAGCAACACTTTGGCAGGATTGAACATGACACTGAAGCACAACACGACAGTCCTCCGTAAAGCTCTTTTCTATCCATCAACAATGAGAACAAACAAGGCGTCTGCTCACTACTTCAAGTCAAAAAAGACTGAAATGAGGCTTTCTGCACTTTTGTGGACATTGTGGTCCAATCAGGGTCAAATAAATGTTCTTTAGATATTTTATTCTGCCTCCTTTGTGTCTACATATGAATGAAAAAATGTATATGTGCAACATGTATAATTGTACATGTACATTTAACTGTATGTCTTCCTTGTAAATATAATTTAGTTTTCCTTATTCATTTCTTCCTTTAATGCTAATTTTATACACTTTGTTCTATTTGTTACCCTTTTATAGTTAATATTGTATTGTAATTCTAAATATTTCCAATCCCGAGCCTTGAACACACATTATACATGAATTATACTTTGTATATTCTGTTTACTCTTTGCTCAATTCAAAAACTGGGCAGCTCCAACTGTGTTTCTTCATTCTAATAAATCGTTCCTAAATTCAGAATCATAATCGTCTGTGGCTTCTTTTAGATTTCAACAGAGAAAAAGACATCAGCTGTGACTTTGTGGATGTGAATATAGAAGCTGTAGTGATAAAGTCACTGTGAAAACAACACAGCACGTTTGACAATCACACAGAGAAGAAGTGAATTAACGCCTCTGTTTCATTTCTATCTCTTTTGAACATGTTGTAACGTGTTTCAAACCTTTATAATCATCAAATGTCAGGATACATGTCCAGTGGTGGAAAGTAAATTTACTCAAGTGCTGTACTTAACTACAGTTTTGGTTTACTTGTACTTTACTTGAGTATTTCTATTTTCTACTACTTTCTACTTCTACTCCACCACACTTCAGAGGGAAATATTGTACGTTTTACTGCACTACATATATTTGATAACTGTAGTTACTTTGACGATTCAGATGAAAGTAACATTTTCATGAAGCTTTTACTTGTAGTGGAGTATTTTTACAATGTGGTATTGGTAGTTTTATTAAGTAAGTAATGGATCTGAATATTTCTTCCACTGCTGTGTAAATGACAGCACAAATGTAATTTTAGGTGTCAACTCGGGTGTAATCTAACATTGAGTGTGTTGTGTTTGTTCATGCTTGCCTGCATTTTGTGTTTGAGGGTACATACTCCTCATACTCCTTCAAGTAAAAGAAAAGCCAGTGAGCAGGAACAAAGATCGTGACTGAACGTCGTGCAGGCAGCAGCTCATTAATCTGTTCCACAGCTTTCACTGTTTTCACAGTCACATCCAACTCTGATTCACTTCAAGGTGCAAGTGACAATCTCCTGCCTACTGACACCACTGTGATAATGTACAGAGCTGGAAGAGGTACTCACACCTTTTACTTAAGTAAAACTAGTAATACCACAGTGTAGAAATACAATCAAAATATACCAAAAGTAAAAGTAAACACTGTTAAAAATTAAACCAGTGGTTCCCGATACATTTTGGCTTATGACCCCTCACAAAAAAAGCAGTGGGGGCCTTTTGACAACTTTCAGATGTCTATGTGAGACATTGTCCCGCTAAACTTCTCAGATGGTGGAATGTAAATAACCCGAAGAGGTACAATTATCAAATATTTCAGTAATAATTGGCAAAAAATTAATACAGATTTGTATATCAGAACTTGTTTTATTCTTCTTTCCTCTCCCATTAATCATCTCATGACCTCTCAGATTAATCTGGAGACCATTTGGAGGGGGGCCGACTCCTAGGTTGGGAACCGCTGAACTAAACTAGCTAACTGTATATAACAAAGTTAAAACTAGCTAACTGTATAAAGCAAAACTAGCTAACTGTGTATAAAGTAGTTAAACTAGCTAACTGTACAGAAAGCAGTTAAAACTAGCTAACTGCTCACTGTATATAAAGCAGTTAAAACTAGCTAACTGCTAACTGTATATAAAGCAGTTAAAACTAGCTAACTGTACATAAAGTAGTTAAAACTAGCTAACTGTACATAAAGCAGTTAAAACAAGCTAACCATATATAAAGCAGTTAAAACTAGCTAACCGTATATAAAGCAGTTAAAACAAGCTAACCGTATATATAAAGTAGTTAAAACTAGCTAACCGTATATAAAGCAGTTAAAACTAGCTAACTGTATATAAAGCAATTAAAACTAGCTAATTGTATATAAAGCAGTTAAAACAAGCTAACCATATATAAAGCAGTTAAAACTAGCTAACCGTATATAAAGCAGTTAAAACTAGCTAACTGTATATAAAGCAGTTAAAACAAGCTAACCGTATATAAAACAGTTAAAACTAGCTAACTGTACATAAAGCAGTTAAAACAAGCTAACCATATATAAAGCAGTTAAAACTAGCTAACCGTATATAAAGCAGTTAAAACAAGCTAACCATATATATAAAGTAGTTAAAACTAGCTAACCGTATATAAAGCAGTTAAAACTAGCTAACTGTATATAAAGCAATTAAAACTAGCTAATTGTATATAAAGCAGTTAAAACTAGCTAACTGTATATAAAGCAGTTAAAACAAGCTAACCGTATATAAAGCAGTTAAAACTAGCTAACTGTATATAAAGCAGTTAAAACAAGCTAACCGTATATAACACAGTTAAAACTAGCTAACCGTACATAAAGCAGTTAAAACTAGTTAACCGTATATAAAGCAGTTAAAACTAGCTAACCGTATATAAAGCAATTAAAACTAGCTAACCGTATATAAAGCAGTTAAAACTAGCTAACTGTATATAAAGCAGTTAAAACAAGCTAACCGTATATAACACAGTTAAAACTAGCTAACCGTACATAAAGCAGTTAAAACTAGCTAACCGTATATAAAGTAGTTAAAACTAACTGTCAGTTCCTCAGAAACAAAGACAGCAGCTTCTTTCTGCAGCCACCATTTTGCACCAGTGAACACTGAATATACCGAGAGAGAAATCCATCACAGCAGCTCATTAAGGATGGGACGTAACCAGAAGGTCTGTCATGGTATTGACTTTCAAAATATCAATGTCTTCTTCATAGATCTGAGATGCTCTTTCTAACAATATATAATTTCAAGCTGCAACAATTAATCAATTAATCGATTAGCTGAGCGACAGAAAACTAATCTGCAACAGTTTTGATGATCAGTTTATCCTTTTAGGCATTTTTTAAAGCAGAAATGCCCAAAATAAATATTAATTTGCACTGCAATGACATCGAATATAAATGTATTTAATCATTTATGAAACAGTGAGTGATGAGGTCTTCAGTTACAACATCTGTGACAGGAATGTTTAGTTTATGGACCTGTAAGTACCTGACGTTATTCAAGAAAAGTCATACAAATGTGTTTTATAGAGTCAATAATGATTGAGCTAACACCTTTTTAAGTCATCTGCCTCAGTAACGTGTTGTTTAAACTCCCAGAATACATTAAGATTTAATGTGAATCTACAGAAAACAGTCGTACTGATTTCTTTTTCTTGGATCCATGTCACCAGCTGTTTCCCATCCGCTGTACTTTCCCTGTAAACTGATTGTAGTCATAATCTCACAGTGGTCTTCATATATTATTGAGTAGTTTTATATTTTATAAGCTTAACATGTGTTTTACATCTAAAATCCTATTATGCAAAGTAGCCACTGACTACAGCCATCGGATTACCGTAGGAGAATATAAATATATAACATTGAGAAGTAGTGAACTGTAGAGTCTCACAAAATACTTCGAGTACAATCTGATCAAAACATAAACAAAACATCAGTAAACAAATCAGTAAAAAAAAAACACCTAAATACATTTTAATACTTCAAAATAGTACCCAAGTGTAAAAACAGTACGACGGACGGTGGTGGACAGTAACTTACATTTACTCAAGTACTGTACTCAAGTATAATTTCCATATTCTGCTACTTCAAACTGTAAAACATTATATCCAATACATTTTGGAGGCATGTATTCTACTTTTTACTTAAAAGTGATGAACACATTAATGCATCAATTATTATCCAGTTATATATAGTATGTTTTGATGCTAATACTTTTGTACTTTTACTTGAGTAAGACTTTGAATGCAAGCGTATTTTTACACTGTAGTATTGCTACTTTTACTATCTAATACCTCTGGCAGTATCAAACTAAAATCACGTGATATTAGCATTTTTATTACATTATTACAGGCCTGCTTGAAAACAGACATTTAAAAAAACAACATTTTTTGGCCTAAACAGCAGACAAAGCTAGCTGCTAGCTAGCTGGTTCACAGTATTGGTGTATTTTGAACTAGATATTTGTCTCTGGAGTGAAAAGCAGAATTAATATCAGACTTACATTCATCGCTTGGACAGAAACACAACTCCAAACGGATGAGGTTGTTCCGTGTCTGCTGGAGGTACCAACAGGCAGGTTATTTGCTAACATTAGCCATGAGGTGATAATATGTCAGGGCTGGTGGCTCATCAGCTAACTGTGGCGCTCTTCTGGCCTCTGGTGGTTAAAAAATGAACTTAAGTGCAGAAGCTGACACTGTTTAATGCCATAGTTAGCAGCTAATGTTGCTCACATTATATAAGCTAATATTACACTTTGGGCTAACGTTACTGACAAATCTTTAACCAAGACCCACATATAACAAATAAAACACATACTTGGACTCCAAAAATAACTGGCAGGAGTGAATATGACTGTCATTTTTATTCATGTTTTAGACAATATTTTCAGATCAT
This sequence comes from Enoplosus armatus, assembly GCF_043641665.1. NCBI lineage: Eukaryota > Metazoa > Chordata > Actinopteri > Centrarchiformes > Enoplosidae > Enoplosus > Enoplosus armatus. Next base: position 2,595,185 of record NC_092180.1, read on the forward strand.
ATGGTGAGGATAATAATGTTACAACCAATTGTTTATTTGTAAAATACCACAGTGTAATTTACAGGTTGGTAATAAACAGTGACGGTAACAGAAGAAAGAACTTCCAATAGAAAGAAAAACAATACAAAACAGAAGTGAAGGACTGAGGTTTCCCTCTGTGGACTGAAGGGCAAACTGGTTTAGGTGAGGATGTCGTGGGCCTGCTGCTCCACCAGCATGGCCATGTTCTTAACGTCGCCGCACCAGAAGTCCAAACGCTCCTTCATACCTTTGATCTGAAACAGAAAACAACAGGTGAGTGTGAAACCAACAGGTAGAGTACACACACTGCTGAGCCCAGTTTGTTGTTTGCTGCTGGATTTAACTTATTTCTCCTGGCGAAACATTAAAAACTGAGTAAAACAAAACTTGTTAAGAGATTCAAATGGAACTGGCTGTTGAGCATCAGTGTGAAATAGCAGCTCTAGCTTTGTTCAGACTCTGTTGTAGCTAATAGCAGCATCTGGACATGATTTGATCAGATGTTTACAGGAGCAACAAAAATATTATCTCTACTAACCTGCTGCACGTCCAGCACTCTGGGCTGCACCCAGGTCATCTGCACCTTCTGGTCCACCTCATCAATGTTACCTTTGATCAGGCCCACAGACAGAGCCTTCATCACCAGAAGCTCCACCTGCAGGAGGCGAACAAACACAGCATCAGAAACTACTGCAGTCCTGCTCTTTACAGGCGTTAAAACAGCAAGTTAAAACGAAGAAACTCTCTGGTAATCACAGTCGTTCATGCTAATCACTGTCAAAAAGGCTTTGTTAGCATTTATCGATGGGCAGATTAAATACACTCGTCATCCAACTGACCTCATTAACAGGGATTTTGGCACTTTGAGCGATCTCAGTGAAGGTGAGCTGTCTGTGGTTTGCAGGACGAGTGAAAGTCATCTGGAAGGGAAAGAAGACATTAAGTGATTTAATATTCTTGTTTTTTAACCTTCACGGTGACATCATCTCTGTCACAAACGTAAGGAAACTGTCCACATCAGACTCTCTTTGAACAAACTACAGATTGTCTGTTACTCTACAACTATTTGAGAAAGCCGTTATGACTCGGTCAGACCAGAAAGATTCATATAATCCTCCTTTTAAAATAGCTGCTGCAATCTATGCGAACACAGTTCTTTCAAGAGACGTATTTCTATCAATTGCCCTCTCACAGGCGATTACAATCTGTGTTGCACGTCTAATACAGTAGAGCAGGGTTAAATAAAACCGGCTGGGGAAAGCATGCTGATATTAATACCTCCTACATTTTGGACTCTGTTTCTTTATGTTCTTAAAGTTGTCACGCTGCCAGGATGGTTTGAAAATTAGTCAACTGCACAAATATATGTGTCACAAGATGAATTCTGAAACACGGATTTACTTGAATTGATTTGTCACTGTTTTCAAAGCTGATGTGACTGAGCTTTTAGTCTTAAACCTCCCGTTTTGAGAGAATTTATTAAATCATACATCAGACTAAATAATACTAGACATACTAAATAATCTGTGTGTGTGTGTGTGTGTGCCTCACCTCCATCACGCAGAGCAGCTGGATCTTCTGCATTAGTTTAGCTTCATGTGTTGCAAGGTCAGGCTACAACAATGGGAGAAAAATAAAATCAGACAGTTGCCAAACAGCGATCATATACATGTGACAATCCTCTGTCCAGGTTCCAGATATTATAAAATATTGTTAATCACCTGTTGGCCCCAGGCAGACTTGAAGCCCTGGAATTTCTCCACATTTCCTCCATTGAAGGCGTATAGTGTGTCAATGAGCCACTGTTTGTCTGTGTTCCTCAGGGACTCCAGCACAGGATGCATCAGCTGCAAAGACACAACAACAACAACCGTCAACAAGCTTCAGCTGAAAGGCTGGCCAGCATTCATAAACAACACATGATGATTGACCACTGTGCTTAGTGAAACTCCCACCAGCTCTCCAAAGTTGTAAACTCCTTCTCCTAAGAGTCCAGCCAGGCCCAGTGTGAATGCCCTCTCCTGCTTCTCTGTCTCTGTGGAGTAAACAACAACAACAACAACATCATCATCACCATCATCATCATCAAATCATTCCGACATTGATATGAATGACATTCTCCGCTCCAAATGTTTGTTTCCCATCATGCCTTTGCTCACCTGGAAGGTCTTTAATGTCCACACATCCGAGGTAGCGCAGAGCGTCCTTGTAGTAGGAGGCGTGGTTCCCGATGATGCGATAATATTTGCTAGAGAGATCATAAAATCGTCCGTGGACCGACGTCACCCCGGGCAAGTTATTCAACATTTCCTCAACCTCCTCGATGAGTTTCTGGAAAGAAGAAGAGGCAATAAGTGCTTATTTACACTATTTGCAAACTACGTCCGGGCATCAAGCAGTGGATTATGTTTCGGCTACTTTACTCGTGCTGCATTGGCTACTGGCAGCTCCTGTTTGCACTGTACCCATGAATGTACTGACAACAATCCACTGCTTTACTTAACACTGCAGAAAAAATGTAAATTTGATGATTATGAGTCAGGATTTGAAGTTATGACGATTATGTCTTGACTGATTCACGGTCGTTTATCCTTCATAGACATGGGAGGTAAAAGGTTCACAGAGTAAAGTGTGTGGATCACTCTGCTCGGTATATTTTGTTGCTTTTTGCTGGTTCTTTGAGTGCGGCTGCAACCTTCGACAGGTTATTTCAGTAAGAAGAGGAATTACACACCCATGTGTGAGCTGGAATGCACCACTGTTGTGCTGTTTAACAGCTGTTGGTGTTTGTTGCTCTGCCTTACAGACACATCACATGTGAACATTACCGTTGACGTTTGAAATGTGATCTATCGTTTGTTGCATCAGCGGCTTGAAAGAAAAAAGTGAGAGCTGAGAGTTTAGGAGCTTTTACCTTCGTGGCAGGAAGATCGCTGATCTCCAGCTTAAGGCTGCCGACAGACGTCTTGCAGAGAATGACGGCTTCGTCGCTGCTTTTCACCTGAACCAGACAGAGACATTTTAACGTTTGATCAAAAGTACAGGTTATAAGATTCCCTCCGTTAAACTCAGCTGCCAGTTTATTAGGTACACCTTGCTAAAACTAATTCAGTCTCATACAACAGTCCTGCAATAAATCCTTCATGAAGGTTATAAGGTTCAGGTTGTGATTAAACAAGGGGAGAGGTTTCTGTTGGGGGAGGACGAAGGATTGAAGACATCTGTCAGTATAACACACAACAACAACAACAACAAATCAACAGCACCAGAAAGCTTTTAAAATGCCCAAGAATAAACATCTCTAAAACAGTTACAACAGAACATTAAAACCTTCATGAAAGTAAAATATTATTATTTACTTTATTGGGACTGTAGTAGTAGACTGCATTAGCTTTAGTTAGGTGTACCTAATAAACTGGCAACTGAGTGTATATTTCAAAATCTATGATGTTGGTATCAACTTACCTTGTCCTTGGTCTTCTCGAGAAAAGTGATGGCATCTTTAGGATCTGGATACAAAAACATTTTTGTAAATACTAAATACTGAATTCTGTTAAGAAATATTCCCTGCAGCTTCACGTTGGTTCTCACCTTGCATCTGTCTGGCAACATACAGTATAATCTCCATGAGGGACAATGGGTTGATTCTGATAAGGGAACAAAAACAATAAATTAGCATCAAAACAGGCAAACTAGCAGAAAATACTGAACTGGCAGGTGTTACATGGGTAGACTGAAGACACTTATATCTCACCTGTGTTCGAAGTCACTGAGGAAATTGTCATAGAGCTTTAAGAAAAACAAAAGGAACAGTTAGATCACAGAAAACTGTTCAATTTTCATCTTGTTGGAAACAAATTCTCCATAGTGGCCACTATTAGTATTTTGATTATTAACGGTGGACGTTCCTCATTTAGGCTCCTTATTTCATGTACATTTCTGTACTGTTTCATATTTTACTAAATCTCCTGAGCAGCTGATTGTTTCCAGTAATCCTTGATAATCAGTAGTAAGGTTTCATGAGGGCCTTTACTGAATTGATCTTTTTCTGCCTCAGACAAAAACAGCCAAACATAATGGCTAATGGCATGTTTGTGAAGTAAATAATTAACATAAAACCCGACAGTGCGAGATACAGAGATGTAGGGCTTGGCCGTATTTCAATATTATCGTTTATCAGTTTCAATGAAATGGTCTAGTGATGATCATGTTAACAGTCTTCAAGTTTCTGTTGTACAAATTCATGATTCTGAGAAAGCTGTCATTGCAAAACAAACACAAAATGTTTGTTTGAGACACAGAATAATTTGGTAATTTAGTGTAAAACAGCGCAGGTCACAGGTCTTTGCTTTAACATCATTTTATGTGAAATTCTGCATGTATTTGCGTTATCGTGATAAATATCAATAACAATCATATCCTCAAAGAAACTTAGATGAAACAACATTATAAAGTCCCCTTAAAATGGTTACATAAAATATATGCAAATTACAGACAAGTCACAACATGCTACTGGACTGCTACAAACTGCAGCAAAAAATATATGCATACTCATTACAGCCGGTTGTGAGTACTGCATTCACACCTATCCATTGTGGTACAAGTACAAGATAACCACGTGTGACTGTGGTGTGCAGTTACCTGTATGAGGCCATCTCCTGTTTTGAAGCAGGGATCTTTAACAAAGTCTGTCAGCTTCAGAGTCAACTGATGCCACAACCTGTCAACAAAAGAACAGTGTCCGTTATAGTCAACAGTTTATCTGAATTACACTGCATCACTGCAGCTAACTGCCAAAAAATACACCATGAAAATACACCATGAAGATTAACAAATGATGCAAAATGTTGTGGAAACCAACTAGCAAGCAGACACTGGTGAAACTGACTTGAACCTGATTAATTTGTCATATCTTGGTTACACACGTAAGCTTCATTCAATTGTTAAACAAATGAAGTGTGGTGTTGATATTGACAGTGATGGTTGTAAAACAAAACGTAGGAAGGTCCAAAGGAGGTAAAGCCTTCCTATTATTAGGCACTGAATATTATAAATGGAGTTCATATTAATGTGTCTAACCTATGTATATTTAATAATCTGGGTAATAATCTTTTCTTTACGTTGAACACGGATATCAATGATGAACACAACTATTTTTTTGAGTCATGATTTTCAGTTTAACCTTCATAGCGCTGAGTAGTTACAAAACAGCATTAAATTAAACTAACTAAAACTAAAACTAAGCTAACTATATTCTTGTGGTGCACTGACTCACCCAGAGCATACACGCTAGCAAACTTGTGACAGACTGATAAACTTTGTCTTCCATTAGCCTACATTCATAGTGTTGGGTTTAAAGTTTCAAACCATTAACTGACATTTTTCTGGCGTGTCTGATTTACATGTTAAAATAATATTATAAGCCAGGTTTCCGCTCTGATCTCAAAGAAGAAACTTGCGGCTAACATTAGTCGAGCCTCTGCTAACGCTAGCTCTGTGCATGACTCAGCGTGCATTTCCAATGAATGGGCTAGCTATCGTTAGCTAGCCTAGCATGAACAGAGCATTAGCTAGTTGACTTGTCCGACTGACTTTTTACCTTTTGTTGTAATACTCCTCCAACGTGTGCCACTCCGCCGCCATCTCCGGCGTAGAGCTGTTGCTCTGCTGCTGTTTGAGGTACCCAGTAACATCTTTCATTGTGGCAACAAACTGTAGTTCAATTTTATTCGGGACTGATGAGTGTTGTGAGATTTTCAGCTAACGTCAAGTAGCCTGCCGTGTTGTGGGTCTTCTCGGTGGACGCAAAGAATCATGGGAAATGAAGGAGGCGTTTCCAAAGCTAGCTAATATCAGCTTCTTTTTTTTACAGTAAAGTTGAGTTTTTGACCGCTATACACGTTGTGTTTATTGCCCCGTGGTTTGTTTTTAATTAATAAACGACGGGCAATTAAACAAAATAGACGACCAAGCTTGGTAGCTTATTACGGCCGAGCTTGTTTTGTGTAGCGAGTTAGGCTACATCGTACATTACGGTAAGTTAGCTTACTCCCGCCCGCGTCACAAGGAGGTCAAAGGACGACTGCTCACATTTCAGCTGGCAGACACTCATTAGTTACCTATTTTATCTGATTTTTATTTGGAGGAAATGTTCGTGTCCGTGTTTAGGAGTCTGCTAGTGTAGAACACAGTCAGTAGGAGTCATGCAGTAGATATCTGCGGGTAGTTTGCAGTCACAGCTGTGTTATGGCTCCTTTAGTGGGCTCCTCTTTAATGTCACCTGTCAGACTTTGTTGTTTGTATCGCAGTTTGTGTTGGGGAACAAGCAGGACGCTCTCTGCCAACGGTTAGTAGACAGACAGAGCTGAAATGACCAGAAGAAGAGATAACAAGTATCGATTATGATTATGTTTTTTTATAGGCTTGGCTCAGAGGAGTTTGTGTCCAGCTCAAGGTGCAGCAGCTCTGTGCAGGTACTTAACCATCAGGGACACATGTCCTAACCAGACAGCAAGATCCTGACACGTTTGACATTTACATTTAGGGTCAGACATAAAATGGGTCAAATCAAGCTGCTTCTGTAGCTGTGTGCAAGCAGCAGTGTGTTTTTACAGGCAGGCTAATTGGATGATAGATGGATTTTTAAGGGAACACATCACCTTCTTTGTGATATATATTCTTTAATAATTTTTGTCCCAGTGAAAGCTGTACCTCACAGTGAAGAAAACATTGCACACCTGAGAAATGCTATATCCTCAAGTAGGGCTGGGCCATGTGTTCATATTTATCATGCGTTATTGTAATGATATTGATTGATAGATTGAATGGTTTCTTTGAAGTTTGTTTGTTTCTGTTCTTTCTAGTGTGACTGACAAACTGACTGTGATCCTTCTACTAAATCTCATATTTATGTGCATCTCTGTGGAGTACAAACTAATCTAACTTCATCACAAACTCCTTCCGTTTTTGTTTTTTTGCATCTTCACAGACAAACAAACTCTACCTGGTGCGATGGGACTCGAGGATTTTCCTCCCGTGGTGGTGGTGCAGCCGTGGAGCAGCAGACCCTGGAGGACATCGCCAAGAAGATCAGAGAGCAGCAGTACAGGAGGGTGGTGGTGATGGCCGGAGCTGGGATCAGCACACCTAGTGGCATCCCAGATTTCAGGTAAGAAGATTAGATATGGTTTCCTGTAAATATCAGGAGGATTCTGGGGTCTAACAGCAGATTATTCCCTCGCAGGTCTCCAGGCAGCGGCCTCTATGATAACCTGCAGCAGTATGACCTGCCTTATGCCGAGGCCATATTCGAGATCAACTTTTTCCATCAGAACCCTAATCCCTTCTTCGCTCTGGCCAAAGAGCTGTATCCAGGGAACTATCAGCCAAATCTGACCCATTATTTTGTACGGCTGCTTCAGAAGAAGGGTCAGCTGCTCAGGATGTACACGCAGAACATCGACGGGCTGGAAAGACGTACGTATTCATATCTTTGCTTCTTTTGGTATTGTTTTTGATATGATGAGGAAATTACTACACATCACTTAGACTGTACCGCCATTTTAAGTCATCATGCTTGCTTACTTGTGTATGTGTTTCAAGTGGCAGGGATTCCTCCTGCGATGTTGGTGGAGGCCCACGGTACATTTGCCACCGCAACCTGCACCGTCTGCCTGAGGAAATATGAGGGAGAGGAGCTACGAGTGAGTGATCACCAAAACACTAATGCTACACAACGCCAACCCCAAGAATTACCAGAATATTTAAAATATGGTTTATTTATGTTGTTATGTTATCATGGTGAACATTAAGCACATTCCCCAAAGTGAAAACTTGCTTAGTTTTTTTTTTTGTAGACACTGTCGATCATAGTCCCACAAGTATCTGATCCTGTGCAGATGTTATTAAGACTTAACATAGACGTACCTTTAGCAATATTTCTCCTTTCTGAAACAGGTCTCACATCAGATGAACTTGTTGTTGTTGTTGTTGTTGTTGTTATTATTATGTCCGACTGCTCCATTTAATCTTCATAGGAACAGGTGGATCTGATCTGATCTGGTATTTTTGATCCTGGTTGTTTCGTTGACTTCCTTTTATTTTTCTGACTGAATTTAGAAAAATAATCGGATTGGATTAAAAACTATTTTAATTCATACAACACTGATTTTTAATATTTTAAGCTTTCAAAATGTTTTGTAGATGCACATACCCCCTCCAAGTTTCCCATTTCAGACAGATGACAATAAATGCCGTCTACGTCTCAGTGAGTGTTTGAGAGAGCAGCCAGTTTATGCTGTAAAGCAGGTTAACAGCTAATATAGGCAGAATTGGTGATGGAACAGTTAATTGGTAAATCAATTGACAAAAAACTAATTGATGATAATTAGACAATAAACCGTTTCAGTCATTTATCAGGTATAAATTACATTTGGTGTCTACAACAAATGTGTTTTCCTTCATTTTATACGGTTGTACCTTTTGAATACCGTTTGAATTTGGGATTAAAATCCAGATAAAATGCTAATTTAAGATATCACTTTAAACGGTGGTAATGTTAGATAGCAATTTATTGTTTAATAATAATAATAATAATTTTACATCTTGTTTCCACGTCTCATCAGCCAGATGTGATGAGCGGGACGGTCCCGAAGTGTCCCACCTGTAAGGGCGTGGTCAAGCCTGACATCGTGTTTTTCGGGGAGGAGCTTCCGCGTCACTTCTTCAAATACCTGACAGACTTCCCTCTGGCAGACCTCCTGATCGTCATGGGAACCTCTCTGGAGGTGAGCGACACCGGCTTCAAACCTCATCATGTCGCAGTAATCTGAGGTTTGTTCTAACTGAACCAGCATGTTGGGGTGAGAGACGTCACGAGGTCGGACGCTTTAACGCTGGACAGGTTGGAACAGAACAAACGGACTCTCCGTACGATGAGCACACATTATTTTTTAAGATTATGTTTTTGCCTTTATTAAATAGTTTACAGGGAAGATGCTGACGGGAAATATGAAGAGATACGGGGAAATACTTCATTACATTTATGGTCGAATGTACTTCATGATGTGAATAGTTGTCCGACAGGGTAAAAATACACCTTTTACTGTGATATTAATAGATTCATGCAGCTGGATCAGAATCTGTCACCTCACACTCCAAGTTCATAGTAATTCTTGATAGACTCTGTAGATGGACTCATGTAACACATACATTACACCATTGACTTAAATAGCTGTGGTCGGGGACAACAGAAAGTGTCTTAAGATGTGCACCACAAAGTCCCTGGTGTAATCCTGGTTTGATTCTGGACCTTTGTTGCACGTCCTACCTTCTCTTTCTCCGTCTGTTTTCTGTCTGCATCTCCACCGTGAACTGTTATTATATGATTATATAATAACACAACATGCAAATAGATTATTTGTGTAGTACCGTACAGCAACAAGCTTTGAAAAGCAGCTGTTGTTGACTCTTTGCTCTGCAGGTGGAGCCCTTCGCTAGTCTGGCAGGAGCTGTGTGCAGCTCTGTTCCCCGTCTGCTCATCAACAGGGACCTGGTGGGGCCGTTCGCCTGGCGTCGCCGGCCTCATGACGTCGTGCAGCTGGGCGACGTGGTCAGCGGTGTGCAGACCCTGGTCGACGCCCTCGGCTGGACTCGGGAGCTGGATGCTCTGATGGCGGCTGAGAAAGTGAGTTATCATTTATTTTTATTATAATTTATAACTCTTTCACATCAGAGTTCCCATGAGCCTTTTTGGTAGTTAATATTTTTTTAAATGAACAAGTGAGAAAGAGACGTCCAGCCTTTTGGTTTTAAAACCTTCATCATGGCAAATGTAAAGATTACAATTAGTTAATAAGTAGTTTTTGATTCCCTGAAAAACAAAAATAATGAGCTAAAAATGAGCTAAAACGCTTCATGGCTCCGTAGAGGAACTGCAGAGTTAGGAGATATCTCTCCGTGGGTTCGACACTATGGGTGTCCCATTTCATACAACACATAATCATTTTATCCATAGTTAAAATTCAGATTCAGTTAGTGCAGCTAAGTTTGCAGAACCCCTCTTTATCAACACTTGATGCTTTTAGCATCTTTAGCATTGTGTCGTGAGCAAGCGATCCTCTCAGCAGTGAAAACTGAAGTAATGCCAAACACAATGGGGTTTTGGTAATAACGTGACAGATGCAGTAAGATATCAGTGATTTCCACAAACAGAAGCTACAGAAGCAGCTTGATTTGTGATTGTGTGTACTTTTATCTGCAGGCTGCAACAAAGACAGAAGAGTGACCATTTCTCTACATCAAGCTGGAGGTTTGACTTTATTCACTGCACTCAGTAACGAAAACACCAACACTGCAGACTGCTGACTTCTGTGTGCACTGATTTACTGACGTTCATGGGCTAATAACTGGATTATTGGTCAGTGGAAACTCACAGACTGGCCAATAACAAACTGTTACAGAGGAAACGCAGTAAAACAGAAATGTTTATCTGTCAAATATCACTAAAACGCAGGTAAGTGAGGTCAGCTGCTTCTTGTCACAACAAAAATAAAATGGTTTGAATTAAGCTCTAAGAAAGTTATGTGAACAATAGAAAATATTGTGCAGCTTATTGACCATGTTGACCTAATAATAAGAAAGATGTACAATATTATATTTTATTTATTAGCCTCTGATTTGTTGATATGTGTCAAAATTCTGTTTAAGAAATACAACGACAGTCTTGATGATGGTCTTTAATCCCACTGAAATCACTGGTTTATAAAAAAAACTTTAATACATGTAAATATTTAAATGAAGAGAAATACAGAGACTTAAAGTTATTTTAGCTTTTGAAGCTTTTCAGGACAGACTGAAACATCAGCAGAGGGCTGAGATCAGTTGATCGTTGTCTCTTCATCGGTTTCAGCTTCATGTTCATCAAAACAAGCTCAAGTTTCATGCTGAATGTCAGTGGTGCTGCATTAAAAACTGCTGGGAAACATTGCACGGATGTAAATCTTTGAAAAACAGGTCACAAATATATAGTTTCATTTTTTAAAAAGCTTAGTAATTTCCTAAAACAGCTGCTCACTGAAGTTTTTATCAAACAAACAGGAGGAAACAGTGCACTTGTTGGGGACTATTTTCAGCGGCGGATGAATCCACATTTGGTGCTCTAGTGAGTATTTGTGGCTGCAGGACGGTGTGTGTGTGTGTGTGACTGAGTCAAAATAAAGTACATTGTGTGTCTTCATGGTGGTGAAGGAACATGTCACCCAGTGACACGGCGAGGCTCACTGATGTGTTTAATTATTCTTTACGGCTCAGAGGAAGAAGATACATCAGGCTGTCATACACACACAAAACTTGTCAGCAGATACGTTAACTGTTGGTTTTGGTCTTTTCATGAGATGTGGTTCACATCAAAATTGAATGTATTTGTAACCAGCAGAGGGAGCCAGAGGACAACCTTCAGTGTGGCCTTTAGAGTCCTGTTTTCAGTGGTGGTTGTTTCAGGGTGTTGTCACTGTACAGGTCAGTGCGACTCAGTGTCCGATAAAGTTCGTCTTTAATATGTTTTTATAGTGTCTCATTAAAAGTGAAATCAGAGCAACTAAAACGCCTGTCTGAATAACGTCAGTTTGGTCAGATATTTCTCTCTCACTTTAAACTACAATAACAATACAAACTCAGAAATAGTTCTCCATGTTTACATATAAAATATATGTAAATAAAGTAACCTAACATCTACATTTATTCAAATCAGTATCTATAAAAGACTGGCTAAGTTATCCTGCAGCTCGTGATGCTACAGCGACTTCCTTTTTACATAGTTGATTGCTCCAGATGTTTCCCAGCAATCGATTAGGTAATTATTAGTCTTTAGCTAAGACTTTTCTTGAGTTTTAATTGTGCAATTTAATAAATCATAATAGGAGGGACTTCACACACAAACTTAGTCATGGGTTTACAAATAGCTGGAGCAAATCAATCCAGGATCCATTCTGATGGTTCGTCATGTTTACAGATGCATCCTCAACACCAGTTATGTTGCAGTTAGTCAGTAAGACAAAAATATGATGATAAACGATGTAATGATGATAATATATGTTAATATAAAGGTGGAAGTCTGACTTTGGAGGAGGATCTAAATCCAGCGGTGAGTCCAGATGCTTATTCCCAAGATCAAGTCTTTTTTTTCTTTTCTTTTTTTGCACCAAGTGAATGTGTGAACTGAATTCGTGAGTTTTTCCAGTCGAGAACAAAGTGACTCAGTCCTTCCTTGTGTCGCTGTTGCAGATCATTACAGATTTGGTCACATTCAGCACCTGCTTTCTTCAACCCAGCTCTCACACCTCACTCCAATTTTCACCTCTCCCTCCTCCCCGGTCCTGGAAAGAATGTGTTTTTAGGTGCTGCTGACGTCTCTGTAACAAGAAATAGTCTGTTTTATCACGTACTGCCTGATATCATCTACTGCAAGGAAATTATACTTTTTTTAAACTTCCTTCAGTCAAATCCTTCCCACTGCTTTACTGTCATTTATTTTTGCCCAATGTAGGATCTTCATAGGATTATTAATGATGCTGATAACTAGACTGTAAAGCCAGCTGTCTTTAAAATCTTATTTTCTGGTTTATATAATCAAAAGGTGCGTTCAGTTTGAATTTGAGTTGAGATCCACTGGTCAAAGAAGCATATTCACTATAGCGGCCTGGATCTGATAATCACATAGTCGTCGGTTGTTCGGTGGGTCCACCACTTTGGTCCAGACTATTTGGTGGATTGTCATGAAACTGTATACAGATGTTCTTGTTCTACAGATGATGAATCCTAATAACTTTGGCGATCCTCAAACCTGCAAAACAAATGACATTCCCACCATCCCATTTACTGCTAATTAGCAAATGTTAGCATGCTAACACGCTAAATTAAGATAGTGAATATGGTAAACCTTTATACCTGCTGATTCGATCAAAAGCTCCAGAACAGCTACTAAACAGATGTCGTAGTGAGATTTTGTCAACTTAAACCTTAAACATAGTAGTGGCAGATCAATAAGTATTGATACCGTGTTGTGTCTTCTGGCACTTTTAATCAAGCCAGTTCAGTTGTTTTGGTTGAAACCTTGTTGAAATTGTTTGGTCATTATAAATTCAGTGTTTCGACATCAAGACACAGCTGAACTTTGTTTTTTACATGAAGTCACGACATGTTGAGCAGGAAGTAGTGAGACTGTGCAGACCATGATAACACATTTGCACATCTCAGTTGGCTTCCTGTTCAGAGTGTACTTCTCTCACTTGGTGGTAGAAAGTTTCCCAGCTTCATTAATCCCGTTTCAATTCCACAGAAATAATGTTGGTCCATTACAACTGTATCTCTTGTAGTTTTCCCTCAGGGAGGCAGAAATCCTGCGCTACATGGCTTCTTATTCAGTATAATGTCTGCAGAGGAGCGTCAGTGTGGCAGGAAGCTGTAACCGCTTCTCTTCATCTGCAGTCTGAACTAAACACTGAAGTTCAGCTGCAGTTTTTCAACCGACAGCAGCACCTGAGAGTTCTGCTTCACCTGCACGACTGAAAGAGACACACAATGACTACAAAGAGACACAAAACGACCACGGACACATAACGACTACAGAGACACACTATGACTACAAAAAGACATACAACAACCACACAGACATAAAATGACTACAAAGAATTACAAAACAACGACAAAGAGATGGAAGACGACACAGCTAAAGGGAGACACAAAACAACCACAAAGACACGCTACAGAGACACGAAACAACTACAGAGACATAAAATAACTAGAGGGAGGCACCAAATTACTACAAAGAGACACAAAACAACCACACAGAGACATAAAATGACTACAAAGAATTACAAAACAACTACAAAGAGACAGAAGACGACTACAGAGACATGCAAAATAGAGACACAATAACCACAAAGACACAAAACGGCTAAAGAAAGACACAAAATGACTTAAAACGACCAAGTGTCTTGTCCCAGTGTCTTGCTCCTACTGTATGTAGGACGCCTGGGGGCCTTTCATATACTTGTGCTTAGGGGCCCATTGTCTCATAATCTGTTCATGCATAAATTAGATTTAAAATTCAGTCATTTTTTTCAATGCAAGGTATCTAAAATCCCACCTGGGGTCCAGTCTGGTTGCCCGGCACACAAAGTTATCTTCTCGCATTAAAAGACGAGAGTTTGACCACATTGACTTCAAACCGAGCTGATTAGATTTAAGCTGAAGGCAACTGGAACATTTAGAAAGATGACACACTTTATTCGAAAGGTTTCCACATAAAACGTGGATATGGCGTACAGTAGGCACAGTCAGTAACCAAACAGGCAGTAACGGCTTAAAGGACAATACAACTCTAATTGAAGCCGTCTTGCAGTCGAGAATACTTTCAGTTTCAGAACATAATATAACTGTTTCACAAGACGCGACACGAGGATAATAACTGAAGTGAGACGTTATCAAGACACGATCCGGAGATGCTTCCTTTACAGCAACTTAAAGGTTTCATTAAACGTCACACATAACGTTTCTGATGTTCATCAGATATCATCGCTCAAAATAAAATGACATCCTCTACGGTGCTGCTGCTTTTTGAGATGTACTGTATATATATATATATGATATTACTGATCAATCCAAGTAGGAAAATAAGATAATTCACATCTGGAAATGAGTGTAACATACAGCAAAGTATTACTGCCACCAGGATATTTGATCACTTTCATTTGTCACTCATTTATCACATAGTTCTTGTTATTGTTAAACACCAAACTTCACTTTCTTACATCACGAAACTTTGCGTTCTTTTTGTGTTCTTGTTATAACGACATGCCGACTCTCACATGTGGTTAAAATGAGAGAAATGGTAGATGGCACTGGATGCTTGACTTTTCATACACTGAACCATAAATAACCTGTAATACGGTTAGAAAACACAAATGTAGAAAACGTCTTCACCAATAATTCAACCATTCAACACACATAAAGAAACACGCTGCAAATACAGAAGCTGAAGTCGACGACCCAGCAATTGTTTTGGAAATTGAGCTTAGATTAAAGTTTATTTCTGTTTTAACACTCAGATTGCACAAGTTAATATTGCAGATAGTGTATAGGCCATGGAAACTTCAGTCGTTTTCAGTATTTGGTCGCGTTTTGTCTGAATTTTCAGCGCGTTTTATTCGGCTGCATATTTGCTGTCAAATTGGTGAAGCTGTTTTCTTCGTTTCGTTGCGTTTTGTCTGTTTGCGTGTTCACTGGAGCTGCAGTGACGAGACGTTTCTTTGTACAGCGACACACCAACTTGTCATGTTATAATAAGAAACTTTAAGACGGTTTTCATGTTATAATGACATATCTTTCTCATTATTACTGTCACATCTTGTTCTGTTTAAACTTTTCCTGTTGTGACAACATATCACATTTATCTTGTTACGACAACATTATTAATGTTATCACTCAGTACTCAGGTTATATAGAACAACTTATTATGTTAAAACCAGGAGAGTTTTTGATTTTTATATAATTTTATGTATAACGAGGTAAAGTGGTTTGTTGTTATATGAAGAAAAGTAAGGAGTCATTTGGTGGCAATAACGAGACAAAATGTCATTGTAAAAATAAAAATATGTTGTTTTAACATGAAAAGGATCTTTTAACAAGCGAATACTTCTTTGTTATGGTGGCGGGAACACACTGCTGTAGACACATAATTAGTGGGAGGATAAAACCTTCCTCTTTCCAGAGTCGCAGAGGAGAATGATCACTACAGAAGTTAAATTGTCAGGAGGAAGATGTTAACCCTCTGCTCCTCCTCCCTTGTGGGATTTATTATGTTCTTCATCATAACCTAGATGTAGGTGTGTCATCCTCTCAGCACTACAATGAATCATATTACTCAGGTAGAAAGCAGAGAAAGCAACAAATTGGTTGTCAGGGTCAGTTTGTCGGGACTCGACAAACACTCAAGGTTTCCGCATTATGTGTGAATTATGACACTGAAAAGGGTTTTAAATATGAAATAGGAAATATGTTCCTGACAACTTTAAAAATGACTTTTCAGGGATCTCGTTAACTCACTTCAGTGTGTTGAGTGTTTGAGTGCTCTGTCACGACAGACATCCTGTGAATTTAAGGCTTATTGCTGCTGAATGAATGTTTTTGTTTTTATCAGTACACGTTTAAACAGCTATGTTCAGCTGGTTTCAACTGTTCCACATCGTGAGTTTCTTTCAAGTTCTGCTGCTCTAAAGGGAAAGATCCACGTCTTCATATTCTGCTTCAGATTCCAGATATTTTCTGGTGTTTGCACCTTCCTTCGACCGGCCTCTTCACCTTCTACGTGATCAGTTGATTTTGGCTGTTTCCCAGAAGAACCTTCATGTCTCAAGACTTTCGACTTTGTGCTGCATTAAAGGGTCATTTTGGTATTTTACACCTGGGCCCTACTTTCACATATTTTGAGGTCTAAATGACTAATAGGTATTGGAATGGGTCCAGTAGCTCGCAGCATCTCTTCTCTTCTCTGGCTGGCAGAGTCATCATGGTCAAAATGGTCACTGCAGACGCAATGGTGTGTGTTTTAGCATCCATTTGTAGCCACAACTAGCCACAACTTCAGCGTTTCCCTGTCAGACAAAGGCAGTCTGTGAAAGCTGAGCAAAGTGTGGTGCGACTTCTGTTGGCACAATTTGGAAACGTGCAAACAAGAACCATTCTTCTCTTTTTAAATGGATAAAACAAATACACTACGCTACGCTTCCTGTACTCCAACACGACAAAGTCTTCAGGACCAGTTGCAACGTTTTGTGCCTGTTAGTCATTTACACTCCGTAATGTGTGAATATGTGATCGGCCTCAGATTTAAAAAAATACCAAAATTATCTTTTAAAAGAATAGTTCAACATTTGGGGAAATCCTCTCATTCGCTTCCTTGCCGAGAGTTCGATGAAAAGATGGACGCCCCTCTCATGTAGCCAGGAGGCGGTTAGCGTAGCTTAGCATAAAGACTGGGAACAGGGGCAAGCCTCTGTGAAACCATACAATGTTGACGGATGGATCAAACAAATAAATTATAACGTGTTAATTAGTGAGCTTTAGAGATGCTCGCTAATCAGACAGAACCAGGCTAGCTGTTTCCCCGTTTCCGGTCTTTATGCTAAGCTAGGCTAACCGGCTGCTGACTGCAGCTTCATATTTATTGTACAGACATGAGAGCGGTATCGATCTTCTAATCTCACTCGGCAAGAAAGTGAATAAGCGTATTTCCCAAAATGTGCAACTGTTCCTTTAAGCTTACATAAGAAAATGGAGTTCAATGGCGGATTTAGAGGATTTGAAAGTCATGAAACTGTTTTCAGCTGTTTGACATTCTGGTCTTTTGAAGCTTATTCTGTCTTTCTGTATCCAGGGGACATTTTCTCCATGAGTTGATCCTTTCAGGGAGACCAGGCTCAGTACAAATCCCACGTCGTTCACTGGATCTGGCAGACCATAGCTTCCACTAAAGCTGAAATACAGTTCTCTCCAAAACAATAAACGAAGTGCTGTACAGACAAACTGAAAGTGGTGAAAAGCTCCTCTCAGACAGGGGAGTTCGTGTCCTCTTGATTTTTGTCCCTTTACAAAAACCGACAGAGTTCAGCGGTTTTCTGCGGCTCTCCGGCCGACATCATCATTTTGTTTGGGCAGTAATCCCAGAAGATCAAGAAAGTTCATCACCAAATGACAAATGGACCCAGGGATGCAACATGTATCACCAGTAACTGCTTTCTGTAACAGAGTTAGTGTCAGAACGTGTCTTTAGCCAGATACTATCAACCATCCACATCCAGCTGGCAGCCCAGAGATGAGCCGATTGGCTGAACCGGAGGCCTCAGACTTCCCAATCAAAGAGTTGCATGCTGTTAATCCGAGTTCACCGGGCCGAGCTCCATCAGATCCCAGTTCCTTTCACTGGCGTCTGGTGAAATCTGGTGTCAGCAGCAGCTGCGGAAACATTTCTTGAAGAATTTCTTGAACTCGGTGTTGAAGATGGTGTAGATGATGGGGTTGAGGGCGCTGTTGACGTAGCCCAGCCAGGTGACGGTGCTCATCAGGCCGGGAGGGACGTCACACGTCAGACAGACGGCTCGCGTCGTGTGGACCACGAAGAACGGAGTCCAGCAGAACAAGAAGCAACCTGCATGGAAATACAACAGATAGACGAGAGTTTAAATCGCAACCTCGTTCTGGATTCACCGCTGCGTGCAGCTTCGCTTCATCCTGAGAGGTGTAACAAAACATTGTGACACGATATTCTACGATATCTCACAGAAATGTGACAGTAGGCGTCTGCCGGTTGTGGTTCTTTTTCGGCAGTGAGCTGTAAAATCACTTTGTGAACTACGGTGTTGGAAAATGTCACTCCAACTAAGTTCAGACATGATAATTATTTGTTTTTTATATTTTAATTTTAAACCAAAACTCACAAAAACTAAGAAACGGTTAAACTTGAAAGCACTTTTTTTTTTACACATTATATCAAAACGCAATAAGGAATATTTCCGGTTTGTGGAAATCCAAACTGTGTATTGTGTGTCGAGCTGTGAGCCCTGCGTCGTGGATCACATCAGACTGTAAACTGTCAGTGGTGGAAGGAGTATTCAGACCTTAACCTCAAGTAAAAGTAGTAATACCACTACTACCATAGTGTAGAAATACTCTCTTACAAGTAAAAGTCCTGCATTCAAAACTTTACTTAAGTAAATGTACAAAAGTATTAGCATCAAAATATATTTTAAGTAGCAGAAGTAAGAGTAATCATTACGCACAATGACCCATTTCAGAGTAATATATATTATACTATTAGACTGATTAGATGATTCTTGATCCATTAATGTGTTCATCACTTTCATGTTGCAGCTGGTAAAGGTGGAGCTCATTTTAATTTCCCTCAAGGGTCAATAAATACTTATTCTAACGTATAATACACAAGTTTACAGAGGATTCACAGGCAGGACATCTAACTTCTGACTAATAGACTTTAGAGCCGCTACAGTGAGACAGTTAACCAGCTGCTCACCTGGAGATTCAGGTAAAATGACCCAAACACTTCAACATGTGAATCTGTATAAACCCAAGAACAGACGAGACCTGAAACTCAATGCAGAAGTTTTGGGGGCAGAAACCTAAACGGTCAAACTTGTGAGATGAAGCCTGCAGACTTAAACATACAAGCTGTCAGTACAAAGTTTGCAGGAACAAAACTCTATTTCAAGCACATCTTTTTGAACGATTTAATGAAAAATAACAGCGGAAAATAAAACCTCCAAAACATAAAACCATCACATTGTTCATAGGGTTCAATACATTTTGGATTTCTTGACTTTTTGTCTCCATCACAGAAAAGATAAAACACACAGAAGCAGAAAACAACTTCTATTAACTGTTCTATATAAACTGACCACACAAGGACGGAGATTTCGATTTGAGACCTCACTGTGAAAACATGATCTACAGCCCCTCATTAAACAACTCCGATGCTGCCAGAAACACCAGTGAGCTCTATGTTCCAGCTGTTGAGCTGGAGATGATAACTCACCTTAATAAGCTTAGTTTCCTTGATTAGCGAGGACTATGAATAACTGTGTCGCTGAATCAAACTGAGGCCATTTGTCTCAGGTGTCGTCTCACGTTGCTGACAAAGCGGATCCGAGTGATTTATTCGCTTTGTGTTGAGAGGTTGATGGATGGGATTTATGTCTTTCTTTCCAGGAGATCGGAGGACTTTTGCATAATATGCCACAGCTCCGCCGTCAGTAGGACACCGTGCACGCGTCTCATTCGTGAGATGCATTCAGGCCAGCTCTGATAACACTATGTTAAATGTAGGGAATCGTAGTTCTGTTTCAGTATTTTAGGCACAAAAACGTGACAGAAACTCCGCAATAAGGCAAACTGACAGCACACTTGATGTTTACCTGACTGTTATTAGTGTATGATTAGCTACTGCAGCCGATATTACTGGCCTACTCGAGTAGTACGCAGTGTCAGTTTCATGTAGTTTTATTAAATCTGTGTTCTGTCTTGGCGTTTAATATTTTACATACACATTTTACAGTCTGTTTATCTTTATTTTCACATTTTGTTGTAATTCTTTGTCTGAAGGTGTGAGTATTTAATTTGATTAGTATTTCACTTTAATATTTGACATGTTTGAAATAATCAAAGTTGTCAAATAACAACTATATTCTTATTTACTCACTCGAAGCCTCTCTTGGTGCGTTGCTGCCTGAAACCCTTTAAACAAGGAGTTGATTTTAAATCAGTGAGTCAGTAGGAGACTTTTCAGTGAGTCAGTAGGAGACGTGACGGGAAAAAGTGGATATATGAATGCAATATTTTGTGTTGAGTTTATGCGTATGAAACGTGGAGCACTTGTAGTGGAGACGATATGTTTTGCTCTGTGTTTTATTGTTCCCTTTCGCCTGCGGGGGACTAAGATGGAAATGTGCTAAATCTGGTACAAAGCATCTTTTATTTTGTACATGGTCCCTGATATAAATACATTTAATGAACTAAAACTAAATCAGGCACAAATTACCATTCAAAGCGAAGAGTATTTTTACATAAATAATATGTTTTTTTAACGGGATAATGATGAAGACGGTACAGAGAAAACAACCAGAACTGAGACTAAAATGTTGTCAGATCTCTGTGGTTTTTTTATGTTCTCGTGTTGTTTGATAGCTTGATGATGTGATTGTATAGAATCAGCTTGTGCTCTGCAGTCGAGGCTTTGCACTGCACACGTTTAAAGGCTTCACTGTTGCCATGAATGAGTGTGGGCGGTTTATGGTCTTATGTCACCGTGTACTGAAATACGTCACTAAACTAACGTTGGCTGAAAACCTGCTGAGCACTGCAGGTTGTAGTGAATGTAAACTACTTCCTTGTATAAATACTGTATTGGACAGCAATTACAGAATAAAACTGAGTAATCTCATTGGTCCAAACAGTGAACCAATCAGAGCAGATCTGTGCTGACTGTAAGATCGTGTGTTGCATAATAATTGGATTGTGGGCTTTAAGCTATAATGACGCTGCTCGTTGAGAGACGGCCAGTCGGAGGTGACGCTTTTATCTCGGCACTCGGAGTGACCTGCGTGACCTCAGCGGCCTCACACCTACCTGAGCCGCAACACAAACACTGACTGAACTGTGTCCTCAAAACTGTGCGACGAATCTGTAAACACGTGATTGAAAATTCAGGAAACAAATGAAGTCTCGCGGAGCAGAGACGCTGCTCTGACTGAAAATGTGAGCGAGGGAAGTTTGTGTATAATTCACCGTCTGATACGGTTTGATTAATAGGCGCCACACACAATCAACTTCAGTGCAATTACTTACAACTGCTGTAGTGCCATTTTAAACAGGGTAGCAATTACCATATTGAACTGTTCGCCACTAAAACAGCAGAGCTACTGTCAGCAGCAATTTTCCTTCCATTTCCTGCTTCAGTGAATAAACAGGAAACTGAAACACAAAAGCGGCCGTAATGAAAGGTACTCAAACTTAGGACTCTTCTTGACAACAAAGAAAACATGACGCACATTTATTTCGAAAGACTTTTGTAAGTGGGAAATCATCTTCTACGAGTAAACACACACAAAGGGAATGTAAATGAGTCCGCCTTCTGAACGGCAACAAATATCAAAGAGAAACCAAAAGTGTAAATAACCCACTTTATGTTTTAGCCCTAGAGAAGAGAACGCCCAGTTTAACAATATTTTAGTTGCTTTTATTATGTATTCCTGCCTGTTTAAGCACATATTGTCTTATTTCCTGTTTGGTTTAGAAGGGCTTTTATTTTGAATGTGTACAGGAAGTTCCTGCAGTAACGGCAAAATTAAGGCACTTTGAGTGAAAAGTTTGATGTATTAACCTCCTCAGACCGAAAACAGCCGTGTGTTAAAACAACACACATTTCAGGTTGCAGTGAAATCCAGTTTTAAAGACACAGTGAAATAAAATAAAAAAAACACATCTCTAATTCTGTCTCTCTGAGTTTAGTGGTCAGTTGTCTCGTTACCCTCTCTTTTCTCTTCCTTCTCTTAAGACGTTTTAATCTTTAATGACTCATCTTGAACTTCAATTAACAGTCATTTGATTTCAATCTAAACTAAACGCCGCCCACATATTCTGTTTTACTCAGAAATTCCACCGAATACTGAAGATAGAGACACTCCAACTGCAGTTTCACTGTGAGTTTGAGGCTTGTCGGGTTAACTAGTTAATTCAACTTTTTTTGAGACTTGTAGTGGAGACGATATGTTTTGCTCTGTGTTTTATTGTTCCCTTTCGCCTGCGGGGGACTAAGATGGAAATGTGCTAAATCTGGTACAAAGCATCTTTAATTTTGTACATGGTCCCTGATATAAACACATTTAATGAACTAAAACTAAATCAGGCACAAATTACCATTCAAAGCAGAGTATTTTTAAATGTCTTAAAACACGCCTGGAGTGAGTCTTTAAATACGTTTTGTTTAGTGGTCTTCAGTTGTTTTGTGCGACATCTTCATACTTAAAATTGTTAAAGAAAATCTTACAAAGCCATCGTGTCTCTGCTGCACAGTGTTGTTCTGTAAATGAGTCTCTTTCACAATAGAAACTGCTTTGATAATCTGCATCTGGACAAACAATGAAGAACAAATTTGCCAGATTTGTTTTCACAAGTGAGTGAAGTAATTCGTGAGGAAACAATGCAAATGAACAAAAACCGCCTCATCCTGCAGCGTTAAGAAGTCCTTTCAAAACTCTTTCTGGATCTGCCCCAGAAACTAATTACTGGTTCTTTCCCGGTACTTTCCACATTCAACCAAATTTATGAGATATCCAGCTAACAAACACACAGGGTGCCTCAGACTGTCTGCCGTCACGGTGCAACAACAAACAGCAAGCAGAAGGAGTGACACTACTGAGAAAAAACATGAAGTAGGAAGAAAGAGAAGTAAACATGAACACATGTGATGTAGAGAATATAAACATACTTCAAAAGAAAACAGAAGTTACTAAACACATGTTATCTTTTATCATATTACGTCTGTGAGTCTGGAAAAAACAAAAAGCCCCTGGTGATGTCACAGTGATGTCATCAGGGTTGTCTCAGTTTGGGCTTGGGGATTTTTATTTGAACAGAAAGGCTGAGTTACAAACTGCTAACGTGGAGTTTGGACCAGTCAGAGAGTCCCCCCCCCCCCCCCCCCCCCAAACGTGCAGCACAGAGAAGCATAATTTCAGCTTGAGGCCCCCGTACCAAAACTTAAACTAGACCTGCTAGATCAGCTCCGGAGTGGGTTTTCTATCTGGGCGCTGACATTAAGTGCAGCAGTCTGCCTGGGAGGTAAAAACAGGATTAAAACGTACAAAAACACTGTTATACTTTCGATCCAATGGTAAATATAGTTATATAGTTACATCAGAGTGCTATGAGCTGTGATTGGAGGAGAGGGAGGACATGAACTCACCTACTACGACAGGTAGCACCCTCATGGCCTTCCTCTCCCTGTTGTTGATCTTGGCTCTCTTCTTCCTGTGCAGCTGTTGGCTGAACGTCACCGTGGGCACCGAGTTCTCTCTGTACTGCCGAGGATAAGGAATCTCCTGCTGTATGTAGTCGTCCGTGTCGTCCAGCCGAGACTGGGCCAAGTCCCTCTCGATGATCCTGGGAAGAGGCATGGGCAGGGGCCCGGGGATGGTGCCCGTCAGCGGGGGGAGGGCGGTGGCGACGACCGCGTGCTGCAGCTTCCTGCAGGCCTCGATGCTGCTGCGCAGTTTGACCTTACGAGCCTCCTCCCAGTGCCGAAGCCCGCGGAAAACCCCAAAGTAGAGCAGGACCATGATGGGGCAGGGGATGAAGAAGGAGCAGACTGAGGAATAAACCACGTAGTTGTTGTCCTCCAGTTTGCACTCGCTGGGGTCGCGGTCGGGCACGTTGTTGATGCCAAAGATGACGGGGGAAGCCACGGCCAGGGACAGCAGCCAGGTAGCCGACAGCAGGACGAGCTGCCGATGGTCCACGTGTTTACGGTTGTAATTTAGGGGTATGGACACGGCGATGAACCTGCAAAACAAAGGACGAAGAGTTCAAGAGTTTAAAGAACACGTCGAATAGACTAACCTGCTGTAAGATCGGTTACCTGCTTCTTAGTAAGTCGGATACAGTGTAATGAGATTTAGTTTTGGTTTAATGAGATATCGGCATAATTTAATAATAACCACATGTCGTATTCTGTTCTTTCAAAACTGAAACGATGCATCACGTTTGGTTGCAAACATTAAAGTAGACGAAGACGCACAGACGAAGCTGTCCCCGTGCTCTGGCGTCTCACGAGGGAATGAATTCAGTCTGACTTCCAACCATTCAGAGTCAATCAGACGAAAACTAAACAGTAGAGTTGTTAAAGAAATGAATATGAAACAGAAGTTTTGCTTGAGCTGCAGGAAACTGCTGCACACGTCACAACATGTGGAGCAGCAGGAAAAAGGCAGCACTGCAGCGGCTAAAGAATCACCTCCATCACCTCCATCACGTCACCCAACCTCTGAAAGCTTCACACCGAAACGCCTGAGTTTGGTGTGACGTCATGAGGGATGTTTGATATCTGCACCTTGACACACACGTACCTGTCCACGCTGATGGCACACAGGTTGAATATGGATGCGGTGCACAGCATCACATCCATGGTCATCAGGCCATCACACACCAGCATGTTCAGGGACCAAACTCCACCCTGAAACTAAACACACACACACACACACACACAGAGGCTCGTTAGCTGCCCCAAATCTGAGCGTAAAGACGTGTAATCCTCTTGTGCTTGCATCACTGCGGCTCAGTGTTGACACAAACATTCCTGCAGTGAAACGCTGCAACTTTCTCCTCTCGTGACTTCTGCTCAGGTGAACATGGACAGGTTTCAACTTTCAGACCGACTTCTCTGATCCAGTGAGTGCGTCCGGACGAGCCACCGGCACCGGATCCCACAGACGGCTAGTTAAGGAGGACTTAAGGGGCCACAGGTAGTTAGCAGGCCGGTGTCTTTTACTACTTTAACAAGGGCTAGACGACACCGTTAATTACCTGGAACTACCTCCTAATAACCAGTATGACCCCCCCCCCCCTCATTAGTTAATCCTGATTACAGAGGTGAGAGAGACCGGCTCAGTGCTGGATGGTCTTTCCTCTGTTTGGTGTCATGATGAACTGGCTCTAGTGGGTCAGGATATCTAAAATACTTTCACTTATTTGTGAATTGTGGAAGTTATGAGACCCCCCCCCCCCCCCCCCACCCATCCAAGTAGCCTCTGCGCTCTTTGAGCAGTGTGGTGCTGCAGGTGAAGCAGAGCTCTCAGCTGAACTGGAAGTGAAGAGAAGCGGTTTAAAGCTTCCTGACACTTAGTGCGCAGATATTAAATACACCGCACACTATAAATATGGCTCCCCAGGGGCCCCCTGACCCCCAGGGGCCCCCTGACCCCCTTGGCCCCTGAGTTTGTAGCCGGTGGGCTGGCTCAGTCATCCATCGGGGCTGCTGTTGGTCGGTGCTTACCTCTGCGTAAACGAAGAGCGGCAGGACCAGCACCGCCAGCAGCAGGTCTGCGAACGCCAAACTGACTATGAAGTAGTTGGTGGTGGTTTTTAAAGCCTTCTCCAGGTGCACGCTGAGGCACACGAGCACGTTCCCGCCGGTGATGATCACAATCAGCAAAATCCCGAATATGAGCGCCGGGAAGTTGTAGCTGGTGACCGCAGCCGCCGGCAGCGTGTCGTTGTTAAAATCCGCCGAGGTGTCCGACATGGTCGCCGGTGGGTCGCCGTGTGGCGCAGACTGACAGGCTCCTTGTCCGACGGAGAACGACCCTCTGCGGAGTGGTTTTCATCTAGGAGCCGGATCCAGCAGCCTCCACACGAGCGTTTCAGGTGAAGTCAGTGTGAGTTCTCAGACTGCGCGCTGACTTCGGTGCGCTCCGCTCTCCAAGCGCACAGGGACCAGATCCTGTTGTACCCGCCTTCTCCGGCCCTGGTTTCACTCCCCTTGTACATTTACTGGGCGGACACTGCCAAACCCCTGCAGCATTATGTGGATCGCTTTCCCGGCCGTCTTCTCGGCCCGCTGCTGAAGGAGCAAGTTAGCAGGGTGGAGGAATCAGAAGGCGGCGGCTTAAATCCATCCGCGCAAATCTGCTTACTGACGCTCTGCTGTTCGCTTTGTGTCAACAGTCACAGCGCGACACGGTCCCTGTTTCACCGGGACAATACACAACATGGAAACCACTAAAGCCTTCTTTTTGTTTGTTTGTTTCAGCCTGAATTTGTCGATTTGTAGGTTAAACGGAGTCCAGGTGTCCGTCGGATAAAACTGGACTAGAAATGGATGAAACTTAACATTTGTAAACATCCACTGACCTGAAACTTCAATGTGAGGCAGATCTACACGCTGGATGCACTAAAGTGGTGCTGAAACTGCAGTCACATGTAACCTGCATCTAAATCCTCCAAAGAACCCACGGTTTTACACCTGGATGTGTAAATGAGTTATAAATATACTCCTGCTACTACTATATAAATATACTCCATCAGCTGTGGTCAGTTTAGTGGAAGAAACATTCACAATGTTTTATAAAAAGAACTAATACCACACTGTAAAAGTACTCAATGAAGTAAAAGTCCTGCATTCAAACCAACCAAACCAGCAAAGACCAAAAAATATATATATTTTAGTACAAAATCATGAACAACATGCCACCATGTGCCATTAATAAGCTGTGAGCTGATGTCTGAAGGCTCCTCTTGATATTTAATGTTGGGTATAAAAACACACCTGTTCACAGTATCTGCTCCTGTATTTACTAGTAAACAGAGCTGTGAAATGTAGTAGTACAAGCTCCTCGATGTTATAATTAAGTGCAGTACTTAAAGTAAATGTACCAACAGAGAGTATATGTTGTTACAGTTTTTCTCTGACTGACTGACCTCAGATCTGAGCTCTCAGTGTTTTCTGTCTTTCAGCAGCAGAGAGAGTCGATCTGTGAGAGGCTGAAGAAGGACGTCGAGGAAAACTACATGTGTATTAAATACTACTGCACTACTGCTGCTGCTACTACTGTTCTACTACTACTACTACTGCACGACTGCTACTACTGTTCTACTACTACTACTACTACTACTGCACTACTGCTGCTGCTACTACTGTTCTACTACTACTACTACTGCACTACTGCTGCTGCTACTACTGTTCTACTACTACTACTACTGCACGACTGCTACTACTGTTCTACTACTACTACTACTGCACTACTGCTGCTGCTACTACTGTTCTACTACTACTACTGCACGACTGCTACTACTGTTCTACTACTACTACTACTGCACTAATGCTGCTGCTACTACTGTTCTACTACTACTACTGCACGGCTGCTACTACTGTTCTACTACTACTACTACTGCTGCTACTACTACTGTTCTACTACTACTACTGCACTACTGCTACTAC
The DNA here is from genome assembly GCF_043641665.1 of Enoplosus armatus. Classification (NCBI taxonomy): domain Eukaryota; kingdom Metazoa; phylum Chordata; class Actinopteri; order Centrarchiformes; family Enoplosidae; genus Enoplosus; species Enoplosus armatus. The sequence continues at coordinate 2,622,768 of NC_092180.1, forward strand.
TGTTCTACTACTACTGTTCTACTACTGCACTAATGCTGCTACTACTACTGTTCTACTACTACTACTGCACTACTGCTGCTGCTACTACTGTTCTACTACTACTACTGCACGACTGCTACTACTGTTCTACTACTACTACTACTACTACTGCACTACTGCTGCTACTACTACTGTTCTACTACTACTACTGCACTACTGCTGCTGCTACTACTGTTCTACTACTACTACTGCACGACTGCTACTACTGTTCTACTACTACTACTACTACTACTGCACTACTGCTGCTACTACTACTGTTCTACTACTACTACTACTGCACTACTGCTGCTGCTACTACTGTTCTACTACTACTACTGCACTAATGCTGCTACTACTACTGTTCTACTGCTACTACTGCACTAATGCTGCTACTACTACTGTTCTACTGCTACTACTGCACTAATGCTGCTACTACTACTGTTCTACTGCTACTACTGCACTAATGCTGCTACTACTACTGTTCTACTGCTACTACTGCACTAATGCTGCTGCTACTACTGTTCTACTACTACTACTGCACTAATGCTGCTGCTACTACTACTACTGTTCTACTACTGCTACTATGATTCTACTACCAGTTCTGCTACTATTTTACTACCACCGCTACTTTTACTACTGCTATTCTACTACCTATATGACTACTTCTATTACTACTAATACCATTCTACTGCTAGTACTATGATTGCTGATAATAATATCACCATTTTTCTACTACTACTACTACTGTGAGTTGTAGAAAGCTGGTACTAACCACCATTCCTACCGCTACTACTTGCACTACTACTAATATTACTTCTACTTCCATTTCTGCAGCACTATGACTGCTAGTCCTTCTGCAGTACTTGAACAATGTCTGCCAGTACTACTACTCCACTTGAATCTAGTTTCCTGTCAGTGACCTCACATGTTTCTTGCAACTTCCACAAGAAAAAAATAAAAATAAAAAATAAACCCTCCACCTCTGAACACCATCTGGTGTAACGAGTAAATGTGTCTCTCAGTGAAATATGAGACCCTGCTTCTCTTTGATGGAGGTGCCCATCCGCAGAACCGTCACTCGTTTCCCTTCTGTAATTAAATGCATCATGATTAAACGTTTCCAACGTTTCTCATCAAGTTTGATGCTCCTGAATCGGCCAGCTTTGATGCGAGTGTGAGGAAGTGGAACTGATGGGGTGGGGGTGGGGTGAAGTTATCTTCACCAGTGATGAGTGTGTTCCCAGTGAACATAATCACACACAGCCAGAGTCATAATTAACAAGACCAGGGGCTGGATGTATAAACGGTGCGTAGAGTATAGAGTACGCCTCATGACCTGCTATTCATAAAAGAAGAATGTGCGCTGAGGATGTGCCCCCCCCACGCAGACTTCAGACCAGCGTACATTCAGTTTTCTAGAGATATTTGCAGGTGAAATGATGAATGAGGAGGAGATGAAATGTAAGGTGAGAGATGTAACCTTAGAGGAAAACACTGAGGTTGTCTGCCATTGATTTTGCAGTTGACTCAGTGTCACTATATAATACATATCACTATAATATATATTATAAAAATCATTCTTTTTTACATTTGAACCATTATTTCCCTGTTAATGATCTTTTAATTTGATCCTGAATTATGTAGCACCTGTAAAGTCAGTTTGACAGCTGTACTGGTTCTGTAGGAGAACCTCACTGGTGCAACACAACTGGTAAAACTGCTGCCTCTCATTGACCGGTCTAATGAGTAAGTACCTGTATGCATTCGGGTGTTTAAGGGCGTTTCTACGTCCATTCATGTCTGACTGTGGGAGGTGAACTGAGGCTCGTGCACGTGCATCCACTTCCACAACGATGGAGACTTTATAAATCCGATGAACATAACGCACGGCCCTCCAAACTCTGTGGAAACTGAGTATTGGTCTTATTGAAGACACCACTTCAACACGTGGAGGAATCCAAAGCTTGACTAGCCTGTCGTGCACATCTCTGTTCTGGGGAGGGATTAAGAGATGAAGATGTTGTTTCCTTGGATGAACTATGCAAACTTGACGATTTAAAATATGACGTCTTGACGACTCTGACACTGGCTAATCTATCACCGCACTTATTGTCTGTTCATTCTTCCAACCTCACAGAGTCAAAACTTCACGGAGCAAACATTTCTATACTTCTGGAAAAACTACGCCTAAACTTTGCTATCAGCTGAAGACAGGAAGGCTTTTAATTCCAGGTCTAGCTTTCACCCCACGTTATAATCAGACATCGTATGCAGCAAACGGCTGACGAGCTCTCCAGCAACTCTTGATGTCAGTGTAAAGGTGTTTGTGCCTCGGCTGCTCCTGGGGCATGAATATCATTAGAACAAAGTCAGCAGCAATTAGCTTCTCACACATCGTCTCGCAGCCTCGGGGAGAAAAGGAGAATCGCACACATGCCTAGAAAAACACAGCGCAGATGCTAAACTCGCCCTAAATCCTTTTGGCATAATATAGATAGAGAGAAGAAAGATCACCGTGACGTATCATCCACTAATGGAAATAAAAGGAGCCATGTGAGCTAATCTTCTTTTCCTCCACATGAACTCTGTTTTTAAATGAGAGCAGGATGGTGAACTGAACTGGGTCGGCTCTCTTTGCATGTTCAGAACTGGGGCACATGTGAGTGAACACGGAGACAAAGCTACAGGCTCGATCAAAGGTTTCCTGGCAGAAAGTTGCCAGGCTATCAAAGTAATCTGTGTTTGCGTGCGAGCATGTGACTGCAGTTGTGAGTCAGATGTGAAATGAGAGTTTTAGGGTGGCCATGTGATGAAGATGAGCAACACTTTCACTGGAAAATGAATTCATAGATAAAAAGCATGAAGTTTTCATCTTGTGACCTTCAAAAAATGAAACAAATCAGTAATAAAAACATATTTAGAAGCCTATTCATTAGGATTAAACTCATAAAGCATGATAGTACATTACCCACTTTGATAATGAAGACTTTAAGTATTGATATCTGGACCAAATTCTTCTGTTTGTACCAGCAGGACGGCATCACTTGTTCAAATCACTGTTGGAAAAATGAATGTGTTTTATGATGTGACAAGGCTACGGCTAAGGTTTGGTCAGGTTAAGGCACAACAACGACTTGGTGATGTTGAGGGAAACGTCACGGTTTGGGTTAAAGTGATGGCATGCATGCACACGCATGTGACATATAATGGTGCGTCGGGGGGGTGATGCCCTTTTCTTAATTGAGCCTTGGCCCGTCAAAGTGTATGTGCACGACGCTGCATCTCAAATCAGGATTAACATCAGCCAAACAAACGCAGGTCAGGAAGGCGAACGGAAGGCAAACAAAAACACATAAATGTACTTTTATAACTTCTAAATTAAGTGTAAAATCTATTCTTTGATATATCTTCTTAACAAAACCACAGATGACCAAGTCTTAGTTGTAGTCTGGGTTCATATCGCCTTCTTTATTTGTATTCAAGAGATATAACTGATGCAATAATGACATTTTATACATGTATCGTGAATAAATGTGGCTGATTTAAAATGCTGTTGCCACCCAGTGAGCACTTCCTTTCCCCTTAAGCTCCACTGGATCCTCCTCGAGGGTGTTCCTGCCCCTTGACCACAGTTTTTACAGGTCAGTCTGCCCCTCGGTGAGCCCGTGATGGTTTTGTAATCCTGCAGGAAGTCTCTCTCACACACACACACACACGAATAAAAGATAAGCCCCTTATAGGGCAGTCATTGAAGTGAATGAGCGCTCTTCTGAATTTAAAAAGGTGGGAGCTCCTCGTTTCGTCTGGGAAGGAGACTTTTTCAAGTTGGTTTAAAAGATTCATAAGAAGCCCAGGAGCCGTGATGAGATGGGGCTGATTGATGGGATAAGGCTAATTACTGAGGGGCAGTGTGTACGTGTGTGTGTGTGTGTGTGTGTGTGTGTGTGTGTGGAGAGGAAGGTGGTGTGCCTCCCAGCTTAAAAGAGGAGCCTGACCACCTAATGAAGATTAAAGATAGAAGATAAATAAAGACAAACAGAGCAGAGCAGAAGACACAGAGGCTCGTCTCTGTCTCACCACTGAGCGCTAAACCCTTTTGACTAACCCCCCCCCCCAGCACTTCTTAACACTGTGACAGATACAGATATTGTGCAGTGCCGGCTGGGGGCTGACTCCAGACCCATTAAAGTTCACTCTCATATCGTTTTATTAATATGGTTTAAAAGGAGAAATCATCTTTTATTTATGACTTCCATTTCATGACTCAGCCCGTATTTGAGAAGTCAGTTCTTTTAATTCTGTTGTACAGTCGGTCTGCTGCTGGATTTCCAGTAAAAATAGCACTTTTCATGATTTAACCATCAAGAAGTTACAGTTTTAGAGAGAAAAATCTGAGTCTCGCACATTTGGGCTGAAGATTCCTCCTTGCAGTGCCGTAGCTGCTTATTTTTGAATTTGAATTTCCAGAACAATTTAGAAAACATGATGGAATAGTACAGTATATAGTAAAGTATTTCTGGTTCTGATTCTGAAACTTTACTTTAACGTGAGGAACAGATTCTGTTCTGAAACAGTGTTTCTGCATTAAATTGGGTGGACGAAAATGCACTTTGTGACGTATCATCACCTTTTACGTAGATGTGTTTCTCTGAATATGACAGATAAACAACGAGCTCACTGTGAAGCCGAGGGGAGCCGCACATCCGGCTGATGAATCTCTGTAGCTTCATCACTACGAGCAACACCTTTCACGTTTGATACATTAGGTTATTATAGAAATATCGATTATAGCCGCCTTAAAGAAACCTTATAAATTGCAGGGAGACTCAAACCAACGAGTGGAAAGCAACGACCTCCTCGTGGGTCAAAGGTCAACACCACAGTCCTGGCCCTGGTGTCAGAGGAGCTGTGTGTTGTAAAGCTCACCAGACTCTCACAGCAGCCGCTCTGTTTGTTTTTCACGCTTGTTTCCTAAATCATGACACCCACGTGACAGACCTGCGTCCCGTAATCCTGAGGGTGTGACGTCACGGGGGTCAGCCACAGGTCGGGCCAGGTGACTCTAATGAGGGTCATGCAGGAACACGGTGCACGGGACAGAAGTTTAATCACAGCGCCTCCATCAGGCGGGTCGGTGCAGCTGACCATCAAGATGCATCGTCCCTCAGATGTGTATAAAGTTGTGAAAGAGTTGCGAGCCTGCTTTTCAAATTACAAATGTGAACTCGGGCTTGTTGCCAGGCAACAAAATCAATGAAAGTGTGAATGAGTTTTGAGATTCACTGTAGACTCGCTTCTCCACAGGTTTTTGTTTTCCACGTGACATTTGTTCACACTCAGGCTGCGAACAACGTATCTGTAAATGTAAAAAAACACCAACAGCCTCGTGCTTTAAGTGGCATTTCGCTTTCAAATTGTCTCCGTGTCTGTCAGGAGGAAGGATCTCAGGATGTTTTCAGCAGTACAATCTTTATCACCCTTACATGCTATTTTAAACTTTTACTCCACTACATGTCTTACTTTTATATTAAGGTTATAAACTCAATATCACCTTAAACCAAAAATACGGTGCATTGCTATAAAGTAAACGACCAAACTGTGTATAAAGTATTTAAAGTATGAGCTCCAAATGTTACTCACACTTTTGGTACTTTAAGTACATATTGCTCATAATACTTCTGTACTTTTTAATTACTTGCAATAGAGTATTTTCACTTAGAGGTACTGCTACTTTTACTTAAGTAACTCTTGTTATGGGTGGAGGTTGATTCCACCTCTTTAACAAGTTATGAATTAGTAAAAGTCTAGATTTGTTCTTTATGTCACTTTTCGACTCAGAAAAGCAGCAGTAATTCTGATGAAAACATGCTGTGAACTAACATCTCTGTCTCTGTTTCTGCTTCAGGTGGAGCAAGAACACTATTAAGTAGGCCTCTAATGAGATTAGCAGCTAAACCCCACTAACCTCAAGTTATAGTTACATCACCAAAACTGCACAAATTATTATATAAAAATGGGTCAGTTAAAAGTCCAAAGTTTTGCATCACAAACACAATAAACAGACGAAAACAAGACAAAACGTTTATTTCCACATTAGCCGCCCCGAGCGGCTGAAACGCTCTCAGAAAGAAAATCATTTCTTTTTCATCCTTAATCATGTAAAACATCACATACTGCGCTACAGCACGCAACATCTGGCTGTCAACATGTGTGCAGTTACTGTGACATGCTGAAGTTAGTGGAGCCTGAGCTTCTCTGAGCTGCAGGAGCTGAATGAGGATGAATGAGGATGAATGAGGATGAACGAGGCTGAATGAGGCTGAACGAGGCTGAATGAGGCTGAATGAGGATGAACGAGGCTGAACGAGGCTGCCTGTGTTTGTTTTCCTTGTGTTGCTGTAAACAGTGCAGACATGGACGGATTCGGAGACGACCGGCCGCTGGGCACAGACATGTTGACATGTCTGTGATGGAGAAAGACACCCAGACTGATAGATAGAGATAAAATACGATGAGAGGGTTGATACCGCTCTCACGTCTGTACGCTCATTTAGCTGTTTATAAATTAGCTGTGTACCGAGGCAACTCTGTTGTTTTATGGAGGACTGTGTGTTTCCCCTTGTTTCCAGTCTTTATGCTAAGCTAAGCTAACCGTCTTATTGGTGGTATCGATCTTCATATTTAAGTCAAGAAAGCGATATCAATATAAATCTTGACTGCAACTTCAAATAAATCTTTCAAACAGTCCCGGTTATTCTCAAGAAGAAAATGTGCAATACATCCACGTCTAAAGGTTTTAGAGACTTTGAGAGGGACATAACTGAAAGGGTTAAGTCCTTCATACCCTCCAGTTCTTCAAGGATCCTTTTCTGTTTATTACTTTGTGGTTTTCGGCTTCAGATATTTTTGGATATTTCTATTTATTAATGTATTTATCAATTCCATGTGTAGTTTTAACCGTACGGCGGCCCACGTCCTCTCCTTCTTCTCCTGTTTATTAGTGTGTATTTGTTGACCTCTGTAGCGAGCGGCGGCATACAGTTCCTCCTGCAGTGATAAATAAAGTTTGTATATGAAAGTCTGATCTTAAGAGCTGAGGCTCCCCCTGCTGGTCAGATGGGTTCAGTGTCTCTGCATGGAAACATAATGTACGAGCTTCATGGGACACTGTGAGCTTGTTGTTCCCACACAGAGGAGATGGTGTGTGTGTGTGTGTGTGTGTGTGTGTGTGTGTGTGTGTGACTGAGACAAACTAAACTACAGTGTGTGTGTTCACTGATGTGTTTTAATAGTCTTTTATGGCTCAGACACACACACACACACACTACCTGTTAGTAGATACATTCACTGTGGTCTGTGTGGGATTTGTTGACAATAATCCTGTTTATCCACATTTTATTAATTCATTGAATATATATATTTTTAGAATATTACGTTTTATAATTAATATTAAGTTTTTTTTAGAATATTCTTTTAAGTATGTATGTGTGTGTTGTGTGAGCTACAAATGCAAAAATACTTTCAGTGGAGAGTCTTGTGTTTATTATGATCTAAAGTAGATTTCAAAAAGAAAATCATTTTAGGGGGTTTGAACTTATCTAATAAGTACTCAGATCTTTTACCACAGTGTAGAAATACTCTGTTACAAGTAAAAGTCCTGCATTCCAAGTCTTACTTAAGTAAAATACATAAATATTAGCAGCAAATTGTACATAAAGTATCAAAAGTAAAAGTACTCATTGTGCAAAATGGCTCCATTCAAAGTGTCCCATTTATTACGTCTTATTATCCTGATTTATTAAGTCTAAGAAGCATCTGAATGTGTTGTTTTGAATTGTTTATTTGTGTACAGAATGTATATGTGTGTATGTATATACTGTATACTGGTAAATGTCACATCAACAAGCAGACTAATCCAACAACTTCACACAGGTCTGTCTAACCTGAAGAGTTTTTATGTGAGAAAAGTTTCCAGCTGCCAACATTCCTCTGCTGGACTCCTCCCAGAATGCATCAGGGCCACCGATACAGAATGACCCGTCCAGCTAAAACAGATGCAAGTATTTTAGTAGGAGGCTGCGAGTCCTCTGCTGGCAGGCGCTTAATGCAATATGTGCCCGTAAGATGAAGTCACAAACATTGCAACTGTAGTCGACTCCCACTCGCCGGGCAGCACAGACGGGGCATTATGTGGACGAGTACCAGCTGGTACCACGGGCTCCTCATCCTCCTCGGGACTTCATTTGTTGCTGCCTCTGAAATCAGGACATGGAACTGAAATGGAAGAGCAAACCTGTGAACGTTCTCCTCGGATGCATCTTCGCCGTCTGCTTTTGTACAGTCTGTCCGGCCCAAAGACGTGAGTACAGCTCTGATTTCTGTCGCTGGCGAGGGCGGGAAGGGATGTGGACGTCGATGAAGCTGCAGAGTGACAGTGAGAGAGACAGCTGATGTTTCCTTTTCTGCCTTTAAAGTAGTGGTTCCCAAACCTTCGTGGCTAATCCTGGAGCTGTGTTTACTTATGAAAAGAGTGATTTCTCCAGTATTTCACAAGAAAAAAGCAGAAATTAGACAAGAATTAACATAACTTTGTTATCCCTTTTATCATCTGGTGACCCCCCCCTCAGATTTTGGGACACATTGGGGGTTCCTGACCCCCAGGTTGGGAACCACTGCTTTAAAGGACAGAAAATACAGAATATAGTTTCAAAGTTCATTTATGTCTTTGGGGTCAGTTTCAGAGTGCAGAGCGTCAGCAGCACAACATACGACATATCACACAACACATAACATCAGAGCTCGATATAAACCCTCAAGATTTGATTGGGAACCAGGTTTAAATCAGGTTTTGGTGCGGAAACAAGATATAACGAGTTAATCAGTGAGCTAGCTGTTTCCCCCTGTTTCCAGTCTTTATGCTAAGCTAGGTTAACAGGCTTCTTGTGGTAACTATTCCTTTAAGTATAAGACCAAGTAAGGCAGCTTGTGCATCGTTACACACAGTAATGTGGGGGTTTATATATCGGGCTCACATGGTGCAGATTCCTGAGTTGAGTTATATTTAATTAAACTTCCACAAACGAATTGACACACAGAAAAACAGGTCGTTTTATTCCACTATAGGAGAACAGGTTGGACTCTACACACTTGTAGCAGCGTGGGGGGGGGCGGTGCATCAGTACACCTTTTGGCATGACATAGTAAGAAAAGCACAGGCGACATTGATAATATCAGAAATGGCTGCATTCCATTTAGTTGAGGTAGTTCCAGGGTCCTGGTTTTTGTGTTGCTTATTGGAACGCTTCATGGAACTGAGCCATGATTAACGCAACCGTGGAAGTACGTGACTTAGTTTAGTTTCACAGTGTAATGTCTGAATTTTACGGCATAAGACATTACACACGTCTATTTTATATATATATTCAAAGTACTACTAATACCACACTGTGAAAATACTCTGTTACAAGTAAAAGTATGAAACGTGAAAGTACTCATGCAGTAAAAGGTCCCCTGTGACTGCTCTCCTATTATTAGATGATTATTCCTCATCATTAACGTAAAAGCAGGATTTTACTGTTGGAGTTGGTCGAGGTGGAGCTCATCTTGAACTATTTTGGATCATTCAGCTGATTATTTCCTCCATTAATCGATCGATTGTTTGGTTTGTAAACATTCTGCCGTCACGACCCAGAGCCCAAAGTGACGCCTTCACAACGCTCCACATTATTAACATTAGATCACAATTATTAATCTTAAAGGATCAAAATAGTACAATATAATCCGTTAACTGACTGCTCACTTCAGTTGTACATTTTTGTATATTTTGTGTGCAAAAATCTTAATTAGTAAAGTAACAAGTAACTAAAGCTGTCAGATAAATGCAGTGAAGTAAAAAGTACAATATTTCCCTCTGAGATGTAGAAGAGTAGAAGTATAATGAAAAGAAAATACTCAAGTACCTCAGATTTGTGCTTAAGTACAGTACTTGGTACTTGCTTATACTCCACTACTGGTTTCCAAATAAGCAGCAAAAGCTAAACTACAACTAATCACGTCTGCGTGTTCTGTACGTCTTGTATCTCTTGGGTTGCTTCAGTTTTTCTTCATCACATTCGATGAAGATCTCATCAGCTTCGTGTTGCAGGTCTGACCCTCACCTCTGTCCTCTCTCAGTTTGCACGGTTCCTCCGGGTCCCGTCACGGTCCCCGAAAACAACACGGCCGAAGTCCAGGTGGTAAAAATCAGCTCCGGCGGCGATGTGACGCTGACGGTCACCGTGAACCCTGAAGATCTGTTCTACCTGAAGGGGAACGCCCTGATGGCAAAGAAAGGGCTGGACTACGAGGTGATTAGAGCCACATGAGGACCCCTTAACTACGAGATGTGTTCTGAGTGGGACATTTTATTATTATTATGAATAATATAATAACCGGCCCATTTGATCTGTGATCCAGTTGAATCACATGTAACATAAACGTGTTTTGAACAAGATTAAAAGCTTTGTTACAGAATAATTATGTAGAAATTGGCCGATAGATGAGATGATCCTGCTGAGTGAAAGCTGTGTCCTGATTGGACAGATTTCAGTGATTTCTTTCAGCGAGGGGAGCCAATCAGGGCTCAGTCTAGTTGTTGTGCATTTCCTGAAGATAGTCTGACACTAATCCCCCCCCTCTGGGATCAATAAAGTATTTCTGATACTGATTCTGGTTCTGGAGACATCGATGGACGTTAAAAGGACAACGTCTCTGTACTTTTATAAAGTTATCTGAAGCTGTGTAACGTGGCACCTTTAAAACAGCATGAAGTAACTTTAAAATCACATTTCAGCACTGATTTTATTTGATCATATGTCGATCTTCAATCAGGGAAAATGTAACTTGACAGTGGCACAGTGGTGCATGTTTCAACTCTTTATAACTGCTGCGTGTGTTTGTCAGTCGCTGTCCAGTGCAGCTCTGGTGGTGTGGGTGCAGTGCAGCAGAGCAGGCTCCAGATCTGTGAGTAAAACGTCATAATGAGCCATTGAAGAGGAAGACAATGTAAACAAGGTCAAAAGGTCAAGAGTTTGTGTTTCTCTTCCAGGTGAACGAGTCCGTTGAGGTTTTGGTCGTAAATGTGAACGATAACCCCCCGAACTTTGCACAGAACCACTTCGTCCTGGAGGTGAAGGAGGTGAGTGTTGCCGGCGTCAGTCGGCTGCAGCGCTGCATGCTCGCGTGTTTCAGGTTTGACGTGACGTTTGACGCGTTTGTCTCCTGCAGCTCACTCCGGTCAACTCCAGCGTCGGACTGATAGAAGCAACCGATGTCGACTCAGAGCCGCTGTACTATCGCTTAGAGTCTGCAACAGTAAGAACGGATCCAGTGTTTCCCAACCCGGGGGTCGGGACCCCTCATAGGGTCCCAAGGGAAATCTTAGAGGGTCACAAGTTGAGCAAACAAAATATTTCTGTTACACAAAATTATGTTTGAGGAAGTAGAATTTTCAGTCTTTTAGTTCTTAAGTAGTATTATTTATGCTGCACGACATCTCAGAGGCCAATGTTGTACTTTTTACTTCACTACATTTATTTGAGTCGCTCGGTCAGATTAGGTTCGAATAGATCAGATCATTTATACAAAATATAAGTCAACTAATAAATATCTTGTAAGTATCTAAAGTCATTAAAATGAGCTCCAGCTGCAGCATTAGTGACATATTAACGTATCATTAATTATAATCCAGTGATATAAAATACATTATTCTACATAACGAATACTTTTACTTTTAGCACTTTTAAGTATATTTTGTATATTTTTAATACTTTTTCCAACCCTGGATTAAAAATCATCTGCTGAAGGAGGCCGTGAGATGAATTGTCAGCTTTGAATTTATGATATTTCATCTCAAAATTCTTTTTATTTCTGACTTTCATCTCATTTGTTTTGTGAACTAGTGGACGCTGTTCTAGGTTTGCTCTTCAGGCCTCTAAACAAACAGTCAGCAGGTGAGCTGCTCACAGCTCATCTCCACACTGTGTGATCTTATTTTGTTGTGTATTTTATTCCACTTCATTTTCTGTGTTTTTATTTGCCTGATTTTATTTCCTGGTGGTGGTGAAATGTTTCAACCTTTTTTCATGTAAAGCACTCTGTTGTTTTGAAAGATGCTGTATAAATATAGTTCATTAATATTATTTTGTCTTATGTTTGTGTCACCTTCCTTTTCTCTCTCTCCGGCTGATAAAGCAGGATAAATACTTCCGCCTGGAAAACATCAACACTCCAAAGCTGCTTGTTAAAAGCATCCTGGACTACGATGTTGTCCAGAAGATCTCTCTGGTTTTACACGTTCAGGTACGGTCATCGTTTCTGAAAAGCAACATCCAGGAAGCAGCTTCTCTTTCACCTCTGACCTGTGAGATGTGTCACATGTTCCAGGACACGTTCAACGGTTCGGCCTCCAACGAGCCCTTCTTCACGTCTGTGGCCACCATCACGGTGCACGTGAGGGACGTTGACAACCGGCCCCCGTGGTTTCAGCCTTGTTTGAGGACCAACTTAGGAATCGCCAAACTGTGCGTGAGCTCCGGCTACAGAGGCAAAGTCAATCTCACTGAGAAGGAGGTGAGCATCTGAACTGATAGTGTTTCACCTCACAGCGCCGAACACATGCAGCTCAGGTCAGTTTCCACACGAGGAACATGTGTCAGTCTCTAATGTGATTAAAGATAATGCATTATTCAGCCGGGGGGCAGGTGGGAGTTATTCCTGTAGCGAGACGACGGAGGTCCTGATGAAACAGTAAAAACATGTTGAGAGCTCAGCAGATGTTTGCTATTACAGGCCCGTCTGGGTATAAATGAATACTACTACACTACAGCTCAGAGGGAAATAATGTACTTTTTACTTCACTACATTTATCTGACAGCTTATAAAATATGATGTTTCGTTGTAAATTAAACATTTAAAATCCTGCTTTTATATTAATGATGAGGAATAATAATCTAATGATATAATATATAATAGTATAACAGTACATTTTCCTGATTATACTAGGAAGTAAAGTTTTCAAAGCAGGACTTTCACTTGTACCAGGGTATTTTTTTACAGTGTTGTATTAGTACTTTTACACGAGTAAAGGATCTGAATACTTCCTCCACCTCTGATGAACACACGTGTGGGCTGCAGAATCACTGCATGGTGATTTTAATCCACAGGAGGGGCCGTTAGTGCTGGAACCTGGTCCGGTGTTCGCCAAGGACGGAGACAAGAACAGGAGCGAGCAGATCAGCTACAGAATACTCCGAGGTTTGAGCTGAACTACATCTTTTATTTGTTTCCAGAGGTGGTGTATTATTCTTTTAACCCCAGATGTTTGATCACAGGGGACCAATAACATCAGAAACATCATTTAAAACAACGTCCCATACCATGTTTTTGTGGTGTGGTTTGTCTGTCTGCCATCTTCAGGAAATGAGGGAAATATTTTCCAGATCGATGAGGAAACAGGAAACATCACGATGGCTAAAGCTGCTGACATCGTCGGCCCGATCACTCTCACCGTTCTGGTAAAGAAACATGCTTCGGCCAGTTGTTCTGCGCTGGTGTTGAAAAAAACAAACTATTAGAAACATCCTGAATCTGAATTCAGAGGGACGTCAGCTGTCTGACCCTCCTCATGCTGTCCTGGTCTTCAGGCGTCACAGGTGACCAACAGGGATCAGTTCGCGGTGACGCAGGTGACCATCGAGGTGATGAAGAAGAGCAGGAACCCTCCTCGCTTTGAGAAGGAGCGGTACGAAGGCTTCATCTACAGCAACTCGGTCCCCGAGAGCATGATCCTCCGAGACCGAAGCACCAACCGGCCCTTCAGGGTCCGAGCTCGGGACGAGGACTTCGCCGCTGTGGGTGCTCTTTGTTAGTTAACTGTGTTAATATTACAAAGGACTAATTATTACTAATATTCAGTTTTCACCTTTAGTTAATAGATGAATTATAATAATTTGTCACACTACTGGGTCCTGATTGGCTGGACTGACTGATTGATTGATTTTATTCTTCAGCGAGGTGAGCCAATCAGAACCAAGTATAGTATAACACATTTTTAAAAATGCAATAAATTCAACGTGAGTCAAGCAACACTACTAACACCAAACTCTGCAGCTGCATGTTTGATTTAGTCACTCAGGAGTTCTTGTTGTGGACCTTCAGCAGCTGAGGAGCCAGACAATGTTTTCATGAGTCGTTGGAGATCAAACCAGAGCTAAAAGGACTGAAAAGCCATCAAATGAAAGATGCTAACCGTAATAATTAGCCGTAATGAATTGATAAGCCCATGTTTTGGTATCTGTCTGCCCCCTAGTGGTCACAAATCACTAAACGCAGCTTTAAATGGTGTATGACGATACCCGAAATCCTTAAATGATCTTCTTTTGTGCATTCTTATTTGTTCGCGTGCGTCAGGGTTTGAATCCAGACGTGAAGTACGAAGTTCAGTACAGCAGCTACGTCAATGTGACCTCCGACGGGTTTGTGATCCTGAAGAGAGTCGTGAAGACGGAGTCCTTCGCGCTTCAGGTGGCTGAAACTTTTCTTAAATCGAGCACATTAAAATATCTTTGCCTACGTTTACAGACACGTCCTGCAGTTTTTTTCAAGCTGTGACGTTGTTTGTTTTTGTGCAGCTCAGAGCCGTGGACGCGACAACGGGGGAGTTTGGAACAGCTGCCCTCTCTGTTCAGGTCATACCTGGTAAGACCATCACCGCTGTTCTCTGTGGCTCTGACTGATTAGTTAAAATGAAATAATAGTAATATTAGCAGTAAATAGCCACTGAAAAGCCGTGTATAGTTAGTGGTAGTGGCGGACACAAAATAATCTCCACCTGTCTCCACCTGCAGCGGTGGCCCTCCCGTCTCCCTCAAACGTCGGCTACCGTCCGGGCGACATGGCTCTCCTGGGTCTGGTCATGGCAGCTCTGCTGGTCCTCTGCGTCATTGTGATCGGCTTCTTGATTTCCCGCTTGTGGAAAGGAAACGCCAGCATGGATAAAATATGTGAGGTCAGTCAGCATTTTTCTGTGAGTTTCTCTTCTGTCTTTGAGCCGTAACATCCAAACTGAAATTTACAGACGTTTAAACACAACAAATGTTTCTTGAGGTCCCTTTTTTAAAGTGCTGTACGTGATTGTTGACTGTGTGTTCCCATATTAAAGGAATACTCAGACATTTTGGTTTCATTGCTGAGAGATCGATACCACTCCCATACGTGTAGGTTAAGTATGGAGCTGGAGATGGGAGGCAATTAGCTTAGCTTAGCATAAAGACTGGAAACAGGGGGAAACAGTTAGCCCGGCTCTGTCTAAAGGAATTAACCAACAAACAGAAATGTATGTTTGTGTTTAAGTGCTGTAACTTTCTTGATGAACAGTTTATTCTTCCACACGTTACGTCTGTGCAGCGTCTCCTCCCTAAAACACACATTTCTATTTCACATTTCTGGTTGTGTACAGGTAAACAAATGTAATCTGACATGTTAATTATTAAGCTAGAGGTGTTTGTAGAATGTGTCTCAAGACGTCGAGGGTAAATAAAGGTTATATAAGAATAATAAGAATAATAATAAGGTTGGTAAAAGCAAAGAAAGTCTTGAAAGTGAAAGAAACTGGTCTTCACATTCATTATTTTTTGATTGACCTTGTAAACAAACAGCCTGTAAAATAAAAATACTGTTTTCCTTTGAGACTATCAATGCTTTTTTTTTGCCGCTTTCTAACAGTTTTGAAGCCTTTATTCTCACTGAGCTACAAAGGCACCTCCGTACTGTACTGGATGTGACTCGGCTGTTTAATGCTGCATGTGCGGAGCTCCTCCTGTGTGGCTTTGATGAATATTTATCAGCCGAAGTCCACAGAAGGGCTCTGTGTTAAAGCAGAACAAATGAACCTAGCTCACTCTCTGTAACATTGAACAAAGCCTCAATATGCTCCATGCTTCATAAACTGCTGTATTAATGAGGGGCCTCTGTCCTGCCTGTAGTGCCTGGGCCCCTGCCTGAAGTCCGACCAGCCCCGGTCCGGCCACAGGGACTCCCTGCAGTACACCAACGACGGCTTCCAGAACGAGGGCGACACAAGCCGCGGGGGTGGCAGGCGCTGGAACAACGCTCTCCCCAGACGGAGCACCTTCCCCGGGTCACGAGGCCGGGTCATCCCCCTGGAGAGACGAAGCCGCCACTGCTCCTCCTGTGGCGTCTACACCAACCACGTCCCCAAGGGGAGCCCCTCAGTGAGACCGTCCAGGAGAGGGACAGGAGATGGGGACGAGTACAGCAAGAGGTCGATCCTGGCCAAGCAGAGGAGGAGGGAGGGCCAGAAGACGGTGTGGTTCAAGGAGAGCGAGGACTCCTCTGACATCGAGGTGGAGATTATCCCAGACACTGTGGGCCGGGTGGAGGAGGAGACTCAGGAGGAGCTGGAGGTGGAGATGGAGGGGGTTGTCAGAGACCCGGCAGCCCCTCTGAGAGAGTCTGACGGTGGTCAGGAGATCCAGAGCACAGAGCCCAGCGAGGAGCAGGACCATGATAATACCAGCTCAGAAAAAAAGAAGGGAAGCCAGGAGCAGGAGGGCTGACAGCAGAGGTCAGAGGTCAAACTCCAGTGGGAGGAAATGTTCGGGAAACTCCGCTGTTTGTTTTCTTTTTGGAGACGGCAGCCTACAGGAAGAGGTAGTCCAGGATGAGACCTCCAACATCTCTGGATGACCTCAAAAATAGATTCAAGGATCCAAAAAGTATTTATTTTCTACTGTGAGTGTCTATACGTGTGTACAGCGTGACATTTATATAGAGGTGGCTACTTCTTTTTGAAGTTTTAGCTTCACACAACTTGTGTTTGTAGTTTCGGTTATCGTTTCTATTGGTAATATCTTGCACTCACTAAATTAATTGCTGAAACTGCGACAACAAAGTGAGACGAGACAAAAGACACCAACAGTTACAGAAGGTGGGTTGCAAACAAACCCTGCAGGGGATCTAATTGAGTTACAGACACTAGTGGAGCAGAGGCTAGACAGGAAGTGACGTCGTGACTCGACTGGTTCCCCCACATGGCATCAGTCGACAGTGGGTGCCCCCCCCCCCGTCTGTTGGTCGCATGCATCCCTCAGTTTAACCTCCCAACACACAAACAGCCCAGAGGTGGATTTGTCTGACTTCTTTCTAGAAATGTCACCATGTTCCAGATCTCAGCAGTTATTTTGATGAGTATAATGTTTTAACGGACAAACGACGACCAAAACTACTACAATAAGTTCCCAGTGGTAATAAAGAGGCCGGTGGGCCGTGTTACTGCGCACCACTTTCCAATAAGGCGCCATTTATAAACAGATTATGAGGGCTGCAAGTAACTTTTCATTATCGATTAATCAAATAATAGTTTTTTTCTATCAAATATCATAAAAACAGTGAAAAGTTGTAAAATGTGACGTCTTCGAATGTCTTGTTTTGTCCAATAACAGTTCAAAGTGAAAATAGTACGTTTACCTTAATGTCAGGAAGGAAATGCAGCACAGATCACATCTGAGAAGCTGAAACCGTCGAAAGTTTGACATTTTTACTTTAAAATATGACAAACAATTAATAAATTCTACTGATTTATCGACTAATCATTGCAGCGGTAGTTGTAAATAATGGCTTTATTAGTTATTATGATCATTAAGTCAAATAAAGGGACGTCGTGTTTCTCCTTCTAAGACATTAGAAAAAGTTAGTGAGTCATCTGCAATTATCAATGTTAATAATTATTTTAATATGTTAAGTCTGAAGTTATAAATGCTAATATGTAATAATGTAATAAATGGATATTGATCCAGATGCTTAAGAGCTAAAAACACACAGCAGATGTTGTTCTTATTAACGATCTATAAAGCATTAGTAAATGATTTAGTAACCATTAATAAACTTGTTGTAAAGGATGCCTTATTAGAAAGTGGTAACGGTCGTAGTATCCTGGTTTGTCGGGTATTTAATCCACTTGATTAGTCAAGAGCAGATATTTCATCTGTTTATAAAAATTTTCAGGAAGTGTAAAATACAGTTTACAGTAATTAAAATAGAAAATTACCACGATGGAAGATTTTATTACGCGTCACCTGCAGTCAGATCAGGAAGTCGGCTGACGACGAGTCAACCAATGATGAACGATTTCCGTCTCACACTCTCTGCTCACTTTCTGTACCAGCTTTACTAAACTGAACCAGAAGTTTGTGGATTTTATAGTGAAAAATATGTGAAGACAAACTTTATCTACTAAACAGCTGAGAGGACGTTTTTCTGTGGACTATTTTATTGAGCATGTTAAATAAAATAACTACTTTTATGGATAAATCTACGGTTAATGCATAGTATGAAGTTTTGTACATTAAAGTGATTGATGTCGAGTGTTTGAGGGAATAATAAAGGTTTGAAGGATTTGAGTCTCAAAGTTTCACACTGATTTTGATATTTAAAAAGGGAACAATTCTACCTTTTTTTCCTGTTTCCAATGCTAAGCTGAGCTGAGCGCATGCTAGTTGTAGCTTTATATTTAGCGTACAGACATGAGAGTGGTATCAGTCTTCTCATCTCACAAGGGCATTTACCACAATATTGCCCTATTTATTTAAAGAGGAGCTCCGCTGATTTTACTCAGTTTGTTCACAGGTGTTAGCGAAAAGTTGTAAAAAGCCTTCAGTGTCTCCAGAAGGAGCTGTCTGAATGTCCTCCAGTGACGTCACTCGAGTCAGTGTCCTGAAGAGAAAAGTTAGAAAATGAAAAGCTCACCAGGCCTCTGCAGCCCGATCCTCTCTGCTGCAGGCTAGCAGCTCGAAGCTACATTAGCTACTAGCATGAGGTGCTTTTTAAGCTGTACTAACCAAGCATTTACTAATTATTAAAGTTACATAACACAGTAAATAAAGATTCTTTTAAAAAGTGTTTATTCAGTCCAATCACATTAAGATGCATGAAAGTCAGTAGTAGAGGAACAACTTCCTCCTAAAACGCAAATTAAAAGTTTTTTTAAAACTAATCCCTGATTTAAAAAAGGAGATCACTTACATGCTTAGAAAGGGCAGTACCGAAACAAATCAGCTGATCCCTGATCACGTCTAGCCGTCACACAAACTATCAAACCTCTTATCTGTTTCACAAAACTCTGCCGGGAATCGTACAAATTCTTCAAATCAGTGCATTTAGGCCCTACACAAAAATCTATTGCTAAATACTGTTTGATTGCAAAGCAACAGAAAAACGTGTGCAGCACGGATTTTTGTCTCCCCAAACTTGGATTTTTAGCTTTGCACTTGGACATGTCGCTCCACAGCAGGATGTGCTTATTTGGACTTGGCGAAGCCCACCCTGTTGTTCTCTCGATCAAAGACGGTGTAGTACTGGCCGATGAATACATCTCCCAGAATCCACAGGGGCCCGGCGGGGGCGGGGATGTCCAGGCCCATGAAGCCGCTCAGACAAATGGTCTTTCCGGCCTGAGCCACCTGAATTATTGGAAGGAGACAGACACGCAGTCAGAGACGGAGCTGCTGAAATGTTAGAAAACAAACATGGATCTGAGTGTAATCACTCCTCAGACAACAAACCTCCTCCTGCCTTTGCCAAGAGAAACAAAGCTGCACTTGTTTAGACTTATGACGCAACACACAGTCACAGTCGTTGTATTGTTACCACAGGAGCCGCCTCTTCGACGCCCCCTGCTGGACAACAAACAACACGCACACAGTCTCACCTTGAGGATGTACTGCTCTCCGGTCAGACTGTAGGACTGACCGCCCACGTTGAAGGTGATGACGGGCAGCGATGGGACCTTGTCACAGCTCACCATGTACTGAAACACAACCAGAATCCACTTCAATACACACTTCATTTGTTAAATGTATTATTTTAACTACAAACTGACCTGAGTGGAAAATAACAACATAAAACTGCTTTTATTTTGTAGCCGACATTTGATTTGATTGGTATATGGACACAGTAACACAAGAAACAGTAAATGTACAGTGAAACCTGTTGAGAGGTCAAATTAAAACACCAGATAAATATAATACAATAAAAAAGGAAATAAACTCATAATCAATCTCAATCAAGTATGCTGAAGTAATAATATAATATTCAAGATGTATTACATCTACAGGGCTGCAGCTAACGATTATTTTCTCATTGTTGGAGGAGCGTTTGTTTATCTCACCTCCCCCTGGATGAGTGGAAGGGCTCCGATGGCCTTCTGCAGGGCTTTGACCTCCGCAGACGGGCCGGTGATCAGAGACGTCCCGGTGTCCACGATGGCCTCACAGCCGCTGTTACAAAGACTTAGCTTGCCGCCCACTGCCATCCTGACACACACACACACGTTTCAGTAATCAAAGTACAAACACTGTCATGGTGTCAAGATGGTTTGGAAATTATTCCCTAAAGCAAGCATGTAATCAAGGCTACAACTAACAATTATTATCCAACTAAGAGCTCAGGGTGACGTCTCCAAATTGCTTGTTTTGTCCGACCAACATACAAAAATTTAAATACATTCAATCTATGATCATATAAAAACAAAGATCCTCACATTTGAGAAGATGAAGACGGCAAACGTTTGACTTAAACGACGGTGAGAATTAATGTCAGCTCTACAAATCGTTACTCAATATTTAATCTCGTCAAAGAATGATTTGAGATTTTAAGAAACCATCTCAATAGTTGAACAGTCTCGTAAAATCAACCAGAGAATTCTGGGAAAGTGTTTGTGACTATAATTTACCACAGAAACACTAATGTGCCTGATTTATTAGAAGGACGAGATCAATATCCCGATCAACGTGTTTTATTTAGTGTAATATTGGAGCACTCACCCGTCCATGTGGATCTGCCAGTAGGCCTGGCGGGTGACGTTGACGTAGTTGAATTTCCCGCTGTAGTATTTGGGGTCGGTTCCTCCCAGCAGCAGCTCGCCGCCGGGCTCAGTGTCCGGGTTCCTGACGGGAGCGAAGACGTGAACTCAAAACTCAGGATCAACTTTTGAGGGTGATGTTAAAGTGTTGTTTGATAGTTTTATATGGGAGACGTTTTAAAACACAGTTTCTGAAACATGTGCTTCAATAAAGTAAACAAGAATATTCAAACATGAAGACCTTTTCTGAATTTAGAGCATACAGTATCTCTACTTTCACCAAATGTTTGTTATGACCACGTTTGTGAGAACGATGCATCTGCACATTATCTGTATCTACTGCTGTTATCAGAGGCTGTGCAGTTGTGAACCGCTTCCCGTTTCTGGCTTTTACAGCAGCATGTGGAGAGTAATAATATTTGCCCCTTTTCCACTGTAGAAACCGAACATAAAACTGTAGCCACTGTCACATATACATATATATACGTTTCAGTTAAGGGAAGTCGAGGTTAAAACAGGCTTTAATACAGCCTGGACTGACTGAACAGCAGCAGAGGTTAAAGATACTTCAGATTCTGGGTTTACACGCTGCAACCTGGCTGTTTCCTCACCTGTTCAGGTAGAAGGAGAAGACGTTCTGCTCCACCTTCTTCTGGCTCATGATGTTGTCAAAGACCGGAGCCACCCCGTCCACAGAGATCCGTGGGTAGGCCATGCCGAGGATCCCATCGAACTTGGCTGCGATGAAGGCCACGCCGGGCTGCTTGATGGCTTCTCCGAAAAGCTGTTTTTCCACTGATAGGTCTCCAATCTAAAAAAAAACAACAACAACAAAAACTCACAAGTTAGAGAATTTGACATAAAACTGTCCAGTTTACCGCGACGCTGATGTGCGAGATGAGCTTACTGTGCACGTGTCCTCGCTGAGGTAGCCCGACAAACTGCCACTTCCATACTGGATGGCAAAGGCAGTGCCGTTCTTCACGTATGTGCTGGACTTGGCAGAATTATATTTGTGGTGAAGCACTGTGAAGAGGGGGAGAGGAAGAGAGATCGACGTCACATTTAAAGCTTCAACATTTTACCTACACTACAGGAATGGTATCTCACAGCTGACTTACAGCATGCAATGTCTAACAGGGAGCAGTGAACGGAGGGCACCCACAGGTTGGAGGACCCTGTGTCAAACACCACAGTGAAGGGCTGAGGAGGGGTACCCAGGCCAATCTCACCGTAATACTGGGCCTGGTCAAAAAAAGAAAACAACATGTTTATGATATCAACCACCATCAGTACCTTGAAAGCTTATGGAGATTTACTGGTCTTTAAAAACCCACAGTAAATAAATCTAACGGAGAGAGCAGATCATTCTAGAGCTGCTCAGGAAGAGAGATTACAATAATCCCTCAAGGCAGAAAACTGAGCAGGTCTAATGATTAAAACAACAACAAGGTCTGACAAAGCAAGTTAATACAAGACAATCTCTCCGTCTGTTATATTCTCGCTGCTGATGAGGCCTCACAGCTGTTGGTGTCAGCGAATGTCAGCAGGACGCAGGTCAAATAGTTACCGAGTCAAGTCAATAACTCACCTGTTATCTTTCACAATTACGATGTGACACAACAAAGTATTACTCCACAAATGTCGGCGCTGAAGCAAACTTCCGCTTCATGTGACTGACAGTCACGCAAGTCAAAACCGTCAAACTGAAAGGCTTTTGTCCAGTCATCGACTTCCTTTTTCTGAGTGAGATCTAAAAGCTTCTTGTTTGATTCATTCTGTGATTGGGGTTTTACTTTCTGCAATTTGGGCGAAGCAGTCACCACTTACTTCTAGCTGTTTAGATAGTTTTGGTTTTGAGATTTCTGCCTCCAAACCACTGAAATCACCGAAATACAAATCCTTAAAAACAGCAGGTTCACGTGTTCCATTAAAACTGCCTGCGTTTTCACTCAACATGTGAGCTGATTCGACTTTTTAATGAAATAAATACGTTTTAACCAACTAATCAGCAGTTTAAGTTCAGAAATAGAGCTTAAAATGACTTAGGATAGGGCTATATTACTTCACTTAATAATAATAATTTATTACCAACATAATCAGTGTAGTACTAGTCACTTGAGTAATTACTCATTTCATACCAAACACCAAAGGGACAACCTACAGAAGCAAAACAGCCTGAAAGAAGGTTAATCAGATGAGTCTGAACAGTCTGGAAGCCACAATATATTTTGACACTCTTCTGCTTCCTGACGAGCTGACTGGTGTCATTACTGTAGATAAAGGGTGACTGCGCCTAATAAGTGAAGTAAAACTGAGAGCAAACAAACTTTCTATCAGCTGACGAGGATCAAGAGGCTTACAGGTCAGGAGGGACTGACTCAGCTGTCATATGGTTCTCCAATATGAGCTGATATTAGTCTACATCACAGTGAATCAGCCTTTCTAAAAAGCTGTGTTTGCAGAGGATTTACTGGTCTTGACAGGCAAGTCTAATTTTCCTCTCAGCCAGGAGGATTTACAGAAAAAGGGCCGAGGCGGTCTCAACACAAGAGGACCTTTGTTGTGCCCCCCCCCCTCACTTGGCTTTTTAGCCTCTGAACAGTGCATTAGGGAAAGAGAAGACTTGAGGGTCCACAGGTCAGTGGTTTGCAGACTGATGCTTACGTCAAGGTAGTTCTTCAGGGTTTCTGGAGTGGGTTCATTACTGGAGGGGAAGCCAAAGTTGTACTTAAGGGAGTGCTTGTTGGCCAGAAGCTCCTCAGCTCTTCTCCCTGAGTCCGTCAACTCGCGTCTGATGGAACGGAATTTCTTTAAGGGAATTCTGAACGGGAAGAAACAAACAAACAAACAAAAAAAAGAGGTTTAGGAGCTTTAATTTGTAGCCTGAATTTCTTTAGTGATTTGAATATTATAATGAAGTATATAAGCAATGAAAACTCAGCCTGTTATCAGGCTACATCCTTTATAAAACACCAACACAACTGGTGGCCAAGCAGATAAGATTTGACCCTCATACTTCATGCTTATCTGCATAGCGGTATCCTTAAAAGTATTGCAAAATACTGTAAGTACTACACATAATGCAGCAATGTCAACAACACACCCATTTATAATCAATGAGGGTTGACTAAATAACCAACACCCCTCTGTATAATGGAATACAGTTCAACAGCACCACAAACTACCTCCTCCAAAATCATAAAGCTGAATCTCTAAAACATTATAACCTTAATGAAGGAGGATATTTGCAGTGCTGTTGTATTAGACTGCATTGGTTTAAGCTAGGTGTACCTAAACTGGCAAACAGAGTGTATATCTAACATGTACAATTGCTAATTGCATTCGGCTCCATCACCATTTCCTCCTGAAGAAATGAAATATGAAACAGAGAGCAAACTTTTCATCAAAGTACTTCCATTAACACTTGAGTTATTCTGCTGAAACTATTAACTTCAGTGTCTGCAAAAGTCCACAAGCTTTTACAGGAATAGAAACAGATTAGATTCAACTGTAGTGTCATTGCACAGAGCACCGAGACGACGAAACACGTGACCGGAACAGTTCACTGAATATTAAGACCACCCTGCTTCATGTATATTTTTAACACATGCCATGATATGAAGAGGGCTGCAACTCACATATGAATATAGTTGGTGGATTCATTGATATTGGACTGATAGTTAATCATTCAGTCTATAATATGTCAAAAATGTAGGGAAGTTACATTATTTAAATTCAGAAATGTACTGTGTGACTTCATGTGGTGGCTGATGGGTTATTATTTTACATGTAGAGTTTCCACAAACATTTTTATTCCTGTGTATTAGTCTTACTAATCCACCAAATTGCTTCACATATAGTCAAACAGTTATAGCAGTATCTCCAAGTGTCTACATCAGAATATAAAGAAAGGACTAAAATATCTTCCGCCTTATAGAAGAGATTCTTTAGGATCTAAATATACACTGTGGACATCAGGCCAGGAGCCAGCATCGATGCTGCAGGATTGTGACACGGACAAAGGCTGGAAGGCATTTTCTTATTGGTAATTCTTAACTCCACTGACTGACCTAATGAAAACAGGGCAACACTGGAGAAACGTGCTCCACAAGCCTCGTCTTCAGAAAACTAAGGCTAAAACTTGGGTCTCCTGAATGACAGCAGTCTACTGTAGGTGCAATGACGCAGAAGCATGCATTATAACCCAACACTTTCAAATGAGGCTGCATTTTTTTTTTAGCATGCTGTACCAACAACATTACAGTCTGTTTGAGGTTGACTGGCTCTGAGCAGCAGGAGCAGCAGCTGACTTGGCAGCCACCGTTTGAAGGTGTGAACACGCCTCGCCCTTTGTTTTACTTAGTATTTCAACAGTGTGGTATCTCTACTTTTACTTAAAGTCAATGACTTGAGTACTTCTTCCACCACTGCTTGGTTCTTCTCCCATCATAACTCCAGTCTCTCTGCGTCATGCAAACCCTGCAGTTTGCAAACCCTGCAGATTGCATGACCAGAATGGTAACTGGTTGCTGGAAACACCTCCATTACCAGCCCACGGGGGAGCGGCGGGACCACAGCACCCATAACTAAACAGGTTCATGTGTCACAAGATCAACGCAGCTGTCCTCGCTAGTCCAGATAATCACAAAGAAGAGATCACATGAACGAAACACACGATGTTGACTAGCTAAGTTAGCTAACGTTAGCTCCCCGAATAAGTAGCTGTTAGCTAACACCTTAACCCGACATCGATAGATATTCTGGGCTTTGAGTGTGTAACCAGGCGGTTTTCTGACGTAAGGTCTTGGGTAACAGATGGTGTAAGTTGCATTGTTAGCATTAGTTCACACAAGTCGCGTTCACGTTGCTCAGAAACACTCAACTCTC
The DNA here is from genome assembly GCF_043641665.1 of Enoplosus armatus. Taxonomy (NCBI): domain Eukaryota; kingdom Metazoa; phylum Chordata; class Actinopteri; order Centrarchiformes; family Enoplosidae; genus Enoplosus; species Enoplosus armatus. The sequence continues at coordinate 2,648,593 of NC_092180.1, forward strand.
CCACATTAACGTGTCTTCTTACCGAACAAGTGCGTCGGTCGTCAGGGCTAACGCCGCGAAAACACACAGGATAAAAGTCCTCATTGTAACAGTCGGAGAATCAGGAAAACATGGACACGGCGATGACTGAGCAGTTCGGCTTGTTGTCGTTAAACCACCGACTTTTATCAGCTGACTGCGGGAGCGGAGTCACCGTCACGTGAGTCTGAGTCCGTCGGGGAGTGACGTCACGTCCGGAGGTTGCCGAGCTGCCCGTCCGGGATGACAGCTGTAACCATGGATACCCGGACGGAGAAGCGGGAAACAGCAGGGCGTGAATGCTATGCTAAGTGGACTTTTATCCATGGAGACCAATTTCCAGCGGTGGAAGAAGTACTCAGATACTTTACTTAAGTAAAAGTACTAATACTACACAGCGAAAATACTCCACTACAAGTAAAAGTCCTGCGTTCAAAACCTTACTTGGCAGTTACAGAAAAATAACGAGTAACTAAAGCTGCCAGACAAATGCAGCAGAGTAGAAGAGTACAGTTGCATAAAACGGAAAGTACAAGTCAGTTTACTTAATAAGTAAATGTACTTAGTTGCATTCCACCGCTGGTTTTAGGGATTTAACACTCGTCCATTCGTCACAACGAGTAGTTTTACTTTTGATACTTGTGTACATTTGAATGCTAATACTTCCTGATTTAATTCCACAAAGCCAAACATCACTCTGTCGGCCAGTAGACAGAAAAAGATTTCATTCGTCATTATAACAACATCAAACTCTTTACTGCCTGGTTTTCAGCTTTAGAATAAACTACAACACCGTTTTAACAGTCAGAAGTTATTTTCCATTTAATGTGACTAAATGTGTGTGAATCACTTTCCAACAAATCATGCGTTTTGGGAACTTATTTGTATTCAGTCTTGTCCATTAGTGTTTATTTATATATATTTTGTGAATTGTTCAGTTGAGATGTTAATAATTAAACCCACCACTACTAAAGGTCGGCGTGTTGTTGTAGGAGTCACACCGGGATATTCGCAGTCTTGTAATGACGAGGGCCGAACAGCTAGTGGCTGCCTCATCCCACAAATCAGAGACCAGCATCCAGGATTAGAGATCCAGAGTAAAACCAAACCTGTCTCTCGTGAAACCTCATGCGGAAACTCCGAGCTATTAAAAGATCACAATTACAGACAGGCTCTGTCTTCCTTTCTACCATATTTACGATATGTACTGACGGTGAACATCTAATATGATATTTAACTGCACGTTTGACGTCTGAGATTTTCTATTTATTTTGTTAAATGAAATGAAGTAAAATGGAAATGCAACAAATATGATTCAAAATACAAAACCTTAAAGCCCATGGTGAACGTTTATCCTTTAATAAAAACTGTGTCACTGTCTCCTGACCTGCTTTATGAAATCATACTTCTTCAAACTTCCAGTAGTATTAAAAACCCAATCTGTAATTTGTTGTCCACGTACAGTAAACGCCAGGTATGTTCACACATACAGTGGTGGAAAGTACTGCACTCTCAAGTACTGTACTTCCAGGTACTTGCACTTTACTTGAGTATTTCCTTTTTCTGCTACTTTATACTTCTACTCCACTACAATTTAGAGGGAAATATTGCACTTTTCACTCCAGTACACTTATTTAATAACTTTAGTCATTAGTTACTGTGCAGATACGAAATATAATCGGCAAAGACTGTGATGTATTATTACAGGTTAAGATAATATATGACTTTAATGATCTCCGGGGGAGAATGTAATCAAAATTAGCTCCACCTTCACCTGCTGCCACATTAAAGTGATGCTTATCCATTAAGGCATCAGTAAGTTTAATCTAATAATACATATTGTTCTAAAATGGGCCATTCTGAATAATGAGTATTTTTACTTTTGGTACTTATGTATATTTATATTAAGTTTCATGAACAGTGAATTTCATTCAGCCCTGTTGTAGCTGGAAGACTAAAGCAAACATACAGAAACCAAGCATTGCCTTTATCTACTTATGAATTATTTAAAGCTCTTCCGTTTGTCTTCTCAAAGCAGGAAACGTTTGCACACCGCCCTCCTCCTTATCAGTCGTCTTGACGAGCTTCATATTAACTTCATGTTGTCTGTGAAGCCTCACAAACCTTAAAAAAAAACAGAAGGCATACACAAACAATCTGCTAATTAAAGTTCACTGACCATGTTTGCCATTTAACTACTGCACATCCTGTTAATACTGTTCGTACTATTAATATCTTAGCGTAGCCGCAAGCACCCCTTACTGTTTATTCTATTTAGTACCTCTATACTTGTGTACATTCCTCTACACTTTTGGTTAAATGCTCATCGTCTCCGTTTCTTACTGCGATGACAGAAAAGTTGAATCTGTTGACATTTTGGGAAATATTTGCGTTCTTGCAGGGAGTTAGATGACACCACTTGATACCACTTTTATGTCTCTGTGTGTTAGGTATGGAACTAGAGCTGGGAGCAGATTAGCTTAGCTTAGCATAAACACTGGACGCATAGCTAGCCTGCACAGACATGAGAGTGGGATCGGTTTCCTCATCTAATTCTCCACAAAAAAGCAAATCAACGCATTACAACACAAAATGAAAATGATGAATGCAATAAAATGAGAAAATCAGATTGTATCGTCAGTTATAACAAAATAGAGAGTTTCCATTTCCAACTAGATTTAAATGCCTCATGTGGGAGCTCAACAGAACTACAGTATATTCCTGCTATCACCATCACGATTAGTCTTACTACTGTGTATGACTAAGGCGTATTAAAAATATGTCCATTTAACTTATGACTCAGTCAGGATTTACAGTATGTATCACATGCTAGTGCAGTGGTGCTTCTGATTTCACGCCAGCGCTGTCACATGTTTCATTAGCCTGCTGTTGTAGAAATGACTGAGTCACGTTTAAGAGCGAGAGACGACGCTAAACACAGCTGGATTAGAACCACATCTGCGGTATCGTGCCCTCAGAAACAGAACATGTGTCGGCAGCAGCCAGTGATGACGACAGACATTTTGCAGGATTGATAACAGCTGTGAATGTAAAAGTATGATTGAAAAAATAATTGCGAATAATAATTGTGTTGCTCCGCAGTAACAAACGCACTCTGCTGCTTCATTTGTAGTTGATGTGTATTATTTGATACTAATCATAAAGGTAGTCTTTTCAGACAATGATATGCAGTACAAAGTTGTCATGTATGCAATGTTCCAGGTAAACAACTAACAGACGTTGGGGCACCTTAAAGATAAGATGCATTGTTGTTTAGACGAGGTCTTCCTTGGTATGTGAAAGGTTATCTCTGAGAGGTTAAGGTACGTGAAACATCATTCTGAGAGGTCTCTTTTCCTGACCCCTAGATAGGGAACAGAAGATTACAGACTCGTGTGTTGTAGTAGGACCCCATGCATGTCTAAAGGTATAAAAGACGAGCTTGATCAGCTGCGTCATACAGTACGAGGCTGACAACAGGGCAAATCACATGAGCCCAAACTGCAAGAGAAGCAGCAGCCTGAAAGAACCTGCGAGGTACTTTAAGTGCTGATGGGAAATGTCTTGAAAACCACGAGAACGTTTGGCAAACAAAGACAAACTGCAACAACAAAGAGGAACATGGGTCACAAGTGGAAACTGACTCATATTTACAGAAACGGCAGGCTGACAAATACAGATCGCAGCAGTGAATTATTTTGACTAATCATCATCTCTCCTGATGTGATAAAGAAATATTCATCCAACAGTTTTTGACAAAACTTTCGCCAGAATCGATAGTTTGGTTAGTAACACTTAGTAAAAAAATGTATGTGATTACGACTTCTTAAGAACATTGTCATCAATGTCGCCGGCAACAGCTCATCACTTATCACCTTTGATCTGGGGCCTGTTTGTCACCATAAAAGTATATTTTAGGCAATGTGTGTGTTCTCCAGCGTCAGTGGCTGACATCTTCAGAGGGCTCAGTATGAGTCGAACACACCTGCAGGTAAGAGTTTAATAAATAAATAAATTGCCGGTTTTGTAAAGTTACAACAATCTGAAGAGGTGTGGAGGGAGGGGGCTTCAGATGCTGCTCGACGGTCCAACAAGCGCTTCGTTTGAAGCACACTGACGCCTGAATGCCCTTCTGGCTCTCGCGGCCAGGTCCCCAAATCTGGTGGAAAGCCTGAAGCCAGAAGAGTGGAGGAAGAGTTGTAGCAGCAGATTAATGGCCGTTGTTTTAGAATCACACATGGGAGCTTTGTAAAATATCAAAAGAGCACATTTCCCAACATGTCACACTGTGCCTTTAAATTAAAACACTGTTAAAAATGTCTGCATTGTGATTCTATAGTTGGTGGGTTTCCTTTAACAAAGCATACATTCTGCAATAATTGCATCAATCTGTGTGAATGCTGAATAACTTTAGATAAAGAAGCACATTCATAAATGATTCATGATGAGCTGGAACACTGGAAGGCGAACTTAAAACTCCCGCAGAGCTTTGTAGCTTGACGGCTGCTGAACGCACACGTTGTAATCAGCATCACAGTGGCCCCTCCGTGCTGTTGTGATTTGCCTGGAAGCAGGTGCTGAAGCAGGGAAACGACAACAGATGGTTCCAACGTGTGGAACCATTGATCGGGCCTCAAAGCACAAACACGAGATCATTCATGTTCCAAAATTGGATTTTGGCCTTTCCTGGTATTGATCTTTTTACAGAAAATGGACCTCAGATTGAGCTTCTGCCTGTTTAGACGGCTATAAAAAAGACCACCTGCACCAGAAATAGCTCAGAGTTTGGATCTTTTTTTGTGCTGTCACGCTGCCACTCAGGCTTAAAATTGCCAAATGCTTTGTCGTTAAATTCTGTTATCTTGTCAAATCTGATGAATCATAAATCGAGTGCTCTCAACTTCCCCTATTATGCACAAACTCTCACCACATCACATGACGGTTAAGGACAGACGCTCTCCTTTCTCTAACACATTTCCTCTCTCGGGTCGCTCTCTTCAGACTGTTAAACGTTAACGCTGACACTTTTAATCAGCACAACATTTTCCTTCCAATGTGCTAATGATAATGACGCTGTAATTTGCAGTTTCTCGGCTTCTCGCAGTGTTTCTCAGGAAATCAAATTGCCTAAAGACCCCTCCAAGTCCTTGTTAGCTCTTTAGCAGAGACCGGCATTAGGAAAGCGAGTCGTACATATAAACTGCCGGCTAACACACCGAGTTCTATTAAAGGAAACAGAGCCGAGGCTGCGGGATAATTAGCCTCTCAAACTGTATTTAATTAAAAATCCATTACATGAGGTCAGACGTCTTCTTCTCTGTACTTAAGTCCTCTCTCTGAACACCTTGTTGACGAGTACCGTTCTGTTCCAAAGCACCGGCCAAACACAGCTGCAGTTGTCTTGCCGTTTGGTGAATTACACTCTCGCTTCACGAGGAGGCGACTGAGCGGCAGATCGAGTGACACCCATTTTGGATTCTGACCCGAAACATTTGGTGGTCTGTATTAGACGGACTGACTGAGTCCATGTTCATTTTAAATTCATTGGTTTGTGAAGGAGGTGGATGTGTCATTACATGAAAGTGCCCTTTCTTTCTCGCTCTTCTGTTTTCTCCCATTTAGTCTATAAGTACTTCAGTTGTGACTCATTGTCGGTTACTTTCACAAAAAGACACAACAAGCAACCTAAACTAAATATCAACAGAAAGGATGAGGCCTCTCTTTTAAATCTCCAAGTAAAACTATGTGATTTTTAAGTCTTTGTGGCTGAGATTTGATGAAAAGATGCGATCTGTTCATTGAGATGTCAACGTTTTCTTTTTAATTTCCTGTCTGAATGTAGCCCAACAGTGACTCAAACATGAGGTGACACCACACGGTTCTTTTCCTTTCATCAAATATTCCACAACCACCTCGCTGCATGGAAGAGGGCTCCTTCAAAAATCAGCGTCTTTGAAGGGACGTGCGCCAGCGCTTCTGTTCGGGGCTCATTCACTGGAGAAAAGTTCATTTGCTTACTTGTCACATGTAATGAAACCAGCCTGCGGGTGCTTGCTGTGTGTTCCCTGTTTCTAATCAAGAAACCTGCATGTAAAGACTCAGAAAAGTCACGCTTGACAAAAATGTTTGAAGAGATTTGTTCACGATTTGGATTCTATATGTGATCGGCATGATTTCCTGATTTACTCTGTAACACTGAGAGAGCTGCATTTCAAACAAAGCCAAGAGTTGTTTTATATCATCGAAAGAGGCAGAAGTTTGGCTCTGAACTAGTAGCCTCTCATTCATTACTAATTACTTAATAATTAGTTAAGCAAAGTGGTAAATCATACTGAGTAGTTACAGTGGAAGTCCTGCCTTACTTCACGGTTATCTGACCATTACTTTATGTACGTTTTGACCGGACTGTAATACTTTAATAGTAATACTAAACATGTTCTCTAGTTAAAACGTCTCTTATTTTTCTTCCATTCATCAGTCGTCTGGTTCCTCGGCTACACGTTCTCAGTTCCCTCCCGGAGTCAAAGCACTGCAATGCATTGTTCATAACGGTGAAACAGACAGCAGCCAGGTTTCCACCCAAATGTAGCCTGAATTTTAACCGAATTGTCAGAAAATCTGCAAAAGAAAAAGCGAATTTATAATCTAAGTTTCCATCCACCATCATTCCACCATTTGTTTCCTTTGCACTTTGTCTCTTTTAATTTTTATCGATACACCAACTTCTCCACCTCAGCCAAGCGTAGAAACTTTTTTTTGCAACTTTTCGAATTGTTTTTTTAATGCACAAATTGAAAATGCCCACCTTGTGAATGTGTCTGTGTTTTAGTATTATGTGTTATAGCTTCCTGGACCCTGAATTCAAAATGTATGAAGGTCCATTAAAAATCCAATTAGTGGTGTTGTGATTGTGGTACGTGGCAGACGGGCAGGAGGACACACTGTGTCGTCCTTTCCCTCCATGTCGTCATGGAGAAAGAGATAACTCGACCAAGTCAGTTTCCTCTTTCATCCAGGATTTACGAGTCTCAGCCTGTTAGTCGACGGCATCGTGTTTCTCTCAGATTATTCTTTAAGATAAAGATGTTTTTTTCTACACTAACATTAATTCAATATGACAGCCGAGAACCACAGGCACAATGTGAGTTTCATAAATTAAGTGGTGTTTTTCTGCGACGGCAAAGATATGACAGCTGAGTGTGAAAAATTAGAGCTAATTGGTCTCCATGCCAACACCCCGAGTCCTGGGCCATGATAATTGACTTCATAAAGTTGGCAGATTGAGACACACACACACACACACAGAATTACTTATGTAAATATCAAATGATTTCCATATGTTTAATCTTGGGTAATACTGTCTGTAAGTGAGACTTCCTTCCGCACATTACAGCTTGTCCATGAAGAGGACTGACTGAGTGTCAGCTGAGCCAGAGAACAAATCAAACTAATTCTAGGTATTCAACATGAAACCAGGTTTTTGTTTTGTTTTACTAAACTTCCACCTGCTTCTCCTCGTAAGCGTCAGGTCTCATCTCCCACAAGAGGCGTCGAACAAAGTGTGAAAACTCTTCAGCTCTGCAGCACGAGGAGAAGCAGACAGGCTGACAGACAGACAGACAGACAGACAGACGAGTGGAGCGACAGACACATTCAAAAGTGATTGGCAGGCAGAAAGAAAGACACACACACACACACACACACATGCAGATACACACAGCTGCAGACGGATAGGTAGACACTCCAAAATCCACATCTTGTTTCCATGGCGACCAAGTGAACAGGAATCCTTGTTCAGATCAAATTCTTTTCCAGTCCAAACCAGTCAGCTCCTCTGACATGCACTGGAGTGTGTGTGTGTGTGTGTGTGTGTGTGTGTGTGTGTGTGTGTGTGTGGTGCTTTGAAATACTACTTTCAAAACTACAGAAAACAAAACTGTTCAAGTCTAAGGAGACACTCACGCACCAGATTCCCGTCCAGGTGAAGTTAAGGATGATGGTGGACACAGACGGCTGTGAACTTTGGTTTAAATATTCAGGAATGACGTTTGAAGTTTGTGTTTCTTTAACTTTAGGAAGAAAAGAACGAACCAGCCACTCGGTGAACTTTAGGTTGCACCTGCAAACATGATTACATGAATTATGTGTGGTGATACAACGTCTACATGAAACATTACACTAATGTTTTATTATGATTAGCTTACACGTGCACTAATCAATATCCTTTATTGAGGGTGAATTGAAGTAACTTTGGTGATCTGAGACTTTTATCCAGAACATCATCGGGTTACTTTTTAAGTTGACCAAAACTTTGGTTTGCAAAACTAATGACATTCCCATCAGCCTCAGCTGTGCTGTGTGTTCAGCGCTCATTAGCCTGTCAGCGTTAGCATGCTAAACCAGGACTATGTGGTGGTGCTGGATGGTAAACAACAACATGTTAGCGGTGAATGTTTCTGGTGAATCACTCTCTGGTCCGAACTTGATGAAGACATGTGAATATGAAGATATTTATAACTTTACTGAAATGTTTTGTCTTATAGAAAAGTTTTCAGTGAAGTTAAGAGAAAAAAATCTAAGGTGGTAAACAGGTGAGCATACGTCGTTTCACACCAGGAATGTGATGATGAACGTTGTTGTTGTCGTGCCTCCTCCACATGCTCCTTTCATGATGTTGAAAAGCATTTTTCTCACTTTTTGCACACTGAGCTGATTGTTCTCTATTAACACAAGCTCGAAAAACAAGTCTGGCTCTTGCTTTTCTTTTGTTTTCCTGAGGAGACACATCAGGACTGTGTGTGTCCTTCTCCTGGTTAATGTGCAGGTGGAGTTAAATAAAGGTGCACGGCACGACGCAGCCAGTACGCGGTAAATAACAGCTGAGGCTCGCGTTGATGGATTTCAGGTGGACATGAGTGTCATTTTAGTCCCAGTGCTTGCTGGTAACGCAGCGCTCAGCAGCCTGGAAGCCTCTTTAGCTCACCTTGGCGGCGGCTCTCAGCTGTGTAATGTGTCGGACTAATGAGGCTGTGATTTCATCCGTTACTGCCCTGAAAAATAGCCTTAAATTGGAAATTCCATTAAATGTGGGCCAGCTGGCTCGACGCATGTTGAAATATGAAGCCGTGACACTGCAGCATTGTGATGCCGGTCTTATTAAAAAATATATTAAAATGAATTGGTTCGTGTGTGAGTGATATGAAGCTGGAGCGCGTCAGCGTCGCAATGAGACAGTTTTACTGAACAGATGTTTGTTTGTTTGTGTTCTTTTCTTTGCAGACAGAGAACAACATTACTGATGATTCAAAATTAAATCTCCATCCGTCCGCTTTCTCTACCTGCTTCTATTTTCACGGTCAGGGTTGCCACAGCCTTTCCCAGCATGCACTGGGCGGGAGGTTACAAGTCTTATAATTTGTAATATGGAGCCAAGAATAAAACATATTATCACAATTGAGTGTGTTACAGTGTGTTGACAGACTGTCAGATGCTTTATTTTGGTCTGTTCTGCCTTCAGTATGCTGAGCTGACGATGACAGACTGAGTGGTCAGACTGGACCGGATTAACTAACTAACTGGAGGGCCAATGTTTGCTATTGTTTCCTGAGTGGCAACATTTACATTTGTACACATATGTCCCTGTAACAAGCGGCACAAAATAAATAAATAAAACCACCTGGCCTCTGGTCAGTTAGTTGATTAAATGCAACTTTATATTGACATATAAACCACAATAAAGGTCTTAAAACTAGATTTTTAACCTTCTATAAGATATAGACTCAATATTCTTATACTTATTTTTCTATTACTGTATTTTTTTTTACTGGTGCAACTTCCCAAACAAATGTACAAATGTACTGTGGCTTTGCACAAGTATGAATATGTCTGTTTTTGAGTTGTTGTGGTTACAGTGCAGTTTTTCATGAACTGGGTTAATGGGATACTGTGGTTAAGCGTCTTGACAGGCTAATAGTTTCCTTGTTTTTACTGGTCATGTTGGCTCAGCTGACTCTGATATCAGAAGAACAACTCAGTCCCCAAATCACCAGGTTGTGCCTGAGCGTTTGTGACGGGAGCAGTGCTATATTTTCATTGTTGGTGCTTACTTCAAACATTACACAGGAAGAATAAAACAAGATGTGCTGCAGGTCAGGTGTGACGAACCTGTCTGGAACAAATGTAGCTTCACAGCTGAGTAGCTCATTAGCATCGTCTCTCCACACACCTTCGCCACATACTTGTGTAATAGCCGATCAATGCTGCAGGGAATTGGCTTTAAAAGATAAAGACTTAATGCTTTGACTTCAACGCTGCATTGCTTCATTAAATTAGAGTCAATGATAATTATTCTGGTCGTTACTTTATTGGGATTGATATATGTGTGTGTGGAGCCAGAGATAAAAGAGGTCTGGGTGCCAGGGCTGGGGCAGTTGAGCAGCTGGTGATCTGCTTTGCCCTCAAAATGATTTCACTTTTAGATGTGCTGAGAATACTTTAGGACCGTCCTGCTCATCAAAGAGGTCAAGAGCTGTCGAAGCAGAAAACAAGTCGATTTATCTTCGATCCATGCAGGTCAGTGGACTTCACAGCTTATTTTGTGATCAAGTGTTGTTATTTACATTCTGTAAATCTGCCTTGTTTATGTCCACTTCAGTCAGTGATTTCCTTCTTGTCCCAGAATGTCTTTGGTTTTTCAACTTCACATTTAACTTTATGAATCCGAAGGAAAATCTGTGTTGCAGTGAGGAAGCACACACAGGCGAGGCACATTTATCTGTGTAGCAGCTTTCAACAACAAGGCAATTCAAAGTGCTCTACGTGAGACAGAAAGGCATTAAGACAGGATATAAAGGAAACACGAGGCGCTATGAAAAGACATGAGCTAAGACACAATAAGACAAATCAAACAGTAGAACGAACGTTACAGTGAACGGCACACTGAGTGCAGAGCGAGATGCATACAACCTGAATGCTGCTTCTTAGTGCTCTACAAGCCAACGGCAGAACCCGGTTCAGGTGTGCTTCTTTGCCAAACAGGAAGCCAGTGTAAAGATCTGAGAACTGGACTGAACTGGTCTCTCCTGGTCTTAGTGAGGACTCTGAATCTGAAGCTGCAGCTGTCTGATTGACTTTTTAGAGAGACCCGTGAAGACAGTTTTATAGGAATCGAGTCAACTTAAGATAAACACATGGACAGGTTTTTCTAAATCCTGCTGAGACATAAATCCTTTAATTCTTGACACATTATTTTTGTCTTAATGTTAATGTTAAAATTTTGGTCTGAGTCCAGGACAGATTTCTGGCCTGGTTTGTGGTCTTCAAAGTTAAAGATTGAAGCTGAGCACTAACTTTTATTCGTTCTTCTTTGGGTCCAAAGACAATTATTTGCGCTTTATTTTGTTTAACTGGAGGAAACTTTGGCACATCCAGTCATTGATTTGTTGTCTGCAGTTACTGTTGATTGTACGGGACCACAGTCACCTGGTGGTATCCTTCTATAAATCAGAGCATGTAGATGTTGAACAGAAGAGGCCCGAGAGCGGAGCCTTGGGGAACTCCACGTCATTCTCGTACGATCAGATGTATAATTACTGCTCAAAGATACATAAAACATATAATAAAACTATGAAAAAACATACAAGCTCACGTAAAACAATGTACATCAAGTGACAGCATAACATAAATCCTGGATCCATCAACCAACCCAGTCATCAGTGGTTAAAACAACATCACTGTCATCACTCAGCAGCTCTACATGGAAGACTCATCAGCTGCCCCTCGCTGTTGGATGTGGCCTTTGGCACTCAAACTCTCCACAGATAGGATGGAGAGGACACTCTGAATTGAACAGAGCCTTCGAAATTGCTCTCTCGATGAAAATATGAGCCAGATAAACCATTTTAACCCTTTCATGATCCCTTACTGGTCACTTTAACTGTGTGATGCAACCTGTTCTTTCCACCGGTAGAGAAATGACCAAACCAAGAAATAATAGAAAAGGTTATTCTGATCTCAAATGAGTACTAATGCTTCAAAATAAGAGCGACACACATGGTATCATGCTAAAAAGACTGAGGCTAAAGCTTCATGTCATTCATTTGCTTTATTTATTAGTTATCTCTATTACAGTACAATATTATGAGTAAAAATGTAAGATCAGACTGAGTTTCAGAGCTATATGATGGTATAAGAAGCATCCACAACACCATGTAGGTTACGATGTCATCCAACAACATGTTTTAAGAGATTTTTTTAAATGCATGTTTTGGCTGTCAAGGCAGCACCATCGCTTCCTGATTTATCTTTCTGAGTGAAATGTTGATCTGTGGGGTGCTTTTCCAATCACTCTAAATGACTCTGCCGACACCGAGTAGGAGTCAACACACCTCATGTCTGTTTGACACTGATGGTGATAATCATGTCTGCAACATTTTCTTTTACCTGATGCAACTTTTCAGCTGCCAACCTCTCATATCTCCCTGTATGAATAATGTATCTGCATTAACACGGGTGAAATCGTTCTGTCAGATTATTCTGGAACTACAGTAAAGCTGGGGAGAGACCAGGCTGGTGTTAATTGCTCATTAACGTAGGGCTTTATCCTTATTTACCCTTCAGAAGAAGATGGATGTGTTTGACAGAGTGAGAGGGAGGAAGCGAACAACAAGCTGACCTTCGGCCTTGGACTTGGAATTACTTGGTTGGTCAAATCAAAGTGCTGCAGGTGGTGTGCTACAGATATACAGTATATACACAATGCAAATTGAGATGAGGATGAGGATGTGTCTGTGCAATTTGAGGATGATTTAAAAAAAAAAGGGAAATCAATTCATTTAGGTAAGCTGAGCTAAATCATCCAGTGTCATTCAACCTTCCTCTGCTGAGTACACACTGTTGTTTCCTGAAGCCAGAGGACTCCAGTTCAAGAATGCACAGAGAGGGAAAAAGAGCGAAATGGTGCAAAATAGCAAAGTTTTGAAATCAGTCACTGTCATACAAACTGTGTTGGGACTGTACAGTTGTGACAAATGGGCACAAACAGTCCAGCAGTGAAATCTGTGCAGCTGAGGCAACACGGTTTATTCTGCCTGTCACAGGAGTTTTGGTTCATAATTACCCCCATGTTTATTTTCTTGCAGCACTTTTCTGTTGTTTGAGGTGCATTAATCATACTGTGTGTATCAGATGTGCATTATTTCTGTGCATGAAGCACTCTTTCCTGATGTTTTGACTCATTTACACTTAATTCAGGTAAGAATGATTGTTATTCACAACAGTGACCCGACAGCAGGAAATAGATGAAGTTCGATGGACATGCTGAGAGCAAGAACAAACAAGGACAAGCATCAACGGGTAAAAGCAGAACGTTTAAGGTGCTATATCAAAGTGAAATATTGCTCTTCTGCATCAATACATCATAACAAGGTCCGCTGTGAAATGTCTCCACTGCTCAGCGCTGAAACAACAGAGGAGAAGCTGATCTCCAGTCTCCGAGCTGTAAAATGACACCTTGTTCTCTTCTTTCAATTGTTTAAGACAGATGACAGGTGTCTTTTCTAGCTTTCCTATCTAACTTTATTCATACAGATCAGTTGGCTGGCTGTCTAGATCCATCTATCTATCCATCTATGTATTTCTCCATAGCGATTCACTAAAAGTGCATTCATAACCTCATAGGAACAAGAGCGAGATGGAAGTGGATCCCTCCCAAACTTAAACCGTGCTCCCTGCGACAGCACAAGAATACAAAATAAGCATAAAAACCCCAGAAAAACCAAACAGTCGGTCTGAAAGGAGTTTAATTTCAGACTAATCCCCCCCCCCCCCCTCCCATCAGACAGAAGGTTGGAAGAAAAAGGTAACAACTGTGAACATCTGCCTCTTCACCTCCTCAACATGTATTTGCTGTAAGAAAAGGAGCCTCCTGCTTTCTGCCCTCAGAAATAATGACTCAGCACCGTCAGGATTTCTCTCGTTATTAGTTCTAATGACGGGTGCAAATGGAGCTTTATTGAAAAGTGCTAAAGTTGTGAATTAATTAGAAATAACTCGAGGACAGAATACATTTGTGAATGTTAAATTTTACTCGATGTGGATGAATAAATAGGAAGCAGTGAGATCTCTCAGCGACACACACACACACACACACACACACATGCAAAGAATATATAATTAATAAATATCAATCTTAATAATGGTGTACTGTCCAAATATTTAGACCAGATATTTAGCTTTTATTTTGGTGCTTTGATGAAGTTTTCACGTCAATGATTGATAGATATCGATTTATATTAATTCAGTACATCCTATGAATGCATTCGTGTGTGTGTGTGTGTGTGTGTGTGTGTGTGTGTGTGTGTGTACGTGCTGATGAATGCCTTACCTTATTAACAATACTAATACCGGCTCGTGTTTTCATGTCCACTCTCGACCGGTTGCTACTCAACATCTGCGCTAACTCATGCATAGTATGAATGCAACATGTGTGAAGATGTTTTGAGGATGTGTTTCCATGGTAACAGAGTCAATAGCTGACAGCGAGGCTCTGCTGCCTCGTTGTGCATTTAGCATCGAGTGCTTCAGCTTTTCCAAACTATTTACGTACACGAGAGCGAGGACCCTCTGCAGCTCCTTCCTCCTCGCTGTCGCCTCTTTAATCCTATTGAGCTGCTTTTCCATCGTCTCACTTTCTCTTTGCGTCTCACCTCCGGCCATTTTCCCGAGCAGGCTGAGAGTTAGTTAAAAAATAGCAGTAAAATGCAAAAAAATAAAACGTCAAACAAATTAGATCTTGCTCTTGTTGCAGGAGTTTCTGTCTGAGTGCTGAGTGAGTCGATCCTGGCAACATGTCAGGATTGCTTTTGCTCCTTTACTATTCATCCAAACAACTCTCTGCTGGACGAGAAATATATTAAAACCTTTGCCGGGTTCAGAAGTTGAAGGACTGTTGATGTCAAATGGCACAAAGCTCGCTCGCAGTGAGACGGTGTCGAGGTAAAAGCTGCATCTCGTATTTTCACATGAAGACCTCAGAGGTCACGAAGCTTCGTCCGGACTGAAATGACCTGAAAATTATGTTTATATGAAACTGCAGTTTTTATCAACTTAATGAGGAAACGTTTTGCGAACATGTCTGCAAAGTCACAAAATGTTTATTATCTACAATATCTGCTTGTGCAGTGCTGCTCTATTTGCAGGCGATACAACTTAGACATTTTGCATCAACTAATAAAACTGAATCAAGGAACACTCTTCAGTCTGAACTGCAGCTATTACAAAAAGCAGGAGCGTGATGATGAGGGCCACCGTGCCACTAATAATGATCAGCTGTGCCTCGGTCAAAGGATATCGAACGGGCTCAAGAGGAAAATTCACTTTGCGTCAGACACATTGAAAATATTGGTATGAAAAACATTACCAGGCAGGCTACGAGGAGTTAAACCCTGGACAGATGCAGTGTGCAGATCTGTAAAGTTTACCTGCTATGATCAGTGAAGCTTTAAGAGACTACTAATAAACACATTAATAATAACCCCAGCGTTAATGAACCGGACCGAACAACTACGACGGAATTCAATTTGTCCCTTTGTCTCGAACATGTGTTTATCCAGACTTCTTACGCGTGTTATAAGTCTTGTTTCATATGTTATGTTTTGTTGTGCGGACGCCAGGAAGAGTAGCTGCTTCCTCAGTAGATATTAAGAAGAAAGTCCTGCACATTGCACGACTTAATCACCGCTCTGTGACGTCTGAGCACCTCCAGATTTAAAGAGCCGCTGCCAGTGAACATAATCCAGGCTGCAGGTGTGTCTCCTCTCAACACATATTTAACAAAACGATTTATTTGTGTATGAATACAAGTTTTAAAGCAGGAGACAGGGTTGGAAGTATTTTGAATGCTGTTGCCATCATTTATGATTTATCTTGTCAGTAAATCGACATCAAGCTCGTCAGTTCAAGCTCCAGAGATCCGTCCACCACAGACAGACTTCTGGTATTTGTTTCAACTTTCAAATCAAATATGAACTTTTGTCATTTTCTGCTATTAATGTAAATATTTAAGTCAAGTCAGTTTTATTTTTATAGCTGAATATCACAAATCACAAATTAGCCTCAGGGGGCTTTTTTAAAGTTATTTTTCCACATTTCCACACCAGAATTTAGTTGAGAACCCTTTGGGAGGCATTTTGTGTTGCTTTCACTTTATTCCACATCAGACTGCGTTCACTGGTCTCTCTGACCTACTTTCTCTTTGACAGATCTGCTTTCCTTTCCATTTTGCTGCTTTTGAAGCTGCTGTCTGAAGTTACTGTTCAAGAAATGGTCTATAACAGCTGGGCCATGACTGTAGACTGC
This sequence comes from Enoplosus armatus, assembly GCF_043641665.1. Taxonomy (NCBI): domain Eukaryota; kingdom Metazoa; phylum Chordata; class Actinopteri; order Centrarchiformes; family Enoplosidae; genus Enoplosus; species Enoplosus armatus. The sequence continues at coordinate 2,664,967 of NC_092180.1, forward strand.
ATTTTGTTTTATTATTTAGATCTTAGTGTTAACGTAGGTGGTGCAGTTGCAGATACTAGAAAAAGAAAAGATAATGAAAGTGGGTGTTTGCTGTCACTTATTCCCCAAAATTGCCCCAAATAGACACAAAAGGCAGGACACCGAGGGCACCGACTGTACCATCAAAAGTTTGAAACTGGCGTCATTTGAGTGAAGTTTCTCTACTTATTTGCCGGTGATATCCGAGAAACTGGATCCTGAAAACTCTGATGCTTCAGAGCACGAAAGGCGTGACAGATAAGAGACGGCAAAGAATTGAAAGCCTGCTATCCTCCACGCTTGAAAACTGAAAGGCACTTTGTGTACCTCTGCTGCTGTCCGCCTGCTGATGGGTCCATTCATCAATCAGTTATCTGCCTTGACAAGGACTTCAGTGAAAAGTTTATTGCTTGACATCAAAACAGTAGCTGTCCCGCCTCAACATGCAAGCACAACACTGTGCGGTTCAGTTTGTTTGGCAGTGAAGTTGCTGGTGGAAAGGTTAGCTGGGTTAGGGTCGGGGTGGTGGATTGGTGTGTTGCTCATCTGACTTACATGCAGGATACTGGAGTCCGCATCCCATCACAGATCTGCAGTTAACCATCACCTTTTTTTTTCATCACCAAGAGTTGTTAGAGTCCAAAAATCAGCTAAAAGAGAGAGAATACCGGACTTACATTCACCAGGTGGTCAGAAATACGACTGATAACAGCTGGAAGCGTAAATAATGGTTTGCTATTAACTTGATGGTGATGTATCTCCCTCCAGTAATAGATTTGATGGTTAAGACACAGCGTTTAATCCGAGGTCAGACCGACCCGTCTTGGATTTACAATTCAGTTCCTCGTAGGCTGCTTACTACTTAAGAGAGGCTAAATCTTGGTTGGATATCTATAATATATATAAATTGATAAGTATATATATTATAGATAGGAACTAAAAACAGCATGGTGGACGACTAGAAACGTATTGACATTGTGAGGCAGTAACAGGTGGATCTGTGTTTCCACTGCAGGTTAAACTGAACCGTAGTTGCCACGTCGCTAACCAGCGCAGGGCTGAAGGGAGAGAGTCTGTTAGTTCATATTTATCCCAGTTGTTTCAAATACTCAGCCCACATAGGCCTGACAGGTACGTCGAGTCTAAGACTGACATCAACATGTCTACAGAAACTTCTCAGTCTGCTGTGTGAATCTCTTCTCCACGCTCTGCCATGTGCTCAGTATGTTCAAACCGTCATCTTTTTACCTAAATATGGATAAATAAACAACTTCTCTTTGAACAAACAAAGTTATGTGGGAGAATGTGATTAATGTCCCTAAAATTGACAGCACTGACAGACTTCACCCGTCTGACTGTCAGACAGTCACATTTAGCAACTTTTCATTTGGGAGCATTTATATTCTGCAATATTTACATCATATTCATATGTGGTTTATAAAAATCTAATTCAGATTCAAATTCTAATTTCTTGAAGGCGTCCCGGCCTCGAATCATATTTCACACTGTCCTTTAGAGAGAGACACACAATACATCTCATCCAGCCAACAGCTCTGAGAGAAAACAAAAACTGTTAAAGCTGTGACCGCTTCAGGAAGGTAAACAACACTTGAATGCACAAATCCAACCTGATGAATGCAAACAGCCAGATTAGATTTCAGAAACTAATTTGTCTGCATAACTGAGCCAAGGACAGAAAACAAAGAGGGAGGCAGCCGCGAGTTGAGCTGGCAGGGAAACGAGGTGCAGATGAGAAGGTAGAAGGTAGATATGAGAGCATGTGGCAGCTTTCATGCATCTCATCAAAATATTGTTATCTAGTATTAAGTTCTATAATGTTTATTTCTTATTAAAAATTGATAAAAAAAATGGAGAGATTTTGTTTTCAGTTTCCAGAACAAATTGAACCCCAACAAGTTAAATGACACCGAACATTATCAGCTCGTTATTACTGCTGCTGTGTGTGAGAGAGACAGACACTTAATGACCGTTATTATGAGACAAAACTATTTAACTCCCACAGAAATATTACCACATTATTTCTTTTTTTTTAATTACAGAAAATGCCATCATTTAACATCTCATTACAAAAATCGATGAAGATGATGTGGCATCAATGCAAACCGAACGTCATCAACACTATTTGAAATGATGTATTTCACTGCAGATAAAACTCGTTCGGAGACAACGTGCATGTATAACACATGACCCAAGTCACATGTTCCTCGCGTACGTTTTTTGTGCTGTGTACCACTTAAGTTGAGTCCGAGACTAGTCTAAGCCTGAACCGGTTCCAGTCCAACAACAGGACCGGAGACCGTGACAGGACTGCCGATGAACTGATCCTAAGCACCGCCCCTTTCCCTTAATGCACCAATCACTGCTCAGCACAAACTCTTCCCACCCCGACGCCTCAGCCGCCGAGTGCCTACATTTACAGCAAAGTCTGTTCAGAGCTGATATTATGAAAAGACATTCTTCTGTTTGGGAATGAGCCTCGAAACTAAACGGTGAAATGCTCACAGTGCTGAATTTTACATTTGGTGCCGTTAACTGAGGAAAGATTTACTTTGCTGATTATCTGCCAAATCTTTGCAAGTGGGCTTTTTTTCTGTTGACACTAAACAACATCAGTGTCGTACAAATGTATTCATAACCACGCGGTGATGATGAGGTGAAATGCTTCAAAGTCTCCCACCTCATCCACAAACTGCATTTACGAGCGTTTCCTCTTTCAGCTCTCAAAGTCTCAGCGTCGCTTCAGATCACATAAAAAGCTCCGGCAGGAAAACTGGGACGATGATTTATTTGATAATCTGGGTTATATGAATTTCAAATTGGCTGGCGTCGTACTTGTCTCCTCAATTTAGGCCGGAGCCCCCACCTGTCAGCATCTCACAATATCAGGAAACGCTCCGTGTCCTTGGGACAAAGTCAAATTATTGAATGTTTTGTGGTAAATCTGAATTGGGGAAACTGGGAAATAAATATATTCATTCTCCGAACGAATAATACGTGAATGTCGAGGGAGAATGTGTGTAATTTCTCTTTGGTTTTACTTCCTTGGTTTTTCAGTTTCTCTTTTTCTGTTCAATAAGAAATAAATATGGAAGGAAAGAAGGAAATAACTGAAACTACAAAAGAAAGGCGTGAAGGCGACAGAGAGCACAAGGGGCTCAAAGGATCAAAGGAGGAAAGAAAGTAAAAGAAGAAATAAGAGACTGAAAGCTAACAGTCCCTGACATGGTATATATCCTCTGTGTGTGTGTCTGTGGTCTTTCTTTTATCTTTTCTTTTACCGACGGTCGGACTCAAGACTCTTCACACATCTGACACAAACACCAGCCGCTGAATTTCTAACCTTTGTCAACTCAAGGCTGTCTAACAAGCCGGAAACCACCAGGGATCTGATTTCTGTCTGCTGTTCAGACATCAGTGGCAGAGAAAATTACAAGAGGACTGAAATTACAACGTGTTTCACAAATCAGGTTTTCTGTAAAATACATCAAGCTAAATCTGTACAGGACTCTCTTCCAGCAGGTTTGCACTGTTATGATGAAGCTTTAAGTTTAGGGACAAATGATGAATGTAAATATTACAACGCTGGCTTTTAAAGGACTACCAGCACACAGCCATCCTCTAAAGGATACCATACGTTTTACTGTAGGTTCACTTTCTACCTTCCAGGAGAGGAAGGAGAAATGTCCACATGACACATTGATTGACTGCATTGTTTATACTTTTAGGTAATAACATGATAAACTGAAAACAAGTATAATATCGTGATTATTATTTTGATTGTGGTGAAAACCGGGACATTGTAGTAGTGAATCTTGCACCCAGCTCGAAGCCGAGACGTCCGGTCACCGCTCACTAACAGGACAATAAATTCACAGTCTAATGAATTGAAATGAAACTTGTTCCTGTCTTATAACTGACTGCAAACCGTCCCCGTTTACAGGAGCCGCAATTCTAAGTTGTTTTCATGGTAAAAAAAAGATTTTTTTCCTCCACGATCTCAGATACTGGAGGAAGAGCAACAAGAGTTTTCAGAATAGTCCCTGCTTTCACCTTCATGCTTACATCTAAAGCACACCAAGTGTGATCAGTTTCCTGTTGTAAGTGAATTGAAATGATATTCTTCCTCCCTGGAAGGTAGAAAATCAATAATAATAAAAAAACCTTGGGTATGCTTTATAAAAAGGGTCAGTAGTCATGTAGTTAACAGATAAAATGCACTTGCGTAACTATGTTACGTAAATGCATTTCATATTTAGCTGCCTGATCAAACTGAAGGCTGAAGCACCATCAAAGTGGAACAAAAGGTAGCGTCCATCTCTGTAATAACCACAGAACTGTTTCCACAGAGCAGAGAGTTACTGCAGCAGACAGCACGGCCAAGAGCCACATATTGTGTCTTTAGGCCTGTAATATTTCCACAGGGCACGCACATGTCGTCAGTTTGATTCTACTGGAACGCTGAATATTAGACTCGCACACATTCACAGCAGGAGGAAGGATCGACAGGATGTCTGTCAAATCGTCAAACCATAACTTCTCTCTCGCTGGGTCAGCATTACCGAGGTGAGACTGGAAAACACACAGAACGAAGAAAAAGTCATGTTCAAATTAATGACTTGTCACTGGACGGCCGGAGAGCCACATGACACGACATGACTAGTCCCCAAGTTTTAATCCAAAACCGAACAGCTGAAAACTGAGCTGGAACTAGCTTCGTCACTGTCACATTGCTTTCACACGAGCAGACTGGCACCACTTTCATACCTGCTTGTTAAATATGAAGAAGCAGCCGGTTAGCTTAGCTAGTAGGGGGGGGGGGGGGGGGGACAGCGAGCCTGACTCTGTCCAAAGGTAAAAAATATCTGCCTACCAGCTCAGTGGTGACATGTTACACCCTGTTTGCTTAATCCATGCAAGACTTACAGGTTTTACAAATGTTATGTATTTTTGACCGGGCTTCAAATGTACACGTTTTTGAAAACATGCCCCCACCCCCACCCCTTCTTTGAGTGTGCACCCAAATCTGGCAACCTACATTGAAAATGTTCCAGCCCCGCCTCGGATAAACAGCCAAATTGAGCTTCCTTTGGAGGGATTCTGTGCCCGTCGTCGGGGAGAGAGTGAGGAGCTCAGAGTATAACTGTCATATTGAAAGGAGCACGTTAACGTGATTTGGGTGGTGAGGACGCCTCCTGGACACCTCCCTGTTGAGGTATTCCAGGCATGTCTAATTGGGAAGAGAACCAGAAAATACTGGAGGGATTACGTATCTAATCTGGCCTGGGAACACCTCGGATCCCCAGAGCTGGAGGATGCAGCTGAGGAGGGGGACTGGGCTACTTTGATTAGCCTGCTGGTTAATGATTAGAAACTGACTGGATAGATGGATGAAACAGATACAGGTGGTGCCCAAAGGTACTGGTACTTCCACTTTGTTGTGCCTTCCAATGAACACAATTAACCGTCTGTTTAACAAAAACCTGAGCTATCTGCCTGATAACTTAGCAAACCCCTGCAGCTGAAGATGCAGGATGCGGTTGAAAGCTCCAGAAAAAGCAAATAATTGGACCGTGAGTTAATATTTTATTGTCAAACTACTGTTATTAAGGTCAAGAATTAAATTTAACACATCCACAGTTACAGGTGGGAAGCCAGTGAGGGATCACATCCTTATTGCTGCTCGAGTGACTCCTATTGGTTGATCAGGGCCACTTTACTTTCCATGGACTTCCTGCAAATAAGTGTCCTGTAACAGCTGAAATTAGGTTAGCTGACAAGACGAATAAACTAAATTATTAATAAATTAAATTAACTAAATTAATTCCACGGACATACAACTCAGCATTTCAATATTTTCAGCCTTAGTTAATTAAGTATTTTGTTCTCATTAATGTAGCTCAGTAAAATGAACCAGCTCAGTCTCTTGAGGCAGGAGAGTAAACATAAGTCTGTATTTAAGTGAAGTACAAGTACCTTAGAAACTGATTTAATTCTCAGCCACGTCTGCAGCACTCCATCTAAAGAGACAGAAATACTGTATGTTTCTCTCCACGTCACTTACTGTATATGACAGCTGTGACGAGCGTATATCAGTAAAATATAATAATACTACTCCGACAGAGACGATTTTGTCTGCACAGTGAGTACGTTTACTTTAAGTTCATGCTGATAATACCTCAATACTTTTACCTGTAATGGAGTATGTGTACTGTGTACTGCTCAGTCATGCACACTGTTGAATATGTTTATCAGGTATTCCAAATGGACACATAGAAATTATGATATACAAATATACTGTATGTACCCACAGAGCACATTTGTCTTAAAATCACCATCTGACTGCTCGGTAACGTACAGCAAACACAACATTATCGACTTAGATATTTTAAGTATATTTGATGCTAATACTTAAATATGAATGCAGGGACTTGTACTTGTACTACACAGTGGTGTGGCTGCTTTTAGTGAAGTAAAAGATCTGAATACTTTGAGGTTTATTTTTTATGAGGATATTATAACTGAGATACAAGGTCGCTGTAGCTGATGTGGGTGGTGCTGCATGTGCAGCCGTTGTTTTTTGGGAGCTTTTCACTGAACGCTCGGGTCTAAAGGTGCAGAGCCCGTAGTCACAAGTTTTTCCAACAAGATTTGAATGAACATGTCAAGTCTTTCGTGACTGAGCCTCGAGCCCACAAACAGAGACACGGAGTCTTTTCTTTCCCGGCGTCCCGCAGGTGATCCTAACTCTCAACGCCGGTTGCTCTGAGCTGTCGAGCTCAGCGGGCTGTAATGACTTCTGTGACTGCTGTGTTCAACTGTCAGAGGAAATCATACAAATGTCAGCAGCAGCAGGGTATTCATCTGAAATATGAAATGAAATTGAGGTTCCTGCCTCAAACAGACGTCTTGTGCACTTAATACCTGAAAGGTCAAACAACAGCTGAGTCGTGGCACCTTCAAACGTGTCACTTTTCAAAATGTTCCAACTTTTATTTGACTTGATTTCTTCACAAACTAAAAGTACTAAATGTTCAAAGGTACACGGTGCGCATCATACTCGCCAGGACCAGCCAGCCACACTTATTTTTATTTATAAATATACACATTTATTAAAAAATGTGTATATTTTTCGTTGTCAAACCCTCTACCGGGAAAATTCTCGGAGCTCCCGATGGCCAGTCCAACTATGACTTCATGTGTGCATCCCCCCAAAGCATTATGGGAAGTGGAATTTCAAAACTGATATTACCCCAAATTGAAGTAAGACAAATAATAATAATAATAATGATAATAGTAAGAGTCATTAATGAGGCTCAGAATTGAATAGAACTGCAATGGTTGCAAAAAGAAGTCCGATTGTATAGAAGTCTATGAGAAAATGACCCGACTTCTCACTTGATTTATTACGTCCACTTCTTTTACACAGTCATCGATATATTTCACCTTGTTGTACAAACAGGAAAAACATGTCACCAATGGACGTCATCAAACTTTAACCTTTGAGTTTAACTTCTCAAAGAGTTCAGCGGTTCCCCAAAGAGTCAGAACTTGTTGCCTGGTGTCTTCGTGGAGCCGTTTTATCACCTTCCACAATTAGTTTTACTGCTCTGCAGGTGTGAGTAGCTCCTTAATTTCCTTTGTGGTTTGCATTATTGGACAATATAGTATAATCAATGGCACGCTCATTACCGGTGGTATGTCGTATGGAATCGGTACACAACTTTAATCTTGGGCACAGAAGTGTTGTCAAAGCCTCGTGGGAGCTGTAGTTGCTGAATGCTAAAAAAAAGAAACCCAAAGAAGATGTTTCAGCTTTTCACAAGGACTGATGAAACATCAGTGCAACAGAAGCTAACAGTCTCTGTTTGGGGGGTTAACGAGAGCTGCTGGGCTCTGACCATATGGTCGTACACACCAAACAATGTGCTGACAGCTGCAACGAGCCATAAAGTTCGGTTTTTATTTTTAACAGAATGAAGATTTCTAGCGACGAGGGACAGTGGCTTTGCCTCCTTTAGCTGAAGTGACAAACAAACAAACAAACAAACACATAAATAAATCCAAATTGTTCGTACTGCCATTAGTTGATGATATATTGGGATTTTAAGGCAATGATATATTGGTTATATATAGTATCATTTGTATGATCTGCAGTAAAGCACATAAAGCTTCCTGGTGTCGCAGCAGTCATAAAAAAAGTCATTAGAAGTACTTTAAAACTGCGACGGACAAACACATATCTCATCCAGCAGAGCACTATCACCTCCACAGTAATTACTCTCAAACATTAGATTAGAAAGTTTCACTCTGCGTCTGGATCTGTGACAAAAGCCTCCCACATTGTTATGAGAATAGTTGCTGTGCACGCTGAGATGTCAGTCTGCTGGTGCAGCCGAGCGAGGAATCACCCGCCGGCGAACACGGACGTGCAAACGTGGATCAGATGCCACAAGAGTCCCACACAGAAACGTGGGGACAATCAGCTCAGGACTGCAGGAAATGTGTAAACATGGTCGTCCTTTTTCCAGCAGGAATCACAAAGGCTTTCTATTCACATACAAAACAGCTATTAATATTCTCTGTGCCCCCTGCTCCCCCCTGGTCGATGCATTTATCTGGCGTTTTTAAGTTCACCACTTCAGCCCATTCTCTCTCTCTCTCTGGCAAACATTGTCCATCGTCTCTTATGTTTTTTCACCAGAGACGCACAGAGACAGACAGAGCTGGTCTTTGTGAAGCAGACAGGCGACTGGGAGTTGATGTTTTCTTTGCCTTCGCTCTGCGGAGCCACGGCTCTGTTCTTCCTCACTTTGGCGGCTTGTTTGTATGCACTGGAAGCTGCGTACTTTGTCCTTCTGCAGGCTCTGACGACTTCTTCATCTCCCTTTTGACAAAACACGTTTTGTTTTGTACAATAGACGACTAACTCAATGTCCAGATGTTAGTAGCAGCTAAAACACGGAGCATGCTGAAGTTAGCATTTAGCTGCAGCGAGGTACACCGGAGGTCGTACCACGAAGACGTGGTCCTGAAGTTTAGACTGACGTGGGCGTCACATGAACCTAACATGTCTGAGTCTGCAGAGGAGAAACCCTTGACATGGATCCAGGAGGGCAGAGCTCTCTTTATTTTCCATTTTATTATCCATTTTGTTTCCCGGTGTGTAACTACAGAACTACAGCCTCAGAGGGCCACTGAGGTGGTTAAGTCTTGTTTTTATAGATTCTTCTTCAATTCTATTTTTATTTTACTGAATTCGAGGGACAAAGGGACTTTAACTAGTAGCTAAATCTGGTTAAATACTCTTCTCTTCTCCATATGTGAGATACATGTGTTTTGTACATGGTCCCTGACAAATATTCGTATTCACTGCACGTGAAGTTTACGGATTAGAAAGTGAGATTTTATAACCACTGGATGTGAAATGTGCTTATTTAAACAAATCTACGCAACATATACGACCATTACGCATGTTAATCTGCTGCTTTTATTTCAGTCTTACTCCTCAATCTTTCATATGAACAGTAAATGAACATATTCTCATTGTGGTTTGTAGCTGCTCACAGACACCCACACAGTCAGCTGAGGATGTGTTGAGTCCAGGACCTCGTCTCATCGTTCCACCTGGCAGGAGGAGAACCATTGAACCAGCAACTGCCAGATTTTAAACCAACCAGCACCTCCTGTATGCATTCAAACCGAGCTCAACAGTTTCAAGGTTAGGAAACATCACATGGAAGCTTTTTAACACTCTGTCAGCTCCTCTGGGTGCTCAAAGCTGGAAATGTGTTTATTTTGAGCTCCCAGGTGAACGCAGGTGCTCCAACTAGACCGAACTGTTGAACATGATGATACGGCTGTCTACGCTCTCCCTGCCAGAACTATTTCATGTTGAATCAGCTTTTAAAAGATCATCAAATTAGTCGCAGACAGCCCGGCTGAAATCAGTGCTAGCTATCTTATTCTTGTACAGTTTGTTTCTATCAGTGATTGTACTCAGCAAGTTAATTGCTGAGCTCTCAGCAGGCAGCGAGATGGGGTCGGGAACATGAGTGGATTCCATTATGATGTGAACGTGAGTATCCTCTAGTGAGCTGCTAGATAGCATGCATGAGCTAATAGAAAACCGGCAAAACAACTTGAAACCATGAGGGGAAAATACGGCCCGTTCAGCCCGTACAGGATCATTCAGGTGATCAGCAACGACAGCAACAAGGCAAGCGCTCGCCATCAATTAGCTCAACAGCGACATGAACTTCGTTTTTGAATAATACCAATGAAAATTAATACATATACATTGCAAATTAATACACATGAGATTCAGCGGCATAATAACAAACTGAGCAGCCGGCAGAACAACATCAGCTGCAAACATGAATACCAATAATTCATGCTGAAGTAACAAAGTGCATTTACTCGAGTACGTAACTATAAATTAAAGTTAAATGATCTCCAGCTACAACATAAAATTCTGCGTATGCATTATTGCTCACAAGATAACATGATATCACACTGACGGGGGTTATCCTGCTGCCTAACGAGTACTTTTATACATTTTGCTGCAAATACTTCTGCACTTTTACTTGAGTAACATTGCTGCTCATCTGAAATTGAAGCCTCATAGCAAACACAACCTTCTCCTGAGCCAAAACATGTTGTTCTGCAGGCAATGAAGAAAAGCAGAAGCAGCACAGAAGCAGACACAAGTCAAGCTCAAGGGAAGCGAGGAGGAGGAGGACGGGATGAAAACGAGGGGAAGGTTTCTGCACAATTAGATAATTAAGTACATCACCTTAATGCTGCAGCTGCAGAAGGTGGAGCTGATTTTAATGATGTCATATACTGCTGGATATCTTGTGAATTCCCCCTCGTCTGATCATAAGTCTGCCTTAAAACAACGCTCACATGCTCACATGTACACCGAAATCATTCCTCTTGGCCAGTAAAAGACCTCTTCCTAACATGCCTCCAGGTGAAATCCACAGTCCTCGTTCTGTGTAAAAATACATCTAAAGTTTATCTGAAGTTAATATGAGGCCTCAGCAGTCGCACGAGCACGTGAGCATTGTTTTAAGAGAGAACAAACGTGAACGCATCCTTTAATATTATGATATTTACATCGTGGTGTCTGTATTCCTGTTTGGCCTTTATAGTTTTCAGTAACATTATCAACTTCTTTATTATATCGGTAAATTAGTTAATTATGCAACTTTCGAGTTTCTGTCAAACTCTGTGTTGCATAGCAACCAGAGTGATGTAACGTTGCTGGCGGCCTTGGACTTGTTGCTCCCTCTGTGGTTTGTGTTTGAGGAGATAAAAGCATCTCAGTCTCTTCCTAAAATTAAAAGCAACAGACGACCTTTCCCACAATCTGCATGAAGTGACTGATCAAATCAACGATGATTTACGCTTCCAGGTCAGGTCAGGGTTCGGCACCCGGTCCAGTCACGTTCGATTGTTTCCTCGAGACGACGGAGACGTCAGCCCACAGTTATTTCATCCTGAGCTTCAGAGGATAATCATCTATCGTTGTGTGAGCCTGAGGTTGATTGTATTTGTTCAGAGGCTTCTCTTTTCTTTCTCTTTTGTCCTCTCTCTCTGTGTACAGCGGCTCAGCCCATCTGCTAGCTGCACATGAATTTTTAATGTTTTTGCCCCCGAGCTGTGCAGTGTCAACACAATATTGCTGCTTCGTGAAAAACTGCTAACTTTCATTGGGGTTCCTGTTCTTTATGTCCACTAGAAGTTAAAGTTTAAACTTTAAGTGCTGCTGGTGTTTAATTACTCTGAGGCACAGAAATCCATTAAAAACTCATTGTATATTTTTCAAAGCGCAGTCGGTTTTTCTCTCTCCTCTCCAATTCATCTTTTTTTTTTTGTTGTCAATATAAGCACCAGTCAGCCTGCTCGCCACAGTGCACCGACATCTCGGAGCGCCACAAGGACCTCGTTAACTGCCCTGCGGCCATTTTCCTCCAATTAACATTCAAGTTCAGGCAAAACCCAAGTCGTAATGTTGATCTGCGGTTGCATCAAGGAGTTTGAAACACCTGCATCGCTGCATTAGTGTGTGTGTGTGTGTGTGTGTGTCGTCATCTTCCTCTGGCTCGTTTACACTACAATAGAAAGTAATGACTGAATAAATCAGTGAGTAGTTGAATAATAAATCAATACTCAGGCTGTATGACAAGCCCTTTAATGTCGATATGACAGCACAGTGGAAAACAGGATTAAAACTGTGTGCACACACGATTGTGTGTCTGTTTCTGTGTGTGTGTGTGTGTGTGTGTGTGTGTGAGCAAGCAGAGGGCACACACACACACACACACACATACATTCACATCTTATGTTCGTTTATGAGTCTCGAATAAAATCTTCTTGAAGGCCCTCCTGAAGTCTCGGTTGAAGATAGTGTATATGATGGGGTTCAGGCAGCTGTTGCAGTATCCGATCCAAAAGAACAGGTTGAAAAGTGTGTCAGGGATCGTGCAGTTGTCTCTGCAGACAGCGTGGAGACTGTAAGTGAAGAAAAATGGGAACCAGCAGAGGACAAAAACCCCCATCACCACAGCTAAAACAAATGTGAAGCGCTTCTCCCTCATTTGTGCCACTTTGTGTTTGGACATAGACATCTGCTTGCTGCGGTGAGGCACCGGAGAGGGGAGGAGGAAGTGGTCGGATGATGCCCATGATATGGAGGCGCAGGAAGGAGGGGGAGGCTTCAACCTGTTTGTTGTTCCCTCTGCGTCCTTCCCTTCCTCTATTTTCACACTTCCGCCGGCCCTCCTGGGGAAGCGAAGAGCCGAGGAAAAGGAGGAGACCGTTTTTATGTCAGCTTCGCAGCTCCTCTCCTCCAAGTCGATATCATCCAGCTCTCCTCTCCTGTGGCTGCTGCTGTTGCTGTCTATGTTGGAAGAGCTGTGTCTGTTCGCAGGCCGCGGGCTGTTCAGCTCATACTGGGATTCGCCGCAGCCGGCTCCCTTTCTTTGACAGGTCCTGGCGGTGCCCACAAAGCAGGTCTCAGACTGCGACGGCTGCCGCTCCACCACGTTCTTTGCCACGAACACAGTGGAGGCTCGCTGCTTGGCGACGCGGTAGATCTTACAATAAACGAGTATCATGATGACCCCCGGGGCGAAGAAGGACACGAGGCAGGAGGAGAGGATGTACCACGTCTGGTTGTTGATAAGACACTCCTGCCTCCGTGTGTCTGTCTCCTCCTCCGTCTCCAGATTCCCCTCTTTCTGTGTCATGAGGAGCGGCGGGGAGGAGATGACGATAGATATGAGCCACACGATGCTGATCATCGTTTTAATCCGCTTGGGCGTCCGTTTGCGGTTGTAGCTGACGGCTTTAGTGACGGACCAGTAGCGGTCGAGGCTGATGGCGCAGAGGTGGACGATGGAGGAAGTGCAAAAGAGGACGTCCAGAGCCAGGTAGAAGGAGCACCAGGTGGAACCAAAGTACCAGTATCCCATGACCTGGAAAGAGGAGAAACCAATTAAGATATGTTAATGATTCATTTGAGCGGCAGTGGAAAAGTAAAAATGTTTGTCTGCAGTCAGCGTCAGTCGGTCCGGGAGGCCTTGAGAGAGGCGCTTAAAGGATTATTTCACCTTGAAATAAAAAATTCAGTCAATATCTCATTACTGCATTGTTGGCTGCAACTACATTTAGTTTGTAAAACGACCTCTCACTGAGTTTGCCCCCGTGGTTTCATACCAGCCCTCTCAGAAAATGATTTAAGCAGACAGTCTTTTCACAGCTGCAAGAAACTGTAAAATATCCATCAAATCCCTCCACAGTATGTGCTCTGCAGCCAGAATGAAGTCTGGCTAATGAGAAAAGTCCAACACTTACCCCTTCATCACCTGTATGTTCCTCGCTGGCAGGTGACGAAGAAGGAAATATTGGACCTTCTCGGTTTGGCTACAAAAAAACATTTGGATCATGCTGCATTAGCTTTTCTGGGAAACTTCAGTTTAAGGTTTCGGAGCTGTGAGTACCAGACAGAAGGACCAGGATGACCCAAAGTACCAGTGTATCAGTAAAATGTTGTCCTACAGAGAGGTTGATGTGTATTATTTGATACTAATCATAGGTAAACAACTAACAGACGTTGGGGCACCTTAAAGATAAGATGCATTGTTGTTTAGACGAGGTCTTCCTTGGTATGTGAAAGGTTATCTCTGAGAGGTTAAGGTACGTGAAACATCATTCTGAGAGGTCTCTTTTCCTGACCCCTAGATAGGGAACGGAAGTTTACAGACTCGTGTGTTGTAGTAGGACCCCATGCATGTCTAAAGGTATAAAAGACGAGCTTGAACAGTGTTCGGGGCAGCAGTACTGATTCGGCTACGGGTGCTGTCCAGGTTAAGATGCGCAGGCCTGTTGATCCTGATCTTTGATGCAAATAAAGAATATTATGTGAAAAGTCAGTATCAGCGGAGGTTCCTTCCATCATCGAATCATCGCCTACATCTGGGGAATGAAGAAGAAATTAACAACAAGGTCTAAAGGAGGAAACAAGAAACAGTTACAGACATGAAACGTGTCTGATGTTTAATGCAACACGGAAGAAGCTCCAGGTAGATTTCAAGTATTAATGACGATGATGAAAAGCTGGGACAGATGCTGGGGGTCAGAGAGGAAACACCAGCTGTACATCAAGTAGACGACCACCAACATGAAACAATATCATGAGTTTGTCTAAAGTTGTTCAGAAATTGTTAACAAGTCAAGATGTTCTCAGCCTAAATCTCATACAATCTGGGCTTTTTACTTGAACAGAGTAAGTACTCAGAGGTTTTAACTAATGTTCAACATTCAGTATCATTAGATTCACAGTGGAAACTCAGCAAACATCATGGATCAATCACAAGAAACCAAAGTAAGTGCTGTGTTCCCTGCAGATGTTGCTGAGGAACACAGTAGATGCATGAGGTGTGTGAGTTTAGTTCAACCATCATCACCACGAGTACAAAGGTTTTCTGTTACAAGCGGTTTCATGCTCAAGTCACATGACGTCGCGTGGTGTCGTGCGTGGTTCTTCAGACTTTCAGAAGTGGACAAAGTCCATCAACAAACTGCCATCAGATATGTAACTCAAACCAACACCAGAATGCATCATAATGGATTGCAGTGAAATTTAGTCCAGATATTAATGGTCCCCAGAGGATGTATCCTACTAATTTTGGTGATTGTCTGACTTTTCCTGCCGTGACATTTATGGTTTTGATGAAAAGTCTCAACAACTGAAATTTGGTTCAGACATTCGTGGTCTTTGTGCCATTGTCAGGAAAAAAATTCTGTTGGTCCGATACTTTTGCGAGGATGGCTGTAGAGTCTTCATCTATTTTCTAATGTGGCATCTGACCGAGATCTGATGAAGGAGGAAACTTTTCATAGTTTTCATAAGAACAGTTGGAGGACGCTGGCCCTTTTTATTACATTCGCACTGCAAGAACTGGGAACGTAGTTCTTCGTAGATCTGTGTTTTGAGGGACTTTTTTTTAGCTCTTACTTCAGAGCTGGTACTCTCCCAGCACGAGAGGAACCTTGAGTGACGCAAACGTACGTCGATTGGTCGAACACGAGTCAATGCAGCACCGGCAGCCACCATCTTTAAAAGCCGGTGTGACAGCTCGTAACGGCAGCCTGAATAAAAATGTACCAAAACACGGACAAATTGACCGAAAGTGAAGACGAGGCTTTATTGGGCGAATATGCAACGGGGGAATCCCAACATGATTTTGACTCGTCAAAGAGAAATATAAAAATGTGTGACGTTGCTTTCAGCGTTTCTATTGGCGGTGCGAATGCAAACAGAAAAAAAGCCCTTGAAGGTATGAAGTTCTCAGGGGAGCCCCCCAGTGGGCAGTTCTTCTCAGGGAGCCCCCAGAACAGTTTGGTCCAGCCCCCATCTCCAGATCAGGTTTTGGCCGAACTAAGATAAGCCATCAAGATACAGATTGCATGTAAATACCAGACGCACACGGAGTCTGAACAAAGGGTTTCCTCACCTCATTAGCCAAGGAGAAAGGGATGACCAGCGTCGCCACCAGTATGTCCGCTGAAGCCAGAGACACCAGGAAGAGGTTTTGGGGCGCCCTCAGGGCTCGGCTGGTGAACACTGCCACCACGACCAGCACGTTCCCCACCACCGTCCCCAGGATGATGACCGTGACCACCAGCACGATGAACACTGACGCGACCTGTGAGTGAGGAGGTAGAGGAGGAGATCTCGGCGAGGAAGAGGACGTCTGGTTGACATTCTCCAAAGAAGAGTTTGACGGTAAAGTGGCCGGCGTGGTGGCCATTACAGGAGCGAATACATCCGATAAGTCCATCCTGGTCAAATGACTGACATCATGATCCGTATTTTTATTTAGTGTTTTACCTCCAGTGCAGTCACCGCAGACAGGCTATTTTTTTTTTTGCCAGCCAGTGAGAAAATAACAGAAAGTACAGGATGACAAAAGGAATGAGAAAGAACCAGTGAAAGAATCTGCCAAAAAAAAATAAATCCAAAAGCTGTTTCTTTGGTTACAGAACAAAAACCATCCAATAATATCCTCACCAGCTTTAAAATATCAGATTTTTAAAAACAAATTTGCTACATGCATGTCTCAAATCCTCACAGCACTACAGCTATGGTCAATATTTGGTAATATTATAGCCAAAAACATACTGCTTCATCTCAGTGTTCATGCTGCAACACGTCTGCCACTGCAACAAGGATTTGCATGATCTAAGTTAGGATTTAAAAAAGTCATACCTGTTAAAATATCCATTCATAAGCACGTCTGAGCCCAGAGGTTGACATACTGTATTAAAGCTGCAGGACTGGCCTACTTATTTCCAATGAGATGCAAAATAAAGACAAATAGAAAAGCATATGGCTACACGCTCTAGTTGGAGCAAGGACAGAAACCCTATTTGGAATGCATGGTACCCTCATACTGCTGCACTCCGAAAAAGATCAATGTGGTGGAAAAAAGGACTGAAAAGTAGAGAAGAAATGAGGGGGGGGGGGGTGGCTGGAAAGAAAAGAATGAATGGGAAGAAGAGAAGGAAAATGAGGAGGAAGAGGAGATGAAAAAAAATAAAACAAAAAGAAAGAGGCAAGAAAAATAAAAACAGAGGTCCTCACTTTCATGCGAGTCGTTGCCGTGCTGAGTGACACTGCTGCTGCCGCCGCTGCTGTTCAGTGATTCTCTACTGCTGGAATAGAGAGGAGGAGGAGGAGGAGGAAGGAGGAGAGAGAGGGAGAGAGACTAATAGAGAGGAGAGATGAAAGGACGGAGTAGGAAATGTGTGGAGAGGAGATGGAGAGAGAGAGGAAGAGAGTATAGAAAAGGTCAGGAAAATTAGAAAGGAAAGAGAGAGAGAGGGAGGAGGAGGAAGAGAGAGATGAGAGGAAGGTATCAGACAGGAGAGGAGGGCACAGAGAAGGAGTGGGAGGAAGAGAAGGGGAAAGAGGGGAGAGACATGGATGAGGAGAGGAAAGGAAAGAGAACAAAAAGACGGGGAGGAGAGGACAGGAAAGACAAGAGGATAAGACAGAGAGGAGGTACGAAATGAGAGGACGGTATTAGACAAGAGAGGAGGACATGATGAGAGATAGTGGGAGGAAAGGGGAGGGAAGGAGGAGAGATGGACAACAAGAAGAAAGAGAAAGGAAAAGAAGAGAAGAGAATAGAGGAGAGGAAAAGAATAAGAAGACAAGTGAGCAGATGATAAGAAAGAGAGGAGGTCTACAGGAGGGAGGAGGAAGAGGAGAAGGAAACATAGGAGAGGAGAGAAGAAGATAGGGGGGAGGACGGGGGACAAAGAGGAAAGGAATGGACGGTCAAAAGAGGAAAAGAAAGAGGAAAGAAAAGAGAAAAGGAAAGAGAGGAGACTAAAGGAAGCTGTTAAAGAGACAGAATAGTTCGCTCTACGGACGCATCAACTTCTGAGTGGCTATCAATCAATTCCCATTTATCCAGAGAGAGAGAGAGAGAGAGAGAGAGAGAGAGACTCCCTTTATTTAATCAGCCCTGATGCTCTTAATTTAGCCGCCTGGCATGTAGGCAGATCCACCAGAATCCGCCTGCAGTGTGATTACATCTATACTGAATCTGAACGGAGCCCACGACAGAGCACACTGTGACACTCGCACGCCTTTTGTATGAGCTTCAGAGGTAGCCGACCTCTCAAATCAGACATCACAAAACCCAGCGTGACATGAATCCAGGCGGGGAGATGATCCCATGATGCCACCGCCTGCGGGCATACTTAACAACAGATCAGGGTTAGTGGATATATCTTCCCACGATAGTGACACTCCAGTTGGATAAACATCAATGAGCCTCCTCGGGGAACGTTCACAACAGGCATGTTCGGAGCTGTTTATTCAACCTTAAGAGCGTTCGGGGCTTTAGGTTGTTGGGAATAAGGCTGCTCAGTGCCAGAAAATTCACACGTCACCACCAATTGCATTCGGGTTTGAGAGGTGATAATGAGGAGCTCACTAACAGAATAAAAAGACCCAGACAGAAACTTAATGAAATCAGCGTCCCTCGAACTCAAACAAACAAACAAACAAGCCTGAGAGCCGT